>NC_092872.1:728859397-729173841 GCF_028372415.1 Notamacropus eugenii | reverse complement strand
ACCTGAACTGGTAGCGGTAACTTCCTCTTTCATGGCTTCTCTCTACCAATGGAGGCACACATCTATTACACTTCTTTCTATTTCTTTTGTCACTCTTCATGTGTTATGTTGTGATATATAGATCACAACATAACTACAGTTATGATAGAATTTTAAGTTCCTTGGGAATAGGAACTCTTTCTTGCTCAGTTTTGTATTCCCAATGACTAACGTAATATTTGACACAGAGTGTATACTTAGTAAATGTTTTTTGATTTATAGATTAAAAAATGCATCCTTTTCCCAGGGCTAGATGTCTTTTGCTCTAGGATGAGACATGACTCCCTGATTTCTGCTTGTTTGTGCTTGTATTACTCAATGCAATACAAAGTATTAAGCTTCCAAGTGTAGCTACCCCCACCTGGGGGACTTATTTTTTGTTATGTTATCTTCATCTCTTCATTTCCAATTTTACATATCAAGGATCCTTCCAAATCTAAAGATTTGTGATGACTGGCACACTAATTTGACACTAGACAATTGTTCCTACTCCCCCTTCCCATCTTGTTGTTCCTCTTTTCTGGCGTCTTCCTTTGTTCAATTTATATTCACCATTTGCTTCTGGGTATGTCAAGCCAATAAAATTAGTTGTGAATGTGAAACAAGGGTTCCAAAGTCCATCAGACTGGGAGACATCCAGACCACATCGTCTGACTGTTTTTCCTATCGCATTTGATTCCCAAGCTGTTTTTATTTTTTTGGTTATTAAAGCCTCTAGGCTCTTTGGTAACAAGGCAAGTGTGGGCAACAATTCTCTCTAAACTTAGAAGACTGAGAAGAGTATTATGAGTCTTAGAAAAATAATTCCAGACCCAGATTGAACTTGGATTTCCCTCAATTCATGATTTAAGAGGGTTTACCATTTCTAAAACTCCCACCTGTGTCTCCTATTGATTTCTTTCTTATCTGAGCTATCTAATCAAATCTATCCATCTTAGTCTCTTAGACCCATTGGCTCATATTTATTGTTCTCTGCCCCTTCTTATTACTCTGTCTCTTTGAATGTCTCTCTGCTATTGCTTCTTTTCACCTTTCAGCACAGTTCCATAGCTTTACCTATTTTCTTATGCTATAAAATAAATGAATCACTCCTAGAGATTAAGTATTTACCATCCACATAGATGACTGTCCTCAAAAATATGTGAAAGATAAAATTCTAGAACCAAAAGAACCTTGGGGACAACAAGTCCAAGTAAATTTTTATTGTATTTTATATTATTTTCAGAGAAGAAAAGTGAGGATCAGAAAACTTAAGAAACTTGCACAGAATTACACAGAAAGTGGGCAGAAGAAGTGAGGACTGGAACTGAGCTCTGTGCTCCTGGGTTCACTCACTTCTAGCATAGAATTTTCTGATGTTTCCTCTTCAAATCTCTGTTTGGAAATCAGCACTGATTTCTCTTTCTGATTTCCTTCCTTCCTCCCTCCCTCGTTCTCTCCCTTTCTTTCCTTCTTTCTTTCTCTCCCTTTCTTCCTCCCTCTCTCCACCCTCAATCTCTCTCTCTCTCTCCCTCCTTCCTTCCTCCCTTCCTCTCTCTTCCTTAGTTAAGGCCTTGCAGATAGCAAGCTAGCCTTAGAGCCAGGAAGGCATGGATTTCAGTCTGGACCCTGAAATATTGTGGCTGTGTGACCCTGAACAAATCACCTAATCTCTTATTTTTTTAGAAAACACTTTTAATACTATAAATAAGTAAATATAATACTATAAATTGCAGAGAAGATGCTGATAGAATTAATGGAGGGACTTTCCTCACCAATAAGAAAACAAGAAGGGAAGGTAATAACCTTTATTTACATAGCTCCTACTATGTGCCTGGTACTGTGCTAAGTAGTTTACAAATACTATTGTATTTAATACTCACAGACATGAAAAGTAGGAAGTATTATTATCCCCATTTTACAGATGAGAAAACTGAGGCAAATAGAGTTTAAAGAAATTGTCTAGGTGAAGTACCTAGTTATTGTGTGAGGTAAGATTTTAATTGAGGTCTTCTTGACTCCAGGTCCAGTGCTCTATCTGCCGAGTCACCTAACTGACCCTAATTATAAATAGCTTTATGTATACACACGGACACACACACACACACACACACACACACACACACACAAGTGACATGCTATGATTAAGTCCCATCAGTCTGTCATGGATTTAGGTAGTTATTCTTTCTGGAACATATTTTATTTTTTGAGTTTCACATATGTTAAACCTCTTTTTTTTCTTCCTTAGTTCTGCCTACCCTGGAAGACTTTTCCTCTAATCTGTTAGGAAACTTCAGCACTCAACATCTAACAATTTAGTTGTTTCTAAATGCCCTGAATTTACTACTAATTAATTCAGCAGTGACACAACGGAAGTCCGTAAGT
This sequence comes from Notamacropus eugenii, assembly GCF_028372415.1. Lineage (NCBI taxonomy): Eukaryota > Metazoa > Chordata > Mammalia > Diprotodontia > Macropodidae > Notamacropus > Notamacropus eugenii. Next base: position 729,171,438 of record NC_092872.1, on the reverse strand, counting down.
TGACCTCTTCTATTCAATTCATATACTTCATCATTGAAATTAATTTCTTGGTATTTTTGAAAAAAACACATATCGAGAAGCCACTGGCAGTCATTTTGGCTAAATAAAATAAGGAAACCAAGCTAGGCAAGACTCAACTTCATTCCTGATTCTCCATATTCTCTTCCATGAACCTTAAATTGTTGTATACATCATTTTACTTTGTCTTTGTTTGAATAATAGGTGCAATTTTCATTATCCCCATTTCCACCTACAGAAGTAAAGAAAGTCATTCCCATCCTGGAATGAAAATGCTGCCCCTTGAAGTATGTTAGCACATTGTCTATAACCAAGGCCGTGTTTTATAATCAAACCCTTCCGTAGAACAGAGTAAGACCTTTTGGTTTATTAATACAATATCTCCAATCAGAAGTGTTCATCACAGGAGCTGGACAGTTGACAAACTATATGTGAAAATTCATTGACAATCAATGTGAGTTTACTTTTGACATTCGAGTTATATTTCCTGTAGATTACCTGAGCTCTTCTGGAAGATCACGAATTGATGCACTAAATGTATGTTGTGTACTTCCTGATCTGAGAGCCAGCAAAGTATAAGGAAAGAAGACAGATACAGAGTCATGAAGAACTAGGATCCATTTCCTACCCCAAACATGTATTACCTGTATAACCATGCTACGGAAGCATCCATTTCCTTGATTGTAAAATAAGGATTATAATATCATTTGCCTCATAGTGTTGCTGCAAGGATCAAATTATGCTGACTTGCAAATCTTAAGGTGTTATTATGGATAGAAGGTTGGTCTTGAATTCACAAAGACTGAATTTAAAAAAAAATACTTCACAAGCTTTTGAACTGCATGGACACTGCTTGCTCTCTTTACCTCCTCAGACCCAATTTCCTCACGTATAAAATAGTGAAAGAGAGATATGATGAATTTATGATTCAGTGACATAGGGGAATCCCAATGGAGAAAACTCGGAATGTTAATGCAGGTAGGCACCCTAGCATTTACCACCATTTGTGAGGCTATTATTGTGTAGTAGGGGTAGAGTGTTTTTAAAAACCTGGAGGTTTGAAAATTGTAGGGTTTTTTGAAGGGATAAAGTAATAATATGTGACATTCATATAGGCCTTTAAAGGATGCTAAATACTTTACATATATTGTCTCATTTGATTCTTAAAACATGAGATGCTCTTATTATTGCCATATTAGAGATGAGAAACTGAAGCTGAGAGAGGCTCAGTGACTTTTTCAGTGTCACACAATTAGTAACTTTCAGAGAAAAGACAGTAGAACTTCCTGACACACACCTTTATCTGCTATGCCACTTGGCTGCTAGTAAAATGAAGTAATATATGTGAAATGCTACATTAATTATGATTCTGATTGGATAAATGTTTACTACCATCAGGCCTAAAATGCCTCATAATTCATTAATCACCTAGAAATAGATGGCATAAGTTTTCCTTTCCACTTCCCCTCCCCCGCAGTTCACCTGTGGTTGTAACACAGATTATAGGAGTGGAGGGTCAAAGGATTTAGAACTGGAAGCTATCTTACAGGCATTCTATTATAATTCCTTCATTTCAAGATGAAGAAGAAACAGACATAGAAACCATAAGCTGCATTTTTAGCAACAGAAAAATAGTTGCAATGATTTCCCTTTATTATCTTATTTAACCTCCCTTATGAGCAAGAATTTGAACTTGACACATCACCGAATCTAAGACTTAGAAGGGACTTTAGTAATCAAGGAGCCCAACATATGCTTGAATAAAGAAACCCCTTTTAAATACCATTCCCTAAGGTTAGGTCTGTAGTCTTTGGTAAATAAATAGAAAAGAGCTAATTGGACCATTTGGGGATCAAGCCTATGACCTTGGCCTCATTAGCACTATGCTTAAACCAAACAATTTTTTGCAATATTATAAAAATTTAAAGATAAAATGTGTTCAGAGTTGTGAGTGTGTGTGTGTGTGTTCAGTGTTAAGGAGAAGGGTTTCTCTTTGATAACTTCAGGATGATTTCTGGGTAGAAATTCAATCATCATGTTTTAGAGTCTGTCATTCTCTTTCAGCTGCTATTTAGCTCCTGGATACAATTAAAATAGGGAATATAAATATCTAATCCCCTATATGCAGGGTTAGACATCAGATGCAGAATCACCAAATCAGAGAACTTCATAATTAGATGAGAAATTAGCAATACAGTCCAACTTATACCCTCCCCCTCCAAAAAAAACAAAAAACAAACAAAAAAAAAGAAAACTCCTCTGGTACATGCCAGAGACAAGTCACTCTCTATTTGAAGCCCTCTCATGTAAGAAAATACACTAGCTATTAAAGCCTCCTATTCAACTTACTGGAATCTCTAGTTTTTAGCATTCTTTTCACTGATGACAAGGTACTGCTATCTGGGACCAAGCAGAATAAGTATAGTCCCTTTTCCACCTGTAAGTCCTTCAAATGCTTAAAGAAGTTAGGAAAAAAAGAAAAAACTATTATAACTTGACTTCCCTGTTCTCCAACCTGAGCTTTCTTTAAGCGAAATGTCCCCAATCCTTCCAAACTATGTTACTTTGGAATAGATCATTATTCTGATGGTTGCAGTTTCTGGAGTCTTAAGTAAAGCCCTGACACCAAAACAGCTGTCCCACCTGCCTGCCATCACCATCCTTTCTCCTTTGAAATGTCTGCCATTAGAAGGGAAAAAATACAAATCAAAACATAAAACTGGAGGATAAATTAGAATTCATGTAGCCTAACCCCCTCATTTTAGATAAGAGGCACTGAGTCACAAAGAAATGAATTTCTCAAGGTTAGGAATTTACTAAGTGCCTACAATATGACAAGTCATAACCTGTGAGTAGACCAAGCTGCCTGAATGGGGACTCAGGTAGCTGGTAACTCAGCTCATCCTCTCCCTCCTGTCTCTCTCTCTTGCCTTCCTTCTCCTCTCCAAAGGAAGGTAAATTTGGATGGCCAGAGGATGCCCAGTTAACTTGGGATTTACTGGCTAGATTTCTTTCTTTCTTTCTTTCTTTCTTTCTTCCTTCCTTCCTTCCTTCCTTCCTTCCTTCCTTCCTTCCTTCCTTCCTTCCTTCCTTCCTTCCTTCCTTTCTTTCTTTCTTTCTTTCTTTCTTTCTTTCTTTCTTTCTTTCTTTCTTTCTTTCTTTCTCTCTTTCTTTCTCTCTTTCTTTCTCTCTTCTCTCTCTCTCTCTCTCTCTCTCTCTCTCTCTCTCTCTCTCTCTCTCTCTCTCTCTCTCTCTCTCTTTCCTTCTTAATACCTTAAACCCAGTGCACTCTGAAGATTGGACAGCAGTAGCTCTCTGCCCAAGTTCCATTTAATGGCTGTTTTTCTGGACTCTCTTACCTTACAATGATTATCAATGGTAACTGTTTCTCTTACCCTCACACCTTGATTTAGTTGTGTTTTTTTTCTCATTAAACAGGCCGTTCCCTGACTACTTCTTAAAGAATTCTATTAACTGAATGGATATTATCTCCCTCTAAGTCAGTATATGAAAAGGCCTTAGCCTAAAAAGGCTGAGATCTCCTATTGCATCTTGTGCCATCTCCAGTCATCCTGTTGAATATCTGGTCATTGAATCCAGATGGCTCAGGAGGAAAAAGTAAGACTGGTGACCTTGTACAACCCTCCCTCACTCAAAAGAAAGTCAAGTGAAAGTCATGTCATCATTTCTCTGAAGTCATGGTCTTCTTCAAAAGCAGACAAACATAACAAGCACTGTACTAAGCACTGAGGGTACAAAAAGAGGTAGAAAATAAGTCCCTGTTTTCTAGGAGATGACATTATTTTGTAAAAAGAATTTAATTAATTTATTTGTTTTCAGTTTGCAACAATCACTTTCATAAACTTTAAAATTTTCTCCCCTTCCCTCCTCTCTCCTTCTCTAAGATGGCAAAGAATCTTATATGGATTCTACACATACATCCTTATTAAATATATTTTTGCATTAGTCATGTTGCATAGAATAATTAAAATGAATAGGAGAAACCATGAGAAAAAAACAAAAGCAATCATAACCAACGAGAACATAGTCTACTTCATTGTGCATTCCAGTTTTATAGCTGTTTCTCTGGATGTGGATGGCATTTTGTATCAAGGAATGTTTTAGGTCTCTGCATTGCTGTGAAAGTCAAAGTGTGTCAGAAACAATCCTCCCATACTGTGGCTGTTACTGTGTCTAATGTTCTCCTGATTCTGCTCACTTCCCTTAGCATCAATTAATATAAGTCTAGGTTTTTTCTGTTTTGCCTGTTCATCATTTCTTATAGCACAATAGTGTCCCATTGCAGATACACCACAACTTGCTCAACCATTCCCCAATTGATGAACTTCCCTTTCATTCCAAGGTCTTGGCCACCACAAAAAGAGGTGCTATAAAGATTTTTGTACCTGTGGGTTCGTTTCTCACTTTTATGATCTCTTTAGGATACAACACTAGAAGAGGTATTGCTGGGTCAAAGGGTATGCACATTTTTATAGCCCTTTTGGGAATAGTTCCGAATTGCTCTCCAAAACAATTGGATAAGCTCACTGCTCCATTAACTGCCAGGCCTAGAGGCCTGAGGGCTACCCGAGTCTTCTTACCTCTATCCCGAGGTCTTCGGTTGGCCAAACAGGATGCTCGTATGAGAGAAAGGACGTTCCAGAGTCGAACAAGGGTTGAGCTTTATTTCTGGGTCTAGTTACAAGTGCAGGGGAATTCTTCCTTAGGAGGGAGCGAAGAATCTCCCAAGGAGGCAAAGATCTTACAATAAGAGATTGGAAGTAGAAGTATAAGCGGGGAGAGAGGGGGAGGGGAGAGAGGAGAGAGGAAAAGCAGAGTCTTGTTGTCCTGTCCGCTCCGCGCCCCTCTGCCCAAGAGAACTTTCAGGCTTTCCTGATCCTACTTAAACTCTTCAGCAGCATAGTTTGCATCTGAATACCGTGCTTTTAGATAACAATAGTGTGCCCAGATCCGGGACAATCTCGAGGGCGGGGAGAGCTCTCTCCCATCACGTTTCTCACGGGAAGAGGCGGAAATACACGAGATAGCTCAGTTCACCTCGATTCCCAGTTGTTTCCTGGGGGGTCTCGTGAGAACTCTAAGATTTAGAAGTTCCCACCTTTACCCGCCCGAGACTGTCCACCTGGAATTGAGCTTCCATCCCCAGCAATTAACAATGTATTAGTGTTCAAACTCTCTCATATCTTCTCCAACATATGTTATTTTTCTGTTTTGTCATGTTAGACAATCTGAAAGGTATGATGTGGTACTTCAGAGTTGTTTTGATTTTCATCTCTCTAATCAGTAGTAATTCAAAGCAGTTTTGCATATGATTATAGATAACTTTAATTTCTTCCTCTAAAAACTCCCTGTTCATATACTTTGACCATTTATCAATTGGGGAATGACTTGTATTCTTTTAAATTTGACTCATTTCTCTTTATATTTTAGAAATGAGGTCTTTATCACATATACTAGTTGTAAAAAAAAATATTTCCCAGTGTTCTGCTTCCCTCCTAAACTTGGTTGCATTGCCTTTGTGCAAAAACTTTTCAGTTTAATATAAAGAAAATTATCCATTTTGCATTTCATAATATTTTCTATCTCTTGTTTGGTCATAAATTTCTCCATTCTTCATAAATCTGACAAATAAGCTATTCCTCCTTTCCCCTAATTTGTTTATAATATCAGCGTTTATACCCAGATCATGTAGCCAATTGGACTTTATTCTGATATATAATGTCAGGCTTTGGTCTCTGCCCAGTTTCTGCCACACTATTTAGCAGTTTTCTCAGCATTTCTTTTGTCACAGAATGGGTTCTTATCCCAGAAGCTGGGGGCCTTGAGTTCATCAAACAGTGCACTGCTGTAACCGTTGACTACTGTGTCTTGTGTATTCTATTCCACTGATCTAACCACTATTTCTTAGTCAGGAAAAATTGGTTTTGATGATTGCTGCTTTATAATACAATTTGAGATCTGGTGTGGTTAGACCATCTCCCCTAGCATTTCTTTTCATTAATTCCCTTGATATTCTGGACAGTTTTTTTTTTTCTTTCAGATGAATTTTGGTATTATATTTTACAGTTCCAGAAAATATTTTGGGTAATTTGATTGGTATGACACTGAATAAGTAAATTCATTTAGGTTGAATTGTCATTTTTATTGTATTACCTTGGCATACCCATGAACAACTAATGTTTTTACAATTATTTAGATCTGACTTTATTTATGAGAAAAGTGTTTTGTAATTGTGTTCGTATAGTCCCTGGATTTGTTTTGGCATGTAGACTCTCAAGTATTTTACAGTGTCTACAGCAACTTCAATTGGAATTTCTCTTTCTATCTCTTCCTGTTGATCTTTATTAGTAATACATAAATATGCAGGTCATTTCTGTGAGTTTATTTTGTACCCTGCAACTTTGACAAGGTTCTTCATTATTTCAAGTATTTTCTTTACTTCATTCTCTAGGACTCTCTAAATATATAATCATATTGCCTGCATAGAGTGATAACTTAATTTTTCTTTGCCTCTTCTAATTCCTTCCATTTCTTTTTCTTTTCTTATTGCTAAACCTAACATTTCTAGTACCCTATTTAATAACAGTGGTGAGAGTGGAAATCCTTGTTTCACCCCGATCTTATTGAAAATGTATCTAGATTATCCCCATTATTTATAGTGCTTGTGGATGTTTTTAGGTAGATACTGCTTATTATTTTAAGGAAGATTCCATTTATTCCTATGCTCTCCAGTGTTTCAATAGGAATGGGTGTTGTATTTTGTCAAAAGCTTTTTCTACATCTATTGAGATATTCATATGGGTTTTGTTAGTTGTATTGTTGATGTGATTAATTATACTGACAGTTCTCCTAATATTGATCCAACTCTGCATTCCTGGTATAAATCCTACCTGATTGAAATATATGATTCTCTTGATAATTTGTGGTAATCTTTCTGTCAATATCTTATTTGTAACTATATTCATTAGGGAAATTGGTCTATAATTTTCTTTCTCTGTTTTGGCTCTTCCCAGTTTAGGCAGCAACACTATATTTGTATCATAAAAGGAATTTAGTAGAAAATTTTTTCAATTTTCCCAAATGGTCTATATAGCATTGCAATTATTTGTTCTTCAAATGTTTAATAGAATTTGTTTGTAAATACATCTGGCCCTGGAGGTTTTTTTCCCAGAGAGGTCATTGATGGCTTGTTCAATTTCTTTTCCTGAGATGGGGTTATTTAAGTTTTTTGCTTCCTCTTCTGTTAATCTGGGCAATTTATATTTTTGTAAATATTCATCCATTTCACTAAGGTTGTCTAATTTATGGGCATACAGCTAGGCAAAGTAATTTCAAATTATTCTTTTAATTTCCTCTTTATCTGAGGTGAATTCATCTCTTTCATTTTTGATATTGTAATTTGTTTTTTTACTTTCTTTTTTTTAATCAAATTGACCAAAGCTTTATCAATTTTGCTGTTTTTTTCATAAAACCCAGTTCTCAATTTATTAATTTTCTAGTTTTCTTAATTTCAATTTTATTAATCTCTCCTTTGACTTTAGTATTTCTAATGTGGCATTTAATTGGAGATTTTAAATTTGTTTGTCTTCTAGCTTTTTCAGTTGAATGTCAAATTCATTGATCTTCTCTTTCTCTATTTTATTCATGAAACCAGAGATATAAAAATGCACCTAAGAACTGATTTTTCTTCATCTCATAAGTTTTGGTGGATTGTTTCATTACTGTAATTTTCTTGAATGAAATTATTGATTGTTTCCTTGATTTGTTGTTTGACTCACTCATTCTTTTAGATTAGATAGTATAGTTTCCAATTAATTTTGGTCTATCTTTCCATGGTTCTTTATTACCTATAATTTTAAATTGCATCATGATCTGAAAAGGATTCATTAGCTATCTCTGCTACTCTGCACTGGATTGAGAGTGTTTTTTGCCCTAGTACATGTTCAATTTTTGTGCATGTGGCATATACCACTGAGAAAAGGTAGATGTCTTTCTATCCCCATTCATTTTTCTCCAACGGTCTATCATATCTACCTTCTCCAGAAATCTATTCACCTCTTTAAATTCTTTCTTGTTTATTTTTATGTTAGATTCATCAATTCATCAAGTTCAGAGAGGGGAATGTTGCCATCCCCTACTAGTATAGTTTTGCTATTGATTTCTTCATCTAACTCCTTTAACTTCTTCTCTAAGTATTTGGAAGCTATACCACTTGGTGCATGCATGTTTGCTAATGATATTATTTCATTGTCTATGATTCATTTTAGTAGGATATACTTTTCTTCTTTATCTCTTTTGATTAGATTTACTTATGCTTTGTTTTGCTTTACTCTATGTGTGTCCCACTATTTCAAATGTGTTTTTTGTGAACAGCATATTGCAGTATTATGGTTTTTAATTCATTCTGCTATCTGCCTCCATGTTACGGGATAGTTCATCCCATTCATATTCACAGTTATGATTACTATCTATGTCTTTCCATTCTATTTCCTTCCTTTTTATGCTTTTTCTATACCTTCTCCCTTCCCCTCCTTAAAAGAGTTTTGTTTTTGACTACTGTCTCCCTCAGTCTTCCCTCCCTTCCAATCACTCCCTCCTTTTTCTATCCCCTTTCCCCTCCTACTGCCTATAGAGCAAGCTAGATATTTGTGCTTAACTAAGTATGTTGTTCCTCCTTGAACCAAATCCAATGAGAGTAAAGCTCAAACAGTGCTCATCTCTCTCTCCCTTCTTTCCTTCTACTATAATATGTTTTACTTCTCTTCATGTGATATAATTTACCCTTTTCTGCCCCCTCCCTTCCTCTTCTCCCATTACAATCTCTTTGCAAACTTCAATTATGTGTATTTATCATCATATCAGTTAATTTTTGCCTACTCCCTCTATGTATATCCCTTTTAAATGTCATAATAAATTTACAGTTCTCAAGATTAAGAAGAATCATCCTTCCATATAAAATGAAAACTGTTTGCCCATATTGAATAATGAGTTTTGTTTCTTCCTTTTTCCCCCTGTTTACCTTTTAAATGCCTCTCTTGAGTCTTGTATTTGAAGATCAAACTTTCTTTTGAGCTCTGGTCTTCTCATCGGGAAGGGCTAGAAATCTCTTATTTAATTGAATGTCTATCTCCTTGCCTGAAAGATTATGCTGAATTTTGTTGGGTCCTTGGTTGAAGTCCAAGCTCTTTTGCCTTACTGAATATCATATTCCAATCACTCTGATCTTTTAATGTAGAAGCAGCAAGGTCCTGTGTGATTCTTACTGTAGCTCCTTGATATTTGAATTGCTTCTTTATGGCTGCTTGCAGTAATTTTTCCTTGGCCTGATAGTTCTGGAATTTGGCAACAATATTACTTGGCATTTTTGATTTGGGATCCCTTTCAAGAGGTAAAGGGTGGATTCCTTGGATGACTATTTTGCCATCTGGTTCTAGGGATTCAGGGCAGTTTTTCATGATGATTTCTTGGAAGATGTTTTCCAGGCTCTTTTTTTCATCATGGCTTTGTGGTAGACCAATAATCTTAGATTTTCTTTCCTTAATCTGTTTTCCAGATCATTTGTTTTTCCAATGAGCTATTTTATATTGTCTTCTATTCATTTCGTTGTTTAGATTTTGTTTGACTGATTCTTAATGTCTCATAGAATCATTAGCTTCTACTAACCCAATTCTAGTTTTTAACAAATTGTTTTCTTCAGTTAGCTTTTGTACTGCCTTTTGCATTTGTCCAATTTTCTCACTTAGGTTTTTCATCTCCTTATCCATTTGGTTAATTTTACCTTTTAAGGAGTTATTCTCTTCAGTGAGTTCTTTTTTTTTTTAATTTGGTCAATTGTAGTTTTAAAATCATTATTCAATTTTTCTTCTACCTCTCTAATTTGGATTTAAAGTTTTTTTTTGAGCTCTTCCAAGAATGCTTTTTCAGTTTGAGACCAGTTTGTATTCCCTTTTGATGCTTCAGATGTGTCTATATTGTCACTGCTGTCCTCTTCTGAATTTGTATTTTCATCTTCCCTGTCCCTGTAGGAAGATTCTACAGTCTTTGATTTTCTGATTTGATTCTTGCCCACAGTGATTGCTTTTGTTCCTAGTTTTTTTAAGTGAATCTCTGCTTCTGGGGTACAGAGGGCACTGTCTCACAAATCTTGTGCTGGAAGCTTGAGTCTTGGTTTCTGGCCTTGTGTTTTGTGGCTTCTGGTTCTTTTAGTTAGAAGCTATATAATGCTACAGCTTACCTAATACTGAGCTGGCTGGTGTGTGTCCAGGTCAAGGCCAGGTAAAGTCTTTCTGAGTTTTCATGGGCTTAAACTGAAACTTACCATGTGAGGTGTGAGGGAGGGGTAGTATGGCCATAGGAGGTCTCCTTTTCTCCTAGGGTTGAGTTATGGCTGGTGAACCCTGTCTGTGATGGTGTCTCCCCAATTCCCCTGCCTTTGTGCTTAGCCATACCTGGAGTCCTGGTGTTGGCACTTACAGGCTCCAGCCCCCTGGACTCTGGATCTCCTAGTGGTCTGCTAAGGTAGGGCTTGCTGGAACACTGCCAGTCCTGAACTGTCACTCTTCAGCCACAGTAAGAGGGACTCCTCTGGTCAATCTTCCTTGCCTCCTGAGATGAAAGAGTACTGTACCCTTTCTGCTGTCTCCACTATTCCAGCATTTTCCCTGGGGAAATAATTTCTGGATTTTTCAAGGTCAACTAGGGGAGAGTGAGAGCACTTACAGTTTCTCTCACCATCTTGGCTCCCAGAAATTCAAGTATGTGACTTTCAAACATTTGATCTGTTGGCTGATAGATTCAAAAGTGGCTTCTACTGTTACTGGGGCCCTGTGTTACTCTCTTACTCAGTTCCACTGGACTCCCGTCCTGTCCTGATAGGTTTCAGAATCCACACTGCATCTTCTGATTTATTCTGTCTTGTTCCCACTCTGCTATGGACCAGTCTGTGTACTCTGCACTCTTCCAGCCTCATATAACTGATTTTTCCTGTTGACCTTCCAGGCTCTTCTGGGCTGGAAATCTGCCACACTCTGTCTCCTAGTGGATTCTGCCACTCTAAAATTTATTCATATTCACTTTTTAGAGATATCCAAAGGAGACTGTGGAAAAGCTCACTTGAACCCCTGCTTTCACTCTACCACCTTGGTTCTACTTCCCATGGTCCTAAGAGATGACATTCTAAAGGAAATTAACAAGAAAGGGGCAAAATATGGAATAAGTGCAGAGTCAGTAAATAAGTCTGGAGAAGAGATAAAAGCTAGATTAGGGAGGGATTCAAAGGCCCCTCTGAGGTATTCATATTTTATTCTAAAGACCATAGGTAACCATTGGAGATGTTTGTGTCTACAAAATATTCATTTGGCAGCTTTGTGTGAGATGAGGTGGGGAAGGAAAAAAATGAAAGGAGGGGAACCAATGAGATAGCTATTGTTGTGGTCCAGCAGACAGGTGAAGAACCTGAATTTGGTCAGTGACTACATGAGGGTAAAGAAAAGGATTAATTTAAGAGATGTTGTGGATGGGACTTTTCAAATGATTAGTTATTGTCCTGTGAAAAAGAGAAAAGAGTCAAGGATGAGTCAAGGATGTTGGATTATAAATTTGAATAATTGTAATGTGGATGGCACCCTCAAGAGAAGCAGCTGCATTTGAAGAATGAATGTGATTACAGGGAAATATATTTGAACCAAAAATGTTTTCTAAGGTTCCTCCTCACTCTAAAATTCTATTATTTTGTTTATTTTTGAAAGATGTGGTTTGTAATGCCAATGGGACATTCACCTGGAGACCTATAGTTAGAAACAATTCCTATGTTAATTTCCTGAATTGTAAATTCAGTATCTCTAGGAACAATGTCCTTTTCCTGACTTAACTTTCATGAACCATACACTTTCATTTTAATCTCAGAACTCCTATCTTGATCTGCTCATCATTGCCACAAAACATTTCAGATGAAGTAATGGTTTGTTCTTCTGTTTTTCTTGCCTCTACAGACTTCCTCCAATACATATATTCCATTTACCTTCTTGGAACGTAATTTATCAGAATTCACACCAGTTGTGTAGTCTCTGGATAACTCACTCTACCTCTAAGTTTCTCTGACCTCTAAGTCACAGTCACCTGCACTTTTTTTTTCTTTTCTGGTGTTCACTGTGTTCTAGTTACTGCAATGTGACTTTCAGAATAGAATTCCCTAAGGGACCCTCTGAGAATTTTCCCAGTAGTCTGTGGGAGCAACTTGCACTTTTAGTACTGAGCAGTAATGGAATCACTAGTAACTGTGTCTAACACTATGCAAATTTGTCTACTTTGCTCCCCAGAGCTTTTCTCTGATTCCATTAAAAGCTCAAAGAAGGCATAGAGTCTTCCAAAGGTCCTTCCCTCTCTTTGCTTGTTCAAGCTCTACCCAACTAAACAAACACACATACACACACACACACACACACGCACATATGCACACATATCCTCAGGACATTTACCTTGATATCAGATATCACTACCTTCAAGTGGATATCATCCTTTACCCTCAGAATATACATAGTATTGGCTTTGTACCATTACTGAAATGCTTGAATTGATTTCTGGGTATGCCGTCTAATGAAGCACATCAAAATCCATCCCATATCTGCCCTTCTTGTCTAACTCTGAACTATAACTATGGCCTCCCATTAGTTGCTCCTTGGATTCCAACTAAGGTATCTAGCACTTCTTCAATTATCATGGAACATTAAGAATCAACTGTGCAGTTGGGTTTAGCATGAGAAAGTCATGGAATCAATTCCTACTCCTGACACTTCTGCACTGTGTGATAAGGGTGAATCAGCTAGTTTTTCCCAGTTTTCTAAGTGGGAGCAAAACTCCTCATAAGGTTTTATATGACTTGATTTATATACTAAATGTATACCTCTTTGGCAACATCAAAATACCACTTACCCATCAGTTATTTTTGTCGATTTTACTTATCTATATTGGTGTCTTATTTCCCTAGCAGAATATAAATTCAAGGATAGTAGATATCCATATCTTATTTAAATTTTGCATTTGCTTAGAACACATTATATGAAGAACTCAATGCATAAACTGGATTCTCTGTCAGATGATTCTGTTCTGTAGTTTTAGACACAAAATTATGGAATGCCAGAAATGAAAAGAACCTTACACATCATTCAATCTCATGTCCTAATTTGATTTATTTATTTTTTTCTAGTGGAAGATGCTCCTTATTTCTTTAACTACTGTCCTTTCTTTACTTCTTCTTCCTTTCCTTCCTTTCACCTTTCTATTCACTGAATGAGCATTGCATTTTTCAAAGTGAGAACTTGAAAAGACCTTAGCTTAATGTATCCTGGGTCATGTATGTCCAGTTGTCCTGATCTATATCTGGCCACTGCACCCAGAGAGCTCAAGAGGAGAAAGCAAGTTTGGTGATCTTGAACAGCCCTCACTCACTCAAATCAAATTCAATTGGAGGTGATTTTATCATCTCCCTGATGTAATGGTCTTCTTTGAGAATGAAAGATAAACCACAACAACTATCCTCAGTTCTTACCATGATTAATTTCACATAGTAGATACTCTAAAAATTGTTAAATAGAATTCAGCAATTTATATTTCATAAATGACTTTCACACTTGGAAAAAGTGCCAACATTAATTTTACTTGTATCCTCAAATTCTTATTGATAGAAGATTTTCTTACCAATATAGGCAGTAAGGTAACTTTGAACATCAGGCTAAATAATGAGTTAGGAGATTGGTTAAAAATCTCTGAACCTGATATTTGATACAGGTTTATACTTGGAAAAATTACTCCCTTCTTCTTGGTCTCAATTGTATTCTCAGAAAATTAAGGAATAGCAATGTGGACTAATGTGAGGAAAAAGATTAAACATTTTACATCTTTTTCCTCTAGTAATATAAATATTGGCCATAGTCTTCCAAGAAAATAGAAGACAGAAAGATTCCATACAGATGTAAAAATTCATGGCAAACTTTTTCAGAAAAAAAGAAAATGCAAATAAAATCAGTAACCACAAAATGGAGAAAAGTTGAACAAATTTTAGTAAATGTAATAAGAATTTTATTTGATGAAAAATTTTCAATATGGGAACTCAGGAAAGCATGGGAATGCTTACTTCAGTTGACAGACATTTAAATAGGCAGGAAAAGAGAAAAAAAATAACAAAATAGAATAATGTGTGATGGCAATCCATTTAGGATCTTTTCCTGTTTTCGTTTTACTAAAATTGCCTGTGATTGAAAAATGTGATTAGAGAAGATCTTTCCCACACATTGATGGCCTGCCCATTGTGGGAAGCTTGATTAGGGGAACTGTTTTGTAGGAGGGTCCCAAGTACCTTTTATTTTTCTTTTGAGGCACTGGGTCAGAGGCTTATGCCCTCTGGATCTAAAAAGTGTATAAGTACTTAGAGGGTGAGGTTTTAATTTGGGGCTTAGTTTTTGTAAGAAGGTTGGAGTGTCAGATAAGGACTCTGGGAAGTCACTTTAAGGAGTCTCTCAGCTTTAACAACCCAGATGTTAGTACTTCTCTCTCTGCTAACTATGGACAGATAGTTGGACTGCCTGTTGAATTCAGGCAATGGAAGTCATGTCTGTTTATCTTTGATTACTTTGGGGCTTACTGACTGGAAGGGCTTGTTTGACCAGATGAGGACTCTGGGAAGATCCTAAAGCAGCCCTCTGACTTTGAAAACCCAGATGTCAATGACAGGCTCTCTGTTGAATTCAGGCAGAGAAAGCCATGTCTGTTGACTTTTTTTTAGTTCTCCCTTCTCCCTTCCCCTCCACAATAGAGTTTTAATTTTTGATCACCACCTCCTTCAGTCTTCACTCCAGTTTTTCAGCTCCCCTCTCTTTTAATACCCTTTTCCCTTACTACTTCTTCCCTCCCTTTAAGCCTCCCCTCCCTTTTCTTTTCCCCTTCCCCTCCTATTGCCTATAGAACTAATTGTATTTCTATACTTAATTGAGTTTGTTGTTCCCTCCTTGAATCCATTCAGATGAGAGTAACTCTGAAACAATGCTCATCTTCCTTCCCTCTTTACCTCCACTGTAATATATTTTTTGTGCCTCTTTATGTGATGGAATTCACTTTTTTCTGACTCCTCCATCTGCCATTACAATCCTTTGGCACTCTTAAATCTTATTTTTATCATGGCATCATTTACTTTATACTGCTCCCTCTATCAGTGTATAACCGTTTTATATATCATAATAAATATACAATTCTCAAGATTAACAAATGTCATCTTCCCTTATAAGGATGTAAACAGTTTGTTCATATTGAGCAACAATTCTTTTTCCCCTGTTTACCTTTTTATGCCTCTCTTGAGATATATGTTTGAAGATCAAATTTTGTATTGAGTTCTGGCCTTTTCATCAGGAAGGTCAGGAAATCCCTTATTTCATTGAATGTGCAGTCTCCTTGCCTGAAATATTATGCTCAACTTTGTTGGGTAATTAATCCTTTCTTGTAGTACCAGCTCCTTTGCCTTACAGAATATCATATTCCAATTCCTTAGATCTTTTAATGTACAAGTTGCAAGGTCCTGTGTGATCCTTACTGTAGCTCCTTGATATTTCAATAGTTTCTTTCTGGATTCCTACAGTATTTTCTCCTTCACTTGATAGTTCTGGAATTTGGCAATGATATTCCTTGGTATTTTTAATTTGGGATCTCTTTCAGGAAGTGAATGATGGATTTTTTCGCTGACTGTTTTACCCTCTGGATCTAGGACTTCTTGGCAACTTTCCTTGATGATTTCTTGGATGATATTGTCCAGGCTCTTTCTTTCATCGTGGCTTTCTGGTAGACAAATAACCCTTAGATTTTCTCTCCTGGAACTATTTTCCAGGTTAATTGTTTTTCCAATTAGATATTTTACATTTTCTTCTATCTTTTCATTCTTTAGATTATGTTTGATTCTTAATGTCTCATAGAGTCATTAGCTTCTACCTGCCTGATTCTAATTTTTATCAAATTGTTCTCTTCAGTTAACTTTTGTGACTCCTTTTCCATCTGTCCAACTGTTCCTTTTAAGGAGCTTTTTTCTCCTTTTGTACTTCTTTTTCCATTTGTTCAGTAGCCCTTTTAAATACTTTTGTGATTTCTTTTTTCATATTTTTAAAATCCTTGGTCAGTTTTTCTTCTGTTTCTCTAATTTGGCTTTTAAAATCCTTCCTGAGCTCTTCCCAGTGGGCTCTTTGTGCTTCAGACCAGTTCATATTGCCTTCTGAAATTTCAGATGGGAGTACAGTCTCAGTGCTGAACTCTTTGCCATTCGTGTTTTGGTCCTTGTCCCCACACAAAGATTCTATGGTCTTTTCTTTCCTGTTTTGCTTCTTACTCATGATAATCACCCTTTTCCTGGCTTTTAAAGTAGACCTCTGCATCTGTGGCACAGGGAGCTCTGCCCCACAGTTCTTGTGCCTAAAACTTGAGGCTTTATGTGTTGTGGTCTCTGGCTCTCAGCTAGAAGCTAAAATGCTGCAGCTTCCCTGGTGCTGAGCTGGCTGGTGTTGGAAAGCGGAGACCAGATGAGGTCTTTTTGGGTTTCCTAGCAGTTACTATGGAGCTAGCTGAGTTAAGTATGGTGGAGGGGTGGATCTGGCCACATGAGGTCTCCTCTGCTGAGCTACAGCATAGGCAGGTTCAGTGGTTGGTAATCACATCTGCGTTAGTGTCTTCCTGATTCCCCTGAGGTGCTGAGGCATACTGGGGACCTAGTGTTGGCAGCTATGGGTTTAACCCCCTGCGGCTCAGGTTCTTCTCCTGGTTTGCTGAGGTAAGGCTGTCTGGGACAGTTCTGATCCTGCATTGGTCCCCTTCTGCCACAGGAAAAGGGACCCTCCTTAGCAATCTCCCTATCCTCATAAACTAAGAGAATATTTACCCCTTCTGCTGTTCCCACTGTTCCAGGATATTTTTCATGGGGAGATATTCTCTGGGCTCTTCAAGGTCCACAAGGGGAGGGAGATAGCAATCACCAATAACCCTACCATCTGGGCTCCTGGAACCAGAAATTGCTGACTTTTTGATTTCTCAGTATTTTCTTTAAAGTTCAGGGTGCTAAATCCTCTGAATGGTGAATGGTATATGTGCTCAGACACATGTGTTTGATTAAAATGACTGTTAATCCCATTAAATGTGCTTTCCTTTTATGAATGCAGATCTAAAATCCTGTGATAGCAGGCCCCCTATGTACGTTGGAGTGCTTACTGATACATAATGTTAATAAAACCAAACATTAAAGAAGAGTTGAACTCAGATTTCTGGCAATGACAACTTATGTTTTCAAAGGAATAAATGGTAGATGTCTATCATTCTACATTATGTAAAGAGCTGGAGAGAGGCTCACAAAAGCAGTATACTACTTAACCACTAAGATATGGTCATTCTTTTAGCTGACTTCATTGAGAGACAGATAGACAGACAGAAAGAGACACATATAGAGAGATGGAGACAAAGAAACAGAAAGAGATAGAAATGGACAGAGAAAGATAAAAACAAATAAGGACTCATGGAGATAGAAGGAACCAAGGAGGGAAAGGAAGGAAGGAAGGAAGGAAGGAAGGAAGGAAGGAAGGAAGGAAGGAAGGAAGGAAGGAAGGAAGGAAGGAAAAGAAGGAACAAAAAAGAAGTGTGAAAGAAGGAGGGGAGGAAAGAAGAAGGGGGAAGGAAAAGAGGGAGGAAGGAATGGAAAGAGGAAACAAGGGAGGAAGAAGGGAAGAAAGGAGGAAAGGAGGGAGGGGATTGAGAAGGAAGGAGGGAATAAAAATAGGAGAGAAGAAGGGAAGGAGACAAGGATGATGTAAGAAAGGGAGGAAAGGAGAAAGAGAAAGAGCCAAGCAAGAGGAAGGAGGAAATCCCTTCCTGGATGAATTCTACTGAAATAACAAGTTATTTCATTTTTGTCTTTATATTACATTTCATAACCAATGCCTTCCACAAAAAATTTAGCATCAAATAGTTAGTGCTGGTAGAAATCTACATGCCATCTGTCCCAAAACTGTCATTTTGCTGATGACTATTTCACATGTAGTAAGGTTACATGACTTGCCCCATGTCACAAAACATAGGAAGAGATTTTAAATTTTAAAGTGATTTTAAATTTAAATTTTAAATTTCATTTTCAGACCATTTGTTCTTCTACCTTCTCTCTGATATCACATTGTGTTCAGAGATAGAAGAGGCATCAAACATAGGTTTAAAAACTTAAGTGCTTTTAAACTGAACTGAAGTAATCATAAGGCCAAGTAAATAAATACCAAGCTAATACCATATCATTTCAAGAAAATTGCTAAACATAAGAGGTATCCAAGAAGTCTTTGAATAGGTAGTGGAAGGAAGATAAGGGTTGCACAAAGTTATGTGAGGAAGGAGAGCATTTCAGTAAAGGAGGAAGACTCAGAAGTAAGATGTGGAGTGGCACACTCAAAATTGATGGTAGGTCAATAAGTATTAAGTTCTTAGTATATAGTAGATGCTTAACAAATTTTTCTTAATTGATTAATTAATATAGCAATGGCATAGAAATAAGAGTGGAAAGGAGAAGGTTTTAACTGTCAGACTAAGGATTTTGCATTTTGGTATGTTTCACTGAGGTGATAGAAAAGCAGCATGGATTACATTTAACCACTGTTACCACTGAAGTCCACCATAGAAGCTAATGACTCTTTGAGGCATCAAGAATCAATCAAACAAAATCTAAAGAATTAAAAATAGAAGAAAATATGAAATATCTCATTGGAAAAGCAATTGACTTAAAAACACATCCAAGAGAGAAAATCTAAGAAGTATTACTCTATCAGAAAATCATGATAAAAAAAAATAGCCTGGACAACATCTTCCAAGAAGTCTTCGAGAAAACCTGCCCTGGAGTCCTGGATCCAGAGAGCAAAATAGTAATTGAAAGAATCTACATATCACTTTCTGAAAGGAATCCCAAATTGAAAATGCCAAGAAATATTGTTACCAAATTCCAGAACTGTCAGGTCAAGGAGAAAATACTGCAAGCAGCCAAAAAGAAATAATTGAAATGTCAAAGAACTATAGTCATGATCACACAGGACCTTGCAGCTTCCACATTAAAAGATCAGAAGGGATTGGGATATGATATTCTATAAGGCAAAGGAGCTTGAATTACAGCCAAGAATCTACTACCCAGCAAAATTGAGCATAGAATATATTATACTTCAGCTTAGATATAAAATTTCCCCTAAGAACTAATTTTGCTGTATCCCATAGGTTTTTGTGGGCTGTCTTGTTATTGCCATTCTCTTGAAAGAAATTATTGATTGCTTCTATGATTTGCTGTTTGACGCATTCATTCTTTAGGATTAGATTATTTGGTTTCTAATTGATTTTTGGTCTGTCTTTCCATGGTCCTTTATTACATTTCATTTTTATTGCATCATGATATGAAAAGGATGCATAGACTATCTCTGCTTTTATGCACTGCGTTGTGAGGCTTTTATGCCTTGGTACATGTTTAATTTTTGTGTATGTACCATATGCCACTCCAGAGATTTATCACATTTACCTTTTCCATAATTCTACTCACCTCCTTAACTTCCTTCTTTTTTATTTTGAAATTAGATTTATCAGTTTCAGAGAGGGGTAGGTTGAGGTCTCCCACTAGAATAGTTTTGTTGTATATTTCTTCCTATAACTCCCGTAACTTCTCCTAATTTCTAAAATAGAGAACTGAGTCAAATTTACAAGAATGAAGGTCATTCTCCAATTGATAAATGGTCAAAGGATATGAATAGGCAGTTTTCGGAGGAAGAAATTAAAGTTATCTATAGTCCTAGGAAAAAATGCTCTAAATAATGATTGATTAGAGAGATACAAATCAAAGAACTCTGAGATACCACATCACATCTATCAGAAGATGATAAATGTTGGAGAAGACTTGGGAGAGCTGGAACATTAATCCTTTATTGGTGGAGCTGTGAGTTGATCCAATAATTTTGGAGAGTTATTTGGAACTATGCTCAAAGGGCTATAAAAATGTGTATGCCCTTTGACCCAGCATAAACTCTTCTAGGACTGTGTCCCAAAGAAATCATAAAAATTGGAAAGCAACCTACATGTACAAAAATATTTATAGCAGCTTTTTTTTGTCATGTCTAAGAACTGAAAATCAAAGGAATGCCCATCAATTATGGAATGACTGAACAAGTTGTGGTATATGAACATAATGGAATACTATTATGCTATAAGAAATGATAAATAGGTGGACTTCAGAAAATCCTGGAAAGACTTACATGAACTGATCTTAGTGAAATGAGCAGAACCAGGTGAAGATTATACACAGCAATAGTCATAGCATGTGACTATTTAGGCCTTCACAGCAATGCAAGGACATAAAACATTTCCAAAGGACTCTTGCTACAAAATGCCATCCACATCCAGAGAAGGAACTATAGAAGTAGAATTCAGAATGAAGCAGATTATTTTCTATTTCATCATGTTTTATTTTGGTTTGGTTTTTCTCATGATTTCTCTCATTCAGTTTTATTCTTCTATGCAACATGACTACTGTGAAAATGTGTTGATTAATAATGTATGTGTAGAACCAATATAAGATTCTATGCTATCGTGGGAAGGGGTTGGAGAAGTTGAAAAATTTAAAACTTATGGAAGTGATTGTTGAAAACCAAAAGTAAGTAAATTAATTATTAACCAAAAAAAATTAACCATTAAAGTGAAGTAAGCAGAATCAGGAGAACATTCTACACAGTAAATGTAATATTGTATGATGATCTGCATGAAAGATTTATTCTAATCCATAAAATTACTCAAGACAATTCTGAAGGATGTATGATGGAAAATGATATTCACTGACAGAGACAGAATGAAAGATAAGGGAGAGAGAGATATTGAGAGACAGACAGAGAGAGAGAGAGAGGGAGAGAGAGAGAGAGAGAGAGAGAGAGAGAGAGAGAGAGAGAGAGAGAGAGAGAGAGAGAGAGGGAGAGAGAGCGGAAGAGAGAGAATTGATGGATTGTGAGTGCATACTGAAGGACATTTTTTCACTTCCCTCATTTTTCTTGTTTTTTCACAACATCTCTAAAATAGAAATATGTTTTGCATGATTTGACATCTGTGACTGATATTTTATATCACATTCCTTGCCTTCTCAATGGGTGGGTAAGGAGTGGGAGGGAGAGAATTTAGAACTCAATTTTAAATGAATATTTGAATTAAAAAATATGCTGGAAGAGATTCCCTAATTTATATCAGACACAGAATTCAATGATCTTGAAAATCTAGAATACTGGACCAGAAATAACAAGTTGGGATTTAATGGGTATAAACATAATATTTTACATTGCTTTAAGAAAAAATCAATTTTCCTAGTAAAGGATAAGGAAGTGTGTCTAGACTTGGTTTTAGTGAACTACAAGTTCAGTGTAAGTCAACAGTGTTATATGGTCATAAAAATTGTGATAATTGTGGCAATAAGCACTTTAAGAGTGCATTAAATTATGAAATGGGGTCATCTAGGTGGTGCAGTGGATAGAACACTGGCCCTTAAATCTGGAGGACCATTGTTCAAATCCTGCCTCAGACATATACTAATCATGTAACCCTGGGCAAGTCACTTAACTTCCGATTTCCTCCAAAAAAATATGCAGTCATTTGTACTGAGTAGAAGGTCCAGCATCCAGGAGAAGGAAGTCTATATTCTTGTTCTTTGCCCTGATCAAGTTGGCAAGAATACAAGGAAAGACGACATCATTACCTGTCATCAAGCAGCTTATAATTTAATTGGGAAAACAACACACACACACACATACACACACAATTATGTATAATCAAGATAATAACATGATTGATTGATGATAATCTAAGAGAGGAGGCACTCAAGTATTTTGTGTAGTCATGTTTCACACTTTAGGAAAGGAATTCTTAGAGTGAAGGGTGCCCAAGTGAGTTTGTCTAAGATATGTGACTGAATCAATCAGCAAGCATCTATTAGGTACGTGTTAAGTGCCAAGTATTTTGCCCTCATAAACACAATAAATCAAATGATCTTTAGTGTAAAGCGATTCCATTCTAATGGGAGAGAGAATGAGGACATCTATGAGTAATATACAGAACAAATATAAGGAGAATCAATATAAATAAAGACAACGTAGTTAAAAACAAGGACTGTGGACAGAGGGAGTACTTAAGCAACTCATCTCATTTATGGTGGAGTTAAAGGAGCTAAAGGGGTTAAGCCTGGAAAAAAGACTTAGAGGGACCACAGTAGCTATCTTCAAGTATCTGAAGATGTTTTCTATGGATGAGGACTGAAATTATTTCTGTTTGTCTTCAAAGTGGAAAACTAGAAACAATGGTTAAGAAACTGCAGAAGGACAGATTGGGCTCCTCGTAAAGAGCGACTTCCAGATTTAGTAGTTTTTCCCTTAAGTGGACCCAATAAAAGAATCGCTGGGTAAATGAAATAGAAACATATATAAATTCTAATATGTTGCCTCTGAGATCTCCTCCAAATCTGAAATTCAATGATTTAGGATAATCAACCAAGATTATGGATAAGAAATGATTTAATAAATTATAAAATATCAGAAGTTCATGAAATGTAAAGACTCTTTCTGTATCCTTCACTCTCCTTTCTTCCTAGACCTTTAACAAGGAGTATGTTTTAACAAGAAAAGCAACAGTACTGGGTTAATTGTACATTAATCTTTTAATAATTTTTGCTTCAGTGAAACTTGCTATTCCCTGTATTTGACATTTCATTTGCCAACTCTGTGTATTTGTACATGCTGCCCCCTTCCCATTTGACTGAGATGAACTCCTTCCATAGTCAATTAACCCTTGCTTGTCCCATTTTCCATCTCTAAACAATAAAATGACTGTAGTAGATAAGCAGCTTTTAATCATGGGTCTACAAATAGTTTTAAATATATGTGATTGATGATCATTTAAATACACAAAATCAATTTCCTTTTTAAGCATATGTAGTTTATTTTGTCTACTTAAAAACGTGATTCTGAGGAGTCCATAGGTTTTACCACATACACACACACACACAAACCCATGGGGGAGAGAGAGAGAGGGAGAGAGAGAGAGAGAGAGAGAGAGAGAGAGAGAGAGAGAAGAGTTAAGAATGCATGCATGGACTAAATAAACTCTTCTTGCTCTACATTTATAATCAATTCTCATCATCCTAATCCTGGGGATCGCAGAGTTCTATGTTAGATAGTCTGGATGGTGTCCAGTCACCCTGATATTTTATCTACCCAGCTTGTACTCATTCATTCATTTGACTCCACTGAATCTAGCCCATTGACTTTCTGCAGAATTGTTCATCATCATCAAAAGTAATTTATATATTCTTGATTATTCTATAAATCACTGGACCTATCCTATGGGAATTCACAATCAATAGCAATTTCACAAGACCAAAAACAGTATTTAACTGATTGTTCTGATTGTATTGACATTTTTCTTCAAGTCTCAACTGCTGGTTTTGGTCCGAGATTGGAGACACAACCATTTATCTTCTAGAGGCTGACTTTTTTTTTTTGACATACATAGACACAATCTTTCCAAAAGCCTTTGCCTCATGACCCCAAGACAACTGATTACTCTCATCAATTTGGTGTAAAACAAAATTTACCAAAAGATAAAACTGCAGGGTTCACTTGTCATCTCAACAAAGGATCTAGATAACCAGTTAAGTTTTTGTTTTCCTTGTCTGTGTTTCTGTTTTTGTTTTAGTATCATAAAAGTTTACACCTAGAGAAGAACTTGGCAAGCTCCTAGTCATAGGCTCACAAGATGATACACACAGAGATGAAAGAGATCTTGGAGATCATCTGGTGAACTTAATCTTATAGATAAGGAAGCTGAGGTTCAGAGTGGTTAAATGACTTGCCCAGGATCACTCATACAGTAAGGTCACTTCTTTGTTTTAACTGTCCAGCTTCATTGGTTAGAAGGACAAATGGACTTGCTCGGCTTCACAAAGTTATTAGTGATACTGCTTCTGCTGACTGACATTTATGTGTAATTTAAAGTTTGCAAAGCACATTACATGCATTTCCATATTTGATGTTCATGTCAGTCTTGTGAGAAGAGCAGCACAGTTATTTATTGATTTATATATATATATATATATATATATTATATAATATATTTTATATTATTATATATTATATATATTATTTCATTTACTTTTGTATTTTCCTATTTATTCTTTTGTTTTCTCATTTTTTCTATTGTTCATTGGTTTTTTCCTTCATTTCTTCAATTTTATTCGAGTATTATTTATATTTATTTCTTCATATATTTTCCTGTTTATATCTTATTGTTCATTTATTCATTTACTTACCCATTTCTTCATTCATATACCTATTCAATTGTTTGTTTATTTATTCATTTATTTATTTATACATGCATTCATTTATCTCTTTACTTATTTATCTATTTAGTAACTTGTTAGTTTATTTAGTTTTGTTTAGTTTATTTAATTATAAGTCATTCATTTTGGCCAAGCCTATGATTTCCTTATGGCAGAAATCTTTCAGTAAGGAAATTCCCTTGCCAATGAAGACTGGCAACCATTTTACATAAAGTCTTGGCAGTTTTCTGATGATGCAGAGCAATTGATCCGTCCAAGGTCTCTCTCCCAGTATTGACAGAGAAAGGATAAGAAAACCCTTCTTTTTGACTGTGGGACCAACTTTTGATACATTTCACTCAATAACTGAGATCAAATGACTTTTTTATAAAACGGTTCATGGACTGTGTTTTAAAGAAAGTTAAGGATTGGCTTTGGACCACTCATTTGACCTCTTAGAGTCTCTGTTGCCTTCATTGTGAAATGAGGAGATCAGAGTCAATGATTCTAACATCTTTTCTGGCTCTAAATCTATGATGATAAAAATGTAAAAGGCTGAAAGGAACATACTTAGGCAACAATGGGAATAGTGGAAGATGGAACAGGTGCATGAGGACCACCAAGTAATAGTAATAATAATAACAATAATAATTTATTTGGCTTATATGCCAGGGAGATTGTTAAGTTCTTTGCCCATACAATCTCATTTATTCCTTACAGTAATCCTAGAAGGTATGTACTAACAACACCTCTATTTTACAGATGGCAAAACTGAGGCTGAGAGATTGAGAGTTGCCCAAAAATAACTCAGCAAGTAAGTGGCTTAAATAGAATTTGTGAAACTATTGCTCTCCTGTTTGCAAGTGCATTTTGTTTTCCTTAACATATATTTTAAAAAAAGAGTAATGTTAAATTAGTCTAAAAAGATAGATTGGAGTCTTAAATGGCAAGAAAATATTAGGCTCAGTGGCCTGATTCTGAGAGGTAAACACAGAATATTAAATAAGAATTTATTTATATTTTGTTAAATAACATGAGTATTCACATAATTTCCTGATTTTCCGTCCCTACTGTCTTCCTCTAGCATTAATCAAATTGTATTAGTCTAGAAAGCCAATTATCAAATGGGTATTTCAATTGTATTATTGGGTCTCCCAGCCTCATGATTTAGAAAGATGTGGAGAGCATTCAGGGATAGTTGGGAGCAGGGAGTTACATTTTTTAAATTTTAAAAGCAGGTTTTTCTTCCCATGCACTATGATGGTTTGTCATCTTGACTTTTTCTAAGAGAAAAAAATGAATTGCCTAAATTTAGGATAGATAAAATTGAAAGAGAAAAAAAGGGATGATGATCAATTCCAAAGAAAAGTGGTTGTCTACCCAGAACTAACAAGGCTTCTCACTCTGATTTGTAATGGATAGAATAAAATCAAGGTAAGGACTGATTTTTGTTTGGCTTTTATCTTTGAGTCACCTATCCTCTCCTCTCCTAGAACATGGAACATGAGTCCCTTTTCTAATGTTAGCCTAATAAAGGAATTAAAGAAATCTCTTGGATATACTTTTTAATATAGTCAAGTCTATAAGAAATTAATATTTCTTTTATTTAATAACTAATAATTGTATAAGGACCAAAGTTTTCACTTTTTCTTCTTCCTCATTCAGAAACCAACCAGTGCGAGACATTCCTCTTAAAGAATTACCCAGGTCAAGATCTAAAAGGACTCTAAAAGATATTCTAAATTTGAGCTAATGGGTGCCTTACTTCTCAGTGTGTTTGCTCAGATAGGTCTGGGAAAATATGGATCCTCTCTTTTATCTTAATAAATGATATAAAAATTGATGTCTCTTTCACCAAGATTTGGGTGACACAGGCCACAGACCCGAAGAACCTCATTTTAATACACCTCACCTCCTATTAACTTGTCCAATAAGAGTTGATTGTCACCCCTCAGGAACACCAACTCTTTGAAGGGTATATAAACTTTGAATGCACTGCCATGATTATCTTTGGTCTGAGAGACATGGTCAAATGATGGTCTTTTTATAAGTACTGTGTTAGTCTTATTAATAAAATGATTAAATTACCCAGAAGCTATGTCTTTCAGATTTTTTTTAATCACTGCAAGTATTTTCCCCAGTAGTGGCAATCAGTTAAAGTGTGGGTAGGATTCCAGAACTTGAGAATGTTAAGCACCAAATTTCCTGAAAACAGAATTGAGAAGTGGCCAATATTGTGGTTCAAAGGAATGGTATGTAGCATGGAAAAATTATTTGAGAGTGATAGTATTTTATGTAACATAGAGGATAGAGAACCTAGGTGGAAATACAAGTGTATACTAACAACAAAGAAACAGATAAGTTATTAGTATGGAGCTGAAACAAATGAGTGCTGTTTGTGCTTATGGGTTAAGGTGCAGATATCAGACTGGTATGTCACGGAATACTGATACACAGGCGTTTGTGGAAATTTTTATATGTGGATCTTTAAAATACTAGGTTTGATTCCCAAGGTGATCCTTGATCGAAGGAATAAAGGAGAGATTAGAAGTAAGGAGGTGGTGAGTAGAAGAAGGCTGCTTGTTTGCAGCACTTAGTTTTAGAGAGTGTCTAGGGCACTAAGTCAAATTATTTATCCGGAATTGCGTAGGTAATGTACATTGGAGACATCATGTTAATCCTTCTCCTATTGATATAGGGGCACTTGAATATTCTACTTTGCCATAAAGTCTTTCTATCAAAGAGATCTCCAGAGTAGAATGATGACTAAAAAGAAATTACGAAACATAAATTTAACTGAACTCATTGGTAGAGAATTGGACATAAAATAAAGTATGAGAAATGAGTAGGATAAACAAATACAAAGCAATTTTGACAGAAAGTTTTCTTCTGTAAGCAGTTAAGAAGGAAGATGACCAGGTCATCTTCTCCATATTGGAAATGCAAACTATCGTTTGCTTGGCTCTGTCTTTTGAAGATTCCTGGTTTCTCCAGTTCTATGGCTTGTGAGTGACATGTCATGCCTCATTATTGAAGAGCATATTAATAAAACATCCTGTGTGCTCACCTCCTACCTTCATTATTTCTGCTTCTCTTGCTCAATGTGACGAAAATGCAACATCTTCTGGTTTTTTAAGGATAACTATAGCTTAGAATTCTTCTTGTCAAGGAAATTTGCATTTAGATGTCTCCTTACAGATGTAGGCACTTGTTTAAATTGGCATGTGGAGGGGTTTCAATGAACATTTTAGATTAGATTATGATTTGTTTAAACTTTTAAACTTAAAAATCCCCAAGTTGTTACCTTATAACTATCTTTTTAGAAATAAATTTTATTGTTGTACTTTGTTTTTACAGCATCTACTCAACCTCATATAATCCTGTCCCCCTCTTTATTTAAAATGGCAACAGATTACCTGAGTTTCAAGTATAAAGTACTGTCCTTCATACTTCAGCCCCTATTAATGCAACCACAGGATATTCTATAGCCTGACACTTTCATCATGAGAAAATGTGTTTTGGAGTTACATAATAAATAAATCAATTGATTGAAGGTATAAATAAGTCATAGCATCTATACTGAATCAAAATTAATTGACAGGGTAGTAGCATGCTTCAAGCCTATTGGATGAACTTGTGTTGCTACTTAAGAAATTTATTGGATTTGGTTGAATTAGTTATTCTTCTGAACCTTCATATATTGGATGAAGAAGAACTCAAGATTCTGGAGTGTTTTGAGGAGCTTTATTCTATTATCTGTAGTGAGAGGGAAGTAAGGGGAAATTATTTCTCTCTGTCCTCCCTACGCTCTTGACCAGTGGATGCCCCAGACATTACAAGGACACTCACCCTCAGAAGGATTCAGCTACACCAAAGAAGAAATTTATTAGGAATCTACAAAGGAGAAAATAAAAGAATCTGGGAAGCTTAAGTTAGCATTTTAACACATCTACTACCTAAGCTTTAGTCATTTTTCCCCTGGATTCTATTATTACTTTTTGGAGAATATGCCCCAAGCTCTTGTGGAGGATGCTTATATGTGTGCATGTTTATGTGTGTGTGCATATGTGTCTGTACATATGTATATATGTGTACATATGTATATATATGTACATATAGATGTTTTATTATAGCACATTAATAAACACTCCCTTTCTTGTAGACTAATTAAGTCCTGTTGACTAAAAAAATAGGGAACACATAAGGTGGTGGCCCCCTTTGGTTAGGGTGACCCCTAGGATAATTGGGACTATTCTTAGAACCCTGAATATAGAAGTAATCTAGTATCCCTGGGTACCCAACTTCCAATGAAAATTGAGATTTGAAATTTGAGCTAAGAGGAAGGAAATTAACATTTCTTGAGTACCTACTTGGTTCCAAGCACTCTGTTGAGTTCTTTACAAACATTATCTCATTTGATACTTAAATAACACTAACTGCTAGGTATTATTACTATTTCAATTTTATAGTTTGGAGAACTGAGGCAGGCAGCAGTTGAGTTATATTTCCAGGGTAAGACAGCTAATAACTATCTGATGCCTCATTTGAACTCACATCTTTCGGAATCCCAGCCAAGTTCTCTAGCCAAGTCACTGCACCATCAGCTGACACATAAAGGGATTTTTTAGGCACTGTTTCTTTTTAAATAATATTCATTTTCCCAATTACATGTAAAAATTTTAACATTATTTTTAAGTGATTTCCAAAATCTCTCCCTTTCTCCTCCCTTCCCCCTCGCTGAGATGGTAAGCAACTTGATATAGAGTATACATGTGCAATCATGCAACGTATATTTTCATATTAGTCATGTTCTGAAAGAAGATACAAACAAAAAAGAAAAAACATAAAAAATAAAGTGAAAGAAAGAATATAGCAATATGTATGTATATATGTATATATTTAGGTATATATGTATATACATACATATATGTGTGTATGTGTATGTATTTATTTGATTTTTTAACTCTTTGTTAAGGGCGTGCTCTGTTTCCAGTGTAGAGGTGCTGGCCCAAGCTTCAGGGGTTTTCTGGAGCTGTTTTCAGAGGGAACTGTAAGTTTTCAGTTCTTCTGGGGTGGTATGATCAAAGGAGAGGTGTTTACTCCATTCCTGGCCTGTGCTCTGGCCAATAAGTGACCACAAGCAGTATTTTCTGCCCTGGAACTGAGAAGAGGGTTCCCTCTCCATCACCACCACAAGCTCTGCTATGCCAATGTCTTTCTCCTCCCAGGACTGACATCCAGAACTGTGACCCAGAATCAAGGATGGGTAAAGCAACAAAATCCTGCCTCAGTACCAAAAAAGACATCCCTGTAATCTTTTTTCTCATTGGTTCTTCAATCCCCTTATGGTCTGTGGGCTGAGAGTTCTGGAAGCAACTGCTACTCACTGCCTTAGCTCCTAAAACAGCTGCTGCTGCCACTGCTAATGCCGTGGTGCTGCATTGAAGCTAGTGCCAGGGGTGATCTGTGCTCCTCTCTTACCCAGGTACAACAGACCTTTCCTACTGACCGTCTATGTTGTCTTTGAAATTTGTGGTTTGATAAGTTTGGAAACCAACCACCACAGGTGTCAGTGATTCAGTCCTCTGAGGACTGCTCTGGGTTCACTGAGGCTCAGTCTATGCTGGTGTGGCTTGAGCTGGTCTACACTTCTCTATCAGCCCAATGCAACAGGTCTTTCCTTTTGATCTTCCAGGTTGTCTTGGACAAGAAATTTGTTTCCCTCTTTGGTGAGTTCTGCTTCTCTAGAATTTGTTTAGAGTCATTCTTTACATGTATTTGGAGGTATTTGGGGGAGAACTCAAGAGAGTTTCTGCCTTTACTCTGCCATCTTGCTCTACTCCTTAGGGTTTGTTTATTTCTTTGTTTGTTTGTTTGTTTAATCTTAGCATCATGACAGTTGTTTGGGAAACTTGTGAGAAGTAATGTAGGCTTTGGTGATGACCCCTAATAAAGGAGTACTTAATCAGAAGGAATGTCCCCTATAAGAATGTCTGTATTTATACAGGATAAGCCTAATTATTTTGTATAAATAATAACACTTCTAATACTTGAAAATGACTGTTAAGTGTTCTATCCCTCCATTCTCCAGGCTAAGCATTCTTCAGCCATTCTTTAATTAGTTGTGAGACTTTTGCCATTCATTTTAGCGCCATCTCTACCTTCATTACCTTCTCCTTTATCCACAGGAAACAGTTTCCAGATGAATCAAGAAATACTTCTGTCTCCATGTTCTCTTCCAGATCCCCATCCCTACTACCTTATGATGAGTTCCTTCACATTTTATAGTTAAAGATGAGGTGGAGGGTAAGGAAATCAAATTCTTGACCAAATAAGAAAAATATTTGTTTCTCTGATGAAAAGGAAAAATACTGATTTATTAAAATAGATTCATAATTGTGTTCATTTAAATTCAGAATTAAAGGCACTAGTCCATTAGTTACACAGAGATTGAGAAAAGCCAAGGATCCCTGGGGTCCTAGACAGTTTAGAGTACTAGTAGTAGAGTTACAGTGTAGAGTAACTAGATCTCCAAATATAAAGGCAACAGAATGATTTCAAGTAACTTTTCAGGAGTTCTAAGGTTCACCTTGCCTTACCTTAGCATTTCATAGCTTCTGCAGTGACCTTTGTACTTTGTGTTGTGAAACCCAAAGGGTCAAAGGTGAATAGGAAATACTAGTCCCTTGAAGGTGATTTTTCAGCATTTCTTCAAGGAAAACAGAAGTCAAGACTGGTACAAATGGTACAAAATTTTGAGTGTTGGAGACACAAAATAATTTGGATTCTGATTTAATTTGGCATTTCCTCTTTTTGTATTTTTTCAGATTAATATCATGATGCTGGAAGTCATAGGGAAGTGCCATTTTGAAAAAAAAAAGTTGTCAAAACTTAAGGAAATGCATTTTTGTTCAAATGAAGGGAATAGTTTTGTTCATTAAGAAAAAGAATGAAAATTATCAATTTATAACAATATATTGATAAATTTGTCTATTTAACCTGGAGAATTAAAGGCATCAGTTCATTGGTTCGACAGAAAGATTACCAAAAGTGAAAAATTCCACGTCTTGGGCATTGAGCATTAGGATCTCTAGACACAGAGGCATGAGAATGACTCCAAGCATTCTTTCTAATTTTCTAAGGCATAAAATAAAGTGATCTTTGACAGTTAAACTAAATGGACCAGAGATGAAATGAAACTTTAGAAAATTCTTGTTCTCAAGAGATGGTTTTTCAACATTTCTTCAAGAACATGTAAATCAAGACCAGTTCATATAGTCTAAATCATGTGGTTGACCAAGACACAAAATAATTTTGATTTAATTTTATGGTAACTACTTTTGGAATTTTTATACATAAGTGTCATGGTCCTGGGGTTCCTATGAAACACTTTTCAAATAGTTGTTCAAAGGTAGAGAAATTCATTTTTTTTTCTAAATAAAGGAATCATTTTGTTTTCTGAAAAAAATTTATAAGATTATTAATTTATAAGAATAAATTGATAAATTTATTCATTTAGATTCATAATTAAAAGCATTGGCCCATTGATGACAGAAAGATTGAAAAAAGTATCTTGGTCTCCAGACACAGAGGCTGTAGAATGACTCCAAGCAATTCCTTTTCTATTCTAAGGCTCACCTTATCTTGACCTAGTATTTTCAAGTTTCTACAGTGACTTTTGGCATAATTAAACCCCAAAGACTATAGGTGGATGGGACAACTACATGTTGTCTCATGGAGGTGTTTATCTATCTATCTATGACTATATCTATCTATCTATCTCTATATCGATAGACATAGATACTGATATAGATGTAGATATAGATATTCAAGGAACATAGAAGGTAAAACATGTACCCAGTGGTTAAAATGTTTTGATTTCTGTAGATAAAAAATAATTTGCATTCTGATTTAATTTTGAGGTGGCTAACATAGGGTTTGTGGTCCTACAAAGCACCATTTTTTGGGAACACAAGTGTATAAAATTAAAGAAATCCATTTTGCTGTCCAAACAAATAATCTTGTTCACTAAAAAAAGTAAAAATAATATCGATGTATCAAAAATTAATTGAGGGGCAGAGCCAAGATGGCAGAGTAGAAAGACGCACATACACATAGCTCCACAACCCATAGAACATCTGTAAAAAGTAACTCACAGCCAATTCTGGAGCAGCAGAGGCCACAGAACAGTGGAGCAAAGGAGATTTCTGTTCCAGAGGGACCTGCAAACCTCTCACAAAAGGTCCGTCGTGCTGCAGATGTGGAGCCCAGCCCAGCCTTGCCGCGCCCCCGGCACTGAGAGGCGAAGATCCGAGCGGGCTTCAGGGACGAGATCTCCAGCAGCCATTCGGGTCCCTCCACCCACAGGTGATGGGGGTCGGTGAGAAGGTCTCTTTGGTGTGTCAAGAGGGGAGTGGGGTGCCCCCATAACTCAGGCCCCCTCGGGAGGCAGCAGCGGAGGTGGGAGCAGACCAGGGCCCCCCAAGCAGGCAGGAGCCTGCATCCATTGTTGAAGGTCTCTGCATAAACCCCTTGAGGGAATTGAGCCCTGAGTGATGGCCCTGCCCTCACCTGAGCACCTGAACTTAATCTTACACTGAATAGCAGCCCTGCCCCAGCCCAAAGCCTTGAGGCTGGGAAGCAACATTTGAGTCTCAGACCCCCAGCGCTGGCTGGGAGGATCCAGAGGTGAGGTGGGTGTGAGGAGAATATTCAGAGGTCAAGTCACTGGCTGGGAAAATGCCCAGAAAAGGGAAAAAAACCAAGACTATAGAGGGTTACTTTCTTGGTGAACAGGTTTCTCCTCCCCTCCTTTCTGATGAGGAAGAGCAGTGCTGACCATCAGGGAAAGACACGGAAGTTAGCGCTTTTGTGTCCCAGCCCTCTCAATGGGATCAGACCATGGAAAAGCTCAAAAAGGCTCAGAAAATTTTGAAAATTATGTTAGAGGACTGGAGGAAAAACTGGAAAGAGCAATCAAAGACATGCAAGCAAAGTATGAACAGCAGATCAGCACCCTGCTAAAGGAGACCCAAAAAAATGCTGAAGAAAATAACACCCTGAAAAATAGGCTAACTCAATTGGCAAAGGAGGCTCAAGAAGCCAATGAGGAGAAGAATGCTTTCAAAAGCAGAATTAGCCAAATGGAAAAGGAGATTCAAAAGCTCACTGAAGAAAATAGTTCTTTCAAAATTAAAATGGAACAGATAGAGGCTAATGAATTTATGAGAAACCAAGAAATCACAAAACAAAACCAAAAGAATGAAAAAATGGAAGATAATGTGAAATATCTCATTGGAAAAACAACTGACCTGGAAAATAGATCCAGGAGAGACAATGTAAAAATTATGGGACTACCCAAAGCCATGATCAAAAACAGAGCCTAGACATCATCTTTCATGAAATTATCAAGGAAAACTGCCCTGAGATTCTAGAACCAGAGGGCAAAATAAATATTCAAGGAATCCACAGAAAACCACCTGAAAGAGATCCAAAAAGAGAAACTCCTAGGAACATTGTGGCCAAATTCCAGAATTCCCAGGTCAAGGAGAAAATATTGCAAGCAGCTAGAAAGAAACAATTCAAGTATTGTGGAAATACAATCAGGATAACACAAGATCTAGCAGCTTCTACATTAAGGGATCGAAGGGAATGGAATAGGATATTCCAGAAGTCAAAGGAACTAGGACTAAAACCAAGAATCACCTCCCCAGCAAAACTGAGTATAATACTTCAGGGGAAAAACTGGTCTTTCAATGAAATAGAGGACTTTCAAGCCTTCTTGATGAAAAGACCAGAGCTGAAAAGAAAATTTGACTTTCAAACACAGGAATGAAGAGAAACATGAAAAGGTGAACAGAAAATAGAAGTCATAAGAGACTTACTAAAGTTGAACTGTTTACATTCCTACATGGAAATACAATATTTGTAACTCTTGAAACTTTTCAGTATCTGGGTACTGGGTGGGATTACATACACATATGCACACACACACACGCACACACACATAGAGACAGAATGCACAGAGTGAATTTAAGAGGATGGGATCACATCTTAAAAAAAAATGAAATCAAGCAGTGAGAGAGAAATATATTGGGAGGAGAAAGGGAGAAATGGAATGGGGCAAATTATCTCTCATAAGAGAGGCAAGCAAAAGACTTATTAGTAGAGGGAAAAAGAGGGGAGTTGAGAGAAAAACATGAAGTTTATTCTCATCACATTCCACTAAAGGAAGGAATAAAATGCACGCTCATTTTGGTATGAAAACCTATCTTACAATACAGGAAAGTGGGGGATAAGGGGATAAGCAGGGTGGGGGGTAACGGTGAATTAGAGAAGGGCATGCTGACAAAGTTGTCAAGTGAGACATTCAGATGAGAAGAATGAAGCATTTCTATCCTAGATGGTTCACTAAAATGGAGGTCCAGGAAGTAATTCACCAACAAGAAATGGAGGCGAGCATAGTGGAGGGATGTGACAGGCTGAAAAGTACCAGGCACTGTGGGAAGTTCCAGAGTAAGAAGTCAGCTGAATCTTGGTGGTAAGATCTAGTGAATCAGAAGCAAAACTAAGAGTGAAATGGAAATATGGTTAGCCTGGGTCTGTCCTTACAGATTTTGGAAGGCTTTTTGCCATAATATTTTCTCACCCTTGATTATGGTTGTATGCAATGGTGGGGATGGTTCAGCATCAAAACAGGGGCTCTGACAATAAATCTTGTTGGCCATCAAGGCTATCATTCTGCCTTAAAAATTTCAGTTCCACTTTGTATGCAAGATGAATGACTGATTTTCTATTTGGAGTCTTTGTGGTGTTTGCATGGTATGCATGAAAGGTGAAGAAAGGGATGGTGAATCAGTTAGGGAAATGAAATATGCTTTGTTTGCTTTGAACTTATAACCAGAATGCTTCTTGGCTCTTAATGGCTGTTCTCTCTGTCCCCATTGATTCAGAGTTGTGATTTCATTAGCAGGATCATTCCCATTACCAAGCACATCAAAACCAGTCGAATTCTTCTTAGTAAATAATAATACTACTAACAGCAATAACACTAATATGATAATGATGTCAACTTTCAAATAAAGTTTTAATGTTTGTGCTATGCTATACATATATGGGAATGCATAAATGTATGGTTTTAGATGTATGTATGTAAATATGTGTGTGTATATATATAATCATATGTGTATATATATATATATATATATATATATACAGATATACACAAATATATGCTATACACCACATGGCATGTATATATACATTGCATGTGATATATGCATATCATGCACCGAATCATATATGTATATACAGTGTATATATTAACCTATATGTATGCATACATGCATGTATATGCACATGTTTGTTGTGTGATTTGGGGAGTTAGAGTTGAATATTGAAATTTGAGGAATCTCAAAATCCCTTGTTAGATGTTACCCAACTGAACTGCTCCCTTAATGGAGTAATTTGCTCACTAAGTAGCAGATAAAAAAAGAAGACAGTTGTAGAAATTTTAACTTTTCAATTATTTTCTGGTGGTAATGTATTTATTTTTTTCTGGTAATTCTATGTTCCCAAGCAGTTACCATTCTGATGGGGAAAGTAATATGCAAACATCTATATACATATAAGATCTATATGGCATAAATGATAGTAATCTCAAGCAAAAGGCAGTGTGTGTGTGTGTTGTGTTTTGTGTGTATGTGTGTGTGTGAGAGAGAGAGAGAGACAGAGACAGGGACAGAGACAGAAACAGAGAGACAGAGAGACAGAGAGAGACAGAGACAGAACTGATGGATTCTGAGTACATATGGAAGGGAAAGAGAGAGAGGGAGAGGGAGGGAGAAGGTATCTTGAAAAAGGATTTGAACTGAGTATTAAAGAAAGCCAGGGAAGTCAAGAGGTGGAGGTAAGGATGGCACAACATTTACAAGCATTCCTGCCATTCACTGAAAAGTCATGAAGTCAGGAAATGGAGTATCATATGTGAGGGACAATAAGGTGGCTCATGTTAATCAAAGGGTACATGGCAGGTTGTGAAGTGTAAGAAGCTAGAAAGTAGAGAGCTGGGAATGTGTACGTGTGTATATGCATATATGTGTGGATATATATGCATAAATTTACATATGTATGGCAATAATTTTTGTATGAACATTTTATAACCTCTCTCCTCCTTCCATACCCACACCCTATTAAAATGTAATCTCCTTGAGGTGAAAGACAGTTTATTTTTATTTTGTTTTTTAACCCCTTACCAATTCCTGGTACATAGGTTTTGTTCAAAAGATACGTATTTTCTTAGAAGGTTGAAATGAGCAGCTTGGACTTGGGACTGAATGAAACTGAGAGAAAATGGAGTATATATGCGTCATCTCAGTTACCTTTCAATTGTGGTTCCCCAAATAGTAGGGTTGTAGTATATGTCCCCTTTTTAATTCAATTCTGCCTTTTGTTGGAACACAATAATATAGCCTTAAGCAGAGTTCTCTGCCTGGGGGCCCTAACAGTACTGTTCACTGACATTGTGCAGTGACATAGAAGAGTCTTAAAACAGCCATAGACTTTAACAGCTTTCCATGTAATGTGATAATAAAAGCTACCTGCCCAGTGCTCTTGTAAAAACCAGCATACACTCTATGCTACTATTTTTGTATATGGCACTGTACTTGCTTTTGCATGCTTTTTCACTACAGAAGTATGAATCTGATCAGGTCATATCTCCATACTCGATAAATTCCAGTGCTTCTTTATCACCTCTAAGTTCAAATACAAAATCCTCTATTTGGTGTTCAAAACTACATAAGTGGTACAATGCATAGAGTGTTGGGATTAATCATTAAAATGTGAGTTCAAATTCATACCCAGGCAGTTCTAAACTATGTTACTGTGGATGTCACTTAACCTCCATTTACCTCATTTTCCTCAACCAGAGAAAGAGACAGTAACAATACCTACCATGAGGAATCATTGTGAGGAATAATATTTGTAAAGTGATTAGTACCGTGCCTGGAAATCCCATGACTTACCTCCTTATCCTCTAAACAAGGAACTCTATCTTCCAACTCTGGGAATTTTAAGTGGCTATGCTCCATGCTTGGAATTCTTTCATCCTTTATCTCTCTCTCTGTCTCTCTCTCTGTCTCTCTCTGTGTCTGTCTCTCTCTGTGTCTGTCTCTCTCTGTCTCTCTGTCTCTCTGTCTCTCTCTGTCTCTCTCTCTGTCTCTCTGTCTCTCTCTGTCTCTCTCTGTCTCTCTCTGTCTCTCTCTCTGTCTCTCTCTCTCTCTCTGTCTCTCTCTCTCTCTCTCTCTCTCTCTCTCTCTCTCTCTGTCTCTCTGTCTCTGTCTCTCTCTCTCTCTCTCTCTCTCTCTCTCCTCTCTCTCTCTCTCTCTCTCTCTCTCTCTCTCTCTCTCTCTCTGTCTCTCTCTCTCTCTCTCCTCTCTCGGTTTCCATCAAATCCCAGCTAATTATCCAGTTTCTACAAAAAAGTCTGCTGACTTTCATCAATGTCACCCTTCCTTCTGTTGATTATCTCCAATTGATTCCATTTTTTAACCTTGTTTGTACGTAGTTGCTTGCACATTGTCTCCCCCATTACAGTGCCCTCCATTAGGCCTTGAGAATTCCTTTGTCTGTCTTTGTATCCCCAATACTTAGCACAGTACCTTGCACACTTTTCTTGTTGCTCAGTCTCTTTCAATTATACCACATGCTTTGAAATCACATTTTGGTTTTCTTGGCAGAGATACAGGAGAGGCTTGCCATTTCCTTCTCCAACTTATTTTACAGGTGAGGAAATTGAGGCAAACAGGATTTACTGATTTTCCTAGGGTCACACAGCTAGTAAGTTTCTGAGGCCAGATTTCCAGCACTCTATACCCTATGTAACCCAGCCACCTTAATGTCTGACACATACTAGATATTTAATAAATGTTTATTTAATAATTATAGAATCCTATTGTGAGGTTATATAACTTGTGGGCTTCAAGGATGCCCAGATCCTTGCCCATTACTCACCTTCACACACTCTATGGTTTCTCAAACTCTCTTACTCGCTATTCCTCATAGAAAAATCCATCTCCTAGCTTTGATCTTTCCCTCAGTCTATTCAGCTTACTCACAGGGTTATCCCTCCTTCCCTCTTGCTTTTAGAGTTCCCACTTTCCTTCAAAGCTTGATTATGAATGAGCTCTTCCAAAAAAAAAAAAAACTTTTCTGATTCCACTTGTCACTAGATACCTCCAACTTATACTTACTTTATATATGTTGCTGTCTTAATAGTAAACATTTCATGAATATTTGATTGTTCATTGATTGACTCAATCCAAGCCCATCCTAATTTAGCCTAGATTTCCTCTGATTTGTTTCTCCTCTAGCTTAGATTTTCTTTGATTTTTTTCTCCTACCAGAGAACTTTCCCTCTATCTCTGAGGGCACTGACATTAATCAGACTTCATTTATAGGTCATCTGGTACTGGTCAGATGTTCAGTTCTCAATAAATTAACAAATATTGATTGAATGCTTACAAAATAGTTCTTTAAAGTGCAGGTCATACTTTACCTTCTGCAGAAGTCTTCTTGGTCCCCTCACCTGCTAGAACATCCCTCCCTAAAGTTCATGTTCCACCTAGCTACTCTGCATAGTGTTTGTCAGTATTTTCATGTTCACAAGCTGTCTTCTCTGTTAAAATGTTAGTGCCTTGAGGGTACGGACAGTTTGTGCTTTTGTTTTGTTTTGTTTTGTTTTGTTTTGTTTTGTTTTTTTGTATTGGATCATGACATAGAGCCTAGTACTTAGTAAGTACTTAATAATTGTTTATTGATTGACTGTCAGGTTTGATTGTTCATCCTTCCTTTTTGAAGAAGACCACTGACATCAAAGGGTTATGTCTTAACTCATGAGTGAATTGCATTTAAATGAGTTAGTGGTGCACAAAATTATCAGTCTCATGCCCTCTTCCAGAGTCATGACACAAGGTAGATTGAGTGAATGTACTACGACAGATTATAGAATGCCAACTTCAGGGAAGATCTTTCTGTACAGCTTAGAGGAAGATTGGGTGGAGTGAATCATTTAGTGTTAGAATATTTTTAATCTATAAAATAGTGAAATAATTCACTAGTTATCTTGCATGGCTGTTATGAGATAAGTACTTTGCAATCCTTAAAAACATAAATAGTGATGATGATTGAAGAAGAATTAATGGTTATGCATTAAATAATGCTTTAAGGTTTACAAAATGGCTAATGAATATCATCTCATTTTATTCTTGCAACAAGTCTGGAAGATAAATGCTATTATTTTCCCTATTTTATGGATGACAGAACTGAAAGAGATAGATGTTAAATGAGTTGGCAAAGGATATACACCTAGTGTCTAAGTTCATATTTGAATTCAGGTCTTCCTGACTCCAGCTCCAGCACTCTGCCCACTGTGACACCTAGCTGTAGTGGACAGAAGCGGCTGAAGAAAGGGAGGAGGGATAGGAATAGAAATACCATCCACAGTTACTTATTATGATGGAAAGAATGGTGAACTAGGAGTAAGGAAACCAGGTTTCAATTCCCACTTCAGTTATTAATAATTTCTGTGACACTGAGCAAGTCACACTTGCAGAGTCTCAGTTTTCTCATCTGTAAAATAACTTAAAACACTTTCACCATCTATCTCTCAACTTTCTTTTTTTTATTTTTTTTTATTTAAATTTTAACGTTTATTTTCACAAAATTTTGGGTTACAAATTTTCTCCCCTTTTATCCCTTCCCCCCCCAAACCCAAGCATTCTAATTGCCCCTGTGACCAATCTGCTCTCTCTTCTATCCTCCCTCTCTGCCCTTGTCTCCGTCTTCTCTTTTGTCCTGTAGGGCCAGATAGCTTTCTATACCCCTTTACCTATATTTCTTATTTCCTAGTGGTAAGAACATTACAGTTGATCCTAACACTTTGAGTTCCAACTTCTTTAGCTCCCTCCCTCTCCACCCCTTCCCTTTGGAAGACAAGCAATTCAATATAGGCCAAATCTGTGTAGTTTTGCAAATGATTTCCGTACTAGTTGTGTTGTATAGGACTAACTATATTTCCCTCCATCCTATCCTGTCCCCCATTACTTCTATTCTCTTTTGATCCTTTCCCTACTCATGAGTGTCGACCTCGGATTGCATTCTCCTCCCCATGCCCTCCCCTCTATCCTCCACCCCACCCTGCTTGTGCCCTTGTCCCCCACTTTCCTGTATTGTGAGATAGGTTTTCCTATCAAAATGAGTGTGAATTTTTTTCTTTCCTTTAGTGGAATGCAATGAGAGGAGACCTCATGTTTTTCTCTCGCCTCCCCTCTTTATCCCTCCACTAATAAGTCTTTTGCTTGCCTCTTTTATAAGAGATAATTTGCCCCATTCAATTTCTCCCTTTCTCCTCCCAATATTTCTCTCTCACTGCTTGATTTCATTTTTTTTTAAGATATGATCCCATCCTCTTCAATTCACTCTGTGCACTCTGTCTCTATGTATGTGTGTGTGTGCATGTGTGTTTGTGTAATCCCACCCAGTACCCAGATACTGAAATGTTTCAAGAGTTACAAATATTGTATTTCCATGTAGGAATGTAAACAGTTCAACTTTAGTAAGTCCCTTATGACTTCTCTTTGCTGTTCACCTTTTCATGGTTCTCTTCATTCTTGTGTTTGAAAGTCAAATTTTCTTTTCAGCTCTGGTCTATTCATCAAGAAAATTTGAAAATCCTCTATTTCATTGAAAGACCATTTTTTCTCCTGAAGTATTATACTCAGTTTTGCTGGGTAGGTGATTCTTGGTTTTAGTCCTAGTTCCTTTGACTTCTGGAATATCCTATTCCATTCCCTTCGATCCCTTAATGTAGAAGCTGCTAGATCTTGTGTTATCCTGATTGTATTTCCACAATACTTGAATTGTTTCTTTCTAGCTGCTTGCAATATTTTCTCTTTCACCTGGGAATTCTGGAATTTGGCCACAATGTTCCTAGGAGTTTCTCTTTTTGGATCTCTTTCATGAGTTGTTCTGTGGATTCTTTGAATATTTATTTTGCCCTCTGGTTCTAGAATCTCAGGGCAGTTTTCCTTGATAATTTCATGGAAGATGATGTCTAGGCTCTTCTTTTGATCATGGTTTGCAGGTAGTCCCAGAATTTTTACGTTGTCTCTCCTGAATCTATTTTCCAGGTAAGTTGTTTTTCCAATAAGATATTTCACATTATCTTCCATTTTTTCAATCTTCTCGCTATGTTCTGTGATATCTGTCTTTCTCACAAAGTCCTTAGCGTCCATCTGTGCCATTCTAGTTTTGAAAGAACTATTTTCTTCAGTGAGCTTTTGAATCTCCTTTTCCATTTGGCTAATTCTGCTTTTGAAAGCATTCTTCTCCTCATTGGCTTTTTGAACCTCTTTTGCCAATTGAGTTAGGCTAGTTTTCAAGGTGTTAATTTCTTCAACATTTTTTTGGTTCTCCTTTAGCAGGGAGCTGATCTGCTTTTCATGCTTCTCTTTCATCCCTCTCATTTCTCTTCCCAGTTTTTCCTCCACCTCTCTAACTTGATTTTCAAAATTCTTTTTGAGCTCTTCCATGGCCTGAGCCCATTGGGTGGGCTGGGACACAGAAGCCTTGATTTCTGTGTCTTTGCCTGATGGTAAGCATTGTTCTTCCTCATCAGAAAGGAAGGGAGGAAATGTCTGTTCTCCAAGAAAGTAGCCTTCAACAGTTTTATTTCTTTTCCCTTTTCTGGGCATTCTCCCCAGCCAGTGACTTGACCTCTGAATATTCTCCTCACACCCACCTCACCTTCTGGTCCTCCCAGCCAGCGTTTGGGGACTGAGATTCAAATGCTGCTTCCCGCCTTAGGGCTTTTGGTGGGGGCAGGGCTGCTATTCAGTGTGAGATTAAGTTCAGGTGGTCAGGTCGGGGCAGGGCTGCCTCTCAGGCTCAGTTCCCTCAGGGGGTTTATGCACAGACCTTCCACAATGGATTCAGGTTCCCGCCCACTTGGGGACCCCCTGTCTGCAGCCGCTTCTCAGCTTCTATCTCCCGGGGGGGGGGGGGCGAGCCATGGGGGCACCCCACTCCCCTCTCGACCCGCCAAAGAGACTCTCTCACCCACCCCCGTCACCTGTGGATGGAGGGGCTTGTGCTGCCGCTGGAGATCCCATCCCTGAAGCCTGCTTGGAGCTGTACCTCTCGGAGCCGCAGCCGCAGCAGGTCTGGGCTGGGCTCTGCGTCTGCAGCGCAACGGACCTTTTGCGAGAGGTTTGCAGGTCCCTCTGTGGGTGGAGGGACCCGCGTGGCCGCTGGAGATCCCATCCCCGTAGCCCGCTCGGATCTTTTCCTCACGGTGTGGTGGCTGCTGCAGGGCTGCCCTCTGCTCCCAGTCCCGGCACCCAGTCCACAGCGCAAAGGACCCCCCGCGAGAGGTTTGCAGGTCTCTCCGGAACAGAAATCTCCCTCGCTCCAATATTCCGTGGCCTCTGGGTGCAGAATTCACCATGAGTTGATCCCCTCTAGCCGTTCTGTGGGTTGTGGGTTCAGAGCTATGTGTATGTGCGTCTTTCTACTCCACCATCTTGGCTCCGCCTCCTCAACTTTCTTTTAAGGAAAGAGTTTGGACGAACTGAACATTCTGTATGAAATTATCATTTTTTTCTATACTGTAGAAAATAGTCATAGCTATTGCTTCCCTTCCAAAATTGTGGCAATGATCAAATTACTATATAGATATGTGTGTATATGTGTGTCTAAATGTATACATTTACATACATATGTATATATGTGTATGTATGTGTGTATATATGTGTGTATGTATAATGCTTTATAGACGCAAGGAGCTATAAATGTGCTAGTTATCAAAAAAGTGCTCTTATTTAAAAAGACACAACTGGTAGAAAACTAGCATAGAAATAGAAAATAAAAAGCAAAGAAGAAAGATTTGCCCCTGAGGAAAGATTTCAAGAATGAAGGGCACGCCGAGAAACTATTAAGAAGAGATCCTAGAAGGATGGATATTAACATTAATGCTGTGGCATTAGCACAATGCGTTTCTGAAAGTAAGCACTTGATGAATGTTTGATGAATTAATATAAATTTGATAGAAAAAGTAGAGTTGGTGAGAGAAAACTATAAGTTTACATTCATTGTAAGAAAGAAGAAGGCAACCTGACTGCCCAAAATATTTACTCTTTTCTC
Organism: Notamacropus eugenii; assembly: GCF_028372415.1. Classification (NCBI taxonomy): domain Eukaryota; kingdom Metazoa; phylum Chordata; class Mammalia; order Diprotodontia; family Macropodidae; genus Notamacropus; species Notamacropus eugenii. Next base: position 729,127,820 of record NC_092872.1, on the reverse strand, counting down.
TATGATCACTTATCTTGGTGAAGAAAATCAGAGATAGCCACATCCCAGTCGTTTACTCTGTTTTGGTCTAAATACAAGTTGAACAGAGGTTCTTAACTATTTTCTTGTGATGATCCCCCTTAGCAGTTTGACAAAGCCTATGGATCCCTTCTCAAAATTATATTTTACAGAACATAAAGCATACAGAAGTAAAAGGAAGCCAAATAAAATGAAATCATTATGTACTATATCAAAATTTATCTACCTTTTCTGATCTGTCTCTATCACCTATTTCTCCTCTCTCTCTCTCTCTCTCTCTCTCTCTCTCTCTCTCTCTCTCTCTCTCTCTCTCTCTCTCTCTCCCTTCCTCCCTCCCTCCCTCTCTCCAAAACCCAGGTTAAGAAGTTCTAATCTGGAATATTGTGGTCAATGTACAGTGCCACATTTGATGCTGGTCATTAATAGAGACCATCCAATGAAAGGTGATCAGAATGCTAAAAGTATTTATCACTTCATGAGAGGATCAGAGAATTTGAGAGTTGTAAGATACCTCAGCAGTCATCTATGTCAATCCATACATGAAATGCTTCTTCACTGTGACATACCTTCCTGGTAACTTTAACAATAAAATTAGAATAGATTTTGCTCTTTGTTCTGCTATATATGCTGAAAATACTAAAAATAAATAAAACAACTCAGTCTGATCTCTGCCTTAAGCCCTCTAGGGAGGGGGAACCATCATACCTCAATGTAGAATATACCACTTTGAAATAATGCTATTTTTTTAGGAATCATTACATATTCAGTGTAACTCTGATTGTTTTTGGCAAAGAAAGTGAAAAAACAATGAGAATTATCTGTTCAACCTTCTCCCTGTTGTCAATTTTCATTGTTCTTTACATTCCGAACAAAGGTCCTATCTCTTCTTTGATCCTCCCTATTTCTCTCTATATAGCAGCTAGAGACGATTACGCTAGAAATTAACTATATACTCAGTAGGGATACGATAGTTATTTTTAAGGACAGCATGTGGTATGTAAAGGAAATTAGACTGGTCCTACTTGTCTCCAGAGAGAAGAGCAAGGCGCAATGTAGGTGGTAGCTAAACACTGGCACAAGTAGTCTTTACACAGGAAAAGACAAAATAAAACAAACCAAAACCTTCCTAAAAATATTATCTGCCCACAAAGCAGACTAGGCTATTTTACAAAGCTGTCGTATTGCCCTTACCTGAAGTATTCAAGCAAAACATAGATAACCTCTGCTGAGATGTGACATAGAGGAGTTGGTAAAGGTACAGTTTAAGATAAGTAAGTGAACGATCTCTTTGTTCCCTCCCAATGTTGTGATTCTGTTGTCAGACCCTGTAGCTTGAAAAATATATAAATTACTTAAATAAAACCACCACTATTCTCTAATGTGATATTTTCCCAAGCATATATCTTGTCCTAATGTGTTTTCCAGTTTCCTCTTCCTCTCTGGAGTAAAAACTTCAGTGTGTTGCCTAAAGCAGTACCTGATCCACTTTACAGTAACAATTTCAGTATAAATTAATACATTGTTTTCTTGGTTTCCAAATCAGTCTCTTCTGAATTTGTCCAGGTACTAATCAATTACCCTATCCTGAAGAATTCCTGTCTTAGTCTGTTTGGACCACACCTGTGACAGCTTTCTATTTTCCCCTTAATAGAAGGATTTGTTCCATAAGATGGACTCAATCAAAAGGCCACACCAAAGGATCTAGAAGGCCACATGTGATCTCAAGTTTGCAGGTTCCCGACCCCTGTACTGCACTGTCTCAAATTCCTGTGAAATATTAAAAAAAAAAAAAAAAGAAATGAAACTCTGATCCTGCAAAGCTATGAATATTTGGAGCAATAGCTATCCTGGAAACCCCCAAAATATTAACTAATGCAACTCCAGGAAAAACTGGATACCAAAAATTAAAAAAGTACAAAGGCCTAGCAAATCATAGATTATCACAGATTTAAATCTGGAAAGGACCCCATAACGCTCTCTAGTCCAGTTTCCTCATTTTACAGATGAAGAACTGAGGCCAGGATAAGTTGAATTGTCAGGGTCACTCAGTTAAGGTAGGAGAAAAAATATGAAGTCAAGTCTTCCTAAGTTTAACTGCACTACTGTATCCATTTTACCATTCTGCCTCTCTAGTAGGCAAAATTGTTTGGTCTTTCTTCCTCAAGTTAATAAGGAAAAAAAGCAAGATTTGGGCTGGCTGATTCATCCAAATTCCTTGTCAGACGTAAGTTTATTCCTGTCTGTTTTTCATGTTAGCTGGCCACATGTGGCCTTGACATCTCCTGTGGATTGCTTAATCCCTAAAGTTGAACAAGTTATTAAGAATAAAGCCATTGGACCAATTAAATGCTTCCTTATATTCAATGTCAAAGATTCCTTTATGTCTAAGGACAACCAAAATTGCAGGCCACCTATTAACTGCAAAAGTAAATATACCTGGAGGGAAAACATCACTATCAAATGTCTTTTAGCGTTTTGATCTGAGACATTTTATTTCCTTGACATGAAAAGGAAAGAGTGGGCCCTAAACAGCAACAAGCGGAAGCTTTCAAAATGTTGATTTTCCAAACTTCAGTTTTTACAAAGCTGTTCTTTAAACTGGTTGGGAAGAGTCAATGTGCCTGGCCTTAAAACCAGGTTTATAAAGAATTTCAAGGTTTTCTTTAGAAATGCCCTGTTTATCCCACTCCTTCAAGGATGGCTTGCCACATTCGATTGCTCGGAATTGCCACAATAGCAAATTCAGCATAACTGGAGTGGTATGGAAAAGGAGATCTCAAGGGACTTTGTGATCATATTAAGGAAAAAGAGAAACATGCCTGATGCAGAGCACTTGCAATTCTTGAAAAACCCATGATGATAACGAATGCTGACTTGGCAATTGAGGGCCTCAAGTGATTTGCAGACAGATATTCATTTGAGGCTCACAACCAAAGTGATAGAGATGCTGTTATGGAGGTAGTAATAACAGCAACAACCTTCACAATAATAGAATCCATTTTAATAATGAGAGGCTAAGACAGGTCAAACGGAATGCCCAGAGCCCCCGAATTTGCAATGAGGACTTCTTAATGACAAGTTTGATGCTCTAACCACCAGGTTAGCCTAACCCTCACAGCACAAAAGGCATGCTCAGTCACTGTGATGACCACCTTCATCCAGCACTTTGAAGTTGTCAGGTACTGACATTGTTGTCATTGACATGTTCTTGTCTTTTTTGTTGTCAATTTGATCTTGGTGTGGATGATTCCTCTCAGCTGTACCCTGTGTATTATGGAAGATTTGGCAATACCTCACTGAAATACACACACACACACACACACACACACACACATGTGGCTATATATGCACATATATACACATATATACGTATACATACATATATATGTATATATACACATATATGTATACATATGTGTGTATACGTGTGTTGTATGTATATGTGTGTATGTATGTGCATTTATATGCATGTGTGTATTTACATGTGTGTGTATATATATACACATGCATATATGCATTTATATACATACATATATACACAAATATATGCAAATATTCACATATATGTGCATTTCTGTGTGAGTGATGTGAGTTTGTATATATAGTATGCATATGTACATATATGTGTGTATACATGTATATATACACACATATATGTATGTGTGTATATGTGTGTGTGTGTGTGTGTGCGTGTGTGTATACCCACTTGACTTTTCTGTTTGATCACCTTGGAGTAAGGGTGGAGGATAGGGGTGGGATGTGGGATGGGTCGTTCTGGCCTGACATTTCAAGACGCATTCATATTAGCTCTACATGGTTACCACTTCCCTTTTTACAGCTAATAATGTGATTCTATTTTATTTTTTGCCCTAGGAAAAAAATAAAAGCCCATTGTCTATAATTTGAATAATCTACCTAAAAATAAAATTTAAAAAAAACTTCCTTTTGTCATTTAGTGCTCTTCCCATCTACCATGACTTTTCAAATATTCTTAACATCAACTTAGCAATCATATCCATCATTAATTTTAGTATCATGTCAGTCGGTTATGTCAGTAATTATATACTAGGTTCCTACTCTGTACCAAGAACTAGGTCAAGTCCTGGGGACACAAGGAAAGTCAAAATAAAAAAAAATAGTTTCCATTTCAAACAGTTCACAAACTAATAGGATAACATGTAAGCAAATATGTACAAATAGGTAGATATAGCTATATATAAGCATGTAAAGATGTGTCTATATACACACATATATGCACGCATACACATACACACACAGACACATACATATATGTGTGTGTTTGTCTATATAAATATTTTTATGTATGTATGCATGTATGTATGTAAGAATGTAATTGAGGTAAATTGAAGCAGAAAATGCCAGCTCTAACGGAGATCAAGAAAAGCTTCTTTTAGAAGGTAGAAGTTTAGCTGGGACTGGAAGGAAATCAAGAAAGCCAGGAAGAGGAAATGAGAAAAGAGAGATTTAGAGGCATTGAGAAAACTTAGAGTTAGGAGATGAAATGCTTTGTGGTAAAAACAAGAAGGAGGTCAGTGCTAATGAGGGTGGAATAAGATATTAGAAGATTGGAAAGGGAAGACCTTGAACGCCAAACTCATTCATTCATTCATTCATTCATTCATTCATTCATTCATTCTCTCATGTGTAAATGTATACATATATGTGTGTTTGTGTGTATGTGTGTATACATATATATGTGTATATGTATGTGTGTGTGCATGTGTATGTGTGTATACATATGTGTGTGTATGCATGTATGTGTTTTTCCTGGAAGTGATAGGCAGCTTCAGAAGCTTATTAAATAAAATGGTAATATAGTCATTTCTCCCCTTTAGAAAAATCAACTTGACACATGAAGGGAAGATGAACTGTAGTGGAGTAATACTAGAGGTAAAAGACCAGTTAGAATGCTATTACATACAGTGAGAAGGGCCTTCACTAGGGCAGTTCCAGGGAAGAGGAGAAAAAGGATAAGGCATGAGAGATTTTGCAAAGGTAGGATCAGGAGTGTGCTTGAGGTGGCTCTAAGTTTTCATTAGGAATATTTATATCTCAGAATTGGAGAAATATTAAAAGCCAAAACTTTCCTTTCCAAGCTGAGCAATGATTATATTAGCCTTAATTCATATGCCCAAGAAAGCAAAAAAAAAAAAAAAAAAGTGCTTTTATAACACTTCTCATGAGCCCTGATCACATGTTGCTGTTAACTTATACCCAATGTTTGCTTTTGAATATCATTTTTGCATTATTTACTATTTTAATTAGAAAACCACAGTGTTTTCTGACTCAACCTCAGAGAACTGTGGAAAGGATATTGCTGTTAAAAGATGGACTTTTTTCATTTACTCACTAGTTAGAATTATCATTATTGTTGGTTTCATCATCAGTAGCATGGTATGAGGTTGATCAGATCATTTCTTATTATTTGACTTTCTATATCAGTCTTAAAGAGATTACTGAATGTAATATGTTGGTGATAAGAACCAAGGAAATGATAAAGGTTCAGATTTTGACTGGTTCATTTTATACCTTGTAAAGAGGATGAGACTGATTCACTCATATTCTGATTAATCAATTAGAAGATTATAAAGGATTATAAAATTATTGCTAACATCTACTGTTAAGAGGTCTGAAAAAGTTCCTCCATCAACTTCATGTAATTTTGCAATTTATAGTTAATCATCATTCAGCAGAAGGAGAAACTACATTCTTGGTGTCCTTTACAAGGCAAGTCAACTAAGTTTGATTCAACCTGCACCCTTAGGAATCACTCTAGGGACAGTAGAAGTTAAAAATTAGAGACAACTGTGGAGGAAGATCTCTACCCTCAAAAGCAAATCACTTTTATCTTTTCCTTTGAGACTTCTAAAGTGTGCATATGGTGGGAGGGGATAGAGTTTCCTTTCTTGCCCTCCATCAATGAAAAATTGAAAATGACATCTTAAAGAAAAGAAACATTAAATAAGAGACACCTTGTGCAACTTTCAACAGACTCAGAAAGTTAAGTGGCAGAGAGACATACACACAAGGGCTCCAACGAAACTATCAACCCAGCAGAAATGTTAGGAGCAATAGAAAGACATCATGGAAAAAGAAAATAAATCAAGGCTCTGCAGCGATGAAGGTATAAAAAGCTGTTAAACTGTATGTGTATGCACACCCACAAACGTGCAGATATTTATATAGACAAATACATACACATACATATAAACATATGTATTATGTATGTGTGGAAGGATAAATAGAAGATGCCACTCTATTGGCATACTCCGTGTCTTTATCTACTCTTTCAATGTATACTCTGTGTGTTCAAGGTTCTTTTTTGTTTTTGGAAAATATTATGGTATTACCATTCCGGTTATATACCATGACATGGCTGACAAAGTATTTGTCCAGGAGTCAAAAAGAATGTGGTTGAAGTCCTACCTCAGATACTTTTAGCTGTGTTGTAAGGTTTAAATGAAGTAACATATGCAATGATTTTTGCAAATCATGAATGGTTATATAAATGTTTAGAATTATTTATTGGGGTTGTTGAGAAGTGCCCGAAATCACAAGATGTGGGCTAGCTATCTGCCTCAGCTATATACATATATGTGTGTGTGTTTGTGTGTGTATGTGTGTCCCAATTTTTTTAGTACAGCTGCATGTGATTGGAAACCAATCACAATCCCACATTAAGGATGTCGCTTCCTCTCATCCCTTCTGAACCCAGGGGTAACGAGAAAAAAGACCTGATTGCTCATTGAGGCAAGACTCCAAGTGTTAGATGCCACACAAGCTCATATAGGCCCTTACTCATGAAAGCTATGTATACATATTCCTTACAAAATAGGGTAACTTTTCCCAGGGAAAAAATTTTTTTTCCACAATAAAACCATAAATTTATAAGCCATCTAAAGAGTTGTTATTATTGTGCAAGGTGATAGCCTCATAAATTTTAGGAGGTAATTCTGAAAGCCTTGCTATTTTTTTAAGAACCCCCAAACTGTCCACTTAAGGTTATTTGTTAGGGATCTCCTCCCAACATATTTCCAGGGTGCTTACTCTCTTTCGTGTTTTACCTGCAAATTTCCAGTTGGAAGATTGTAAGTTCCTTGGGGAGAGATGTCATAAATGCAAGGAACTGAAAAGTTATGGTCTCAGAGCTTCATAGAAACCAGAGTAAATTCAATTCTAAGGTCTGTTTGTTATCATTCCATTTTGTTCCCTGTCTCCTTGGGAACTTGCATGAATTTCCCAAATGTAAATGGGAAACAGATATTATTATGTGTGTATGTATACATATACATGTATAAATCTAATGTATGTATACATATACATGTATTTGTGTGTATATAAAATTTCCATGTATGTGAGCAAGTAAACACACACATATATACACCCACAGTCCTGTATTCAATATGTTGCCAAAGAGTATGAGTCTTTGCAAAACTCTCATACATACTCACTTCTCATATATGCTCCTCATTTCACACCTGGACTACAGCATTAACCTAGTAGTTGTTGTCCCTGACTCAAGTTGCTCCTCATCCCAGTCCATTCTCTGCTCAGCTGCAAAAGTGATCATCTAAGCACAGCTCTGATCATATCATGTCACTACTCAATGAACTTCAGCCCCCTTTTATATCCTCCAGTATCAAACAGAACATCTTCTGTTTGGCATCCAAAGTGCTCGTGACCTGTACCCCATGTAAACCGTGCTAGTCTTCTTACACCATGTACCCTCACTGTCCTTCTACAGTCCATGATCCAGTGATACTGGCCTCTTAACTGCTGGGGATGGAAGCTCAATTCCATGTGGACAGTCTTGGGTGGGTAAAGGTGGGAACTTCTAAATCTTAGAGTTCTCATGAGGCCCCCCAGAAAACAGCAGGGAATCGAGGAGTGAGACCGAGCTATCTCGTGTATTTCCGCCTCTTCCAGTGAGAAACGTGATGGGAGAGAGCTCTCCCTGCCCTCGAGATTGTCCCGGATCTGGGCACACCTATTGTTATCTAACAGGCACAGTATTCAGGTGCAAACTACGCGACAGGAGAGCTTAAGTAGGGTCAGGAAAGCCTTAAGGCGGGCTTAGCGCGGAGGGGCCCTGACAGGACAGAAGGCTCCATTTTTCCTCTCTTCGCTCTCCCCTCCCCCTCTCTCCCCACTTACACTTCTGCTTCCAATCTCTTACCGTAAGATCTTTGCCTCCTTGGGAGATTTCTCTCTCCCTCCTAAGGAAGAGCTCCCCATGCACATGTAACCAGGACCCTGAATAAAGCCTAACCCTTGTTCGACTCCGGAAAGTCTCTTCTCTCATACGTTTATCTGGTTTGGCCAACCGAAGACCTGGGACAGGTAAGGTAAGACTCGGGTAGCCCTCAGGCCTCTAGGCCTGGCACTTAACTATTCCAAAAAAAAAAAAAAAATTTAGCATGTACGGTTATTAGCTGAGTTAAAAATATTGGGACAATTCCCGGAGCAGACCTGATGATGAGACTACTACATAGTTTCTACATAGTTTCAATTTCTTCCACTAGATACCTATGTTTTTCAAGTATTTCATTTTGTGTGACCTGAATATCATAAGCATTCGTTATGGTTACATCTATGAAAACTGTCTGTCTATCTATCTATGTCTCTGTGTGACTTTGTCTGTCTCTTTTATGAATGTGTGTATATATATATCTCCATGTTAATACACACACACATATATATATAAACATATTCACACATATGATGAGTGTGTGTGTATAGCCTAGCGTGACTGTCAGGAATAGTTTTGTGTGGGCTTATTACTGCTGCCGTATTTATTATCCTCTTGTTGACTGTCTTCCTGATCTCTTATAGATTTATGTATACTGGTTTTAAGTTTCTTACTGAACGTATTCCCTGACAAAGTGCCTTTTTTGAAACTCTTTTAGTTAACAAGGGAATAATAAAGCATCTGGTTGGCACAGAAGACCACATCAGGTCCCTTTCTTTCCAAGACGCCTGAGAAATATAAACTTATAAAAAGACAAATCATGTAGAATATGATAATCAAATTCTGATACTAATCTCTACTTCATCTCAGAAGTCTAAGACCCAGTTCACACACGAGGGCAGGAAGTCACCATGTTAAGATGGCTCTTGATCTGCTTTTTTAAAACTTCTGATATAACTGATGAAGGCCTAAATTACCTCCAGAATCCTTGAACCAAATCTATCTCATTAGTTACCACGAGGGGGCTATGTGGCAGTGGGCAATCCAATATGCTGGATTTGTGGTCAGAGAACTTGGGTTCAAATCTTGCTTCTGACATTAGCTGTAAGACTTTTCACAAGTCATGTCTCTTCTCTTGGCCTCACTTCCTTATCTCTAAAAGGAAAATTTGAACTAGTAGGCCTACACAAGATCCCTTCTAGTTTTAAAACTCTTATAATCAGTAATACTTACATGTCTTATCTGAGAACTAACCTCCTTTTCCATATAACTCCTCTCACACTGCATATTCATACCCAAGCACATATGTGCAAGTACAAAAGGCTTTTATTTATGTTTACTGAGTCTAGACTTGGACCAGAGAATTATGTTTTCTATCTTAACATTAGTCATTGGAGAATTAAGAAGGAGAAGTGAAAAGAACAAGATGTATTAAATTGAAATGGATCATAAGAAAAGTTATGTTTACCAATGCAGCTGGCCTACAATTTCATTTAGTTATATCTCTGTTAAAAACAGAATCTACTCTACAGAGACAAAGCTGGGCCAATGAAAATAAAATTTCATCCAGTCATTTGTAGCCAGCACATAAAACTTCCAAGCCTTTGGCAGGAAAAAAGGGTTTGAACAAAGTCATTTTTTGAGGTTAGCAACATGAGGAATGCACATTCTCTTTACTTCCTATAAGGCCAAACGTGAAAGTGTCCAGATTGTGGAAGCATTTATGGATGGCAGGTGATAAAGGCACAATGACAAAATGTAAGCATGTGAATGCTCAGCTGGGCTTCCCCAAAAAGTAGGGAATAGGAGTAGGAAGCAGGATACAGTTTTCTATCCTTTTTCATGGGCAAAGTGATAGAGATGTTAAAATAAAACTTTATGGGATGGTTGGAGTATAGTCAAGTGTATTTTCATTGTCCTTCATGAATGTTCCAGGAATGTCTCAGTTTGTGACTTCAGACAGGGTACCTGCTGACTTTATTCATAAGTTCCTACTTCCACAGTGTCACTGGTTGGCACAACCTCCAAGGCCTTTCCATTCCTCCAATAAACTGTCATTGCTCAAATTTGCCTACCTGGATAGGCAAGTATCCTGTACTTGAAATAAGGGAAAACTGGATTCCAATTGGTTGGCAACACTGGAATTATACTGACTTCTACGACAATGAGAAAGTCATTTAACTTCTCTGGGACTCATTTCTATCATCTTAAAAAATCAAGGACTACACTTGATGGTCTTTACAACTCTATGTGCATGATTCTGTAATCTTGCCTCACTGGCTTGTTGTTATGAAACTGTTCTGTAAATGTTAAATTCCTTGCACGTATGATCAGTTGTCCTTCACTTATTTAATTTGAAGATTTGATAGGCAGCATACATAGTGATTAGGGAGATTGACTTCGAGACAAGAAAAAACATCTTCAAGTCTTATCTGGGAGGCATGTTGGCAAAACTAAACAGGTCCCTTAACATCTTACTTGCATTAGTAGAGGAAATTTCCTCAATGAAATAATAGTTCTGATCTCTACTATATAATCTACTATAATTATCATGAAAATGTTTATTATCATAATCATCATCATTAGACAAGTGATGAAAAAATAAATAGGCTTAGAATTAGGAAGAATTGGATTCAAATCCTTTGTCTAGTATTTATAAAGGTATAATGATAAGCAAACCACCTAGAGTTTCTGAACCTCAACTTTGTCATCTGTAAAATGGGAATACTAGCAGTACTTATGAAAAAGGATTGGTGGGAGGATCATATGAGATGACACAGGTCAAACCCTTCAGAAACAAAAAAAAATCACTATACAATTATGCTATCATTAAATACATTATAAAAGAGTTGCAATCTGTTTTAGTCAAGGAAATTCTCTATAATTCTTAAATCACATATCTTTTAAATTTGATACATATCCTAATTATCATCTTTATCACCATTTTCCCTGTTAAAATCTTTAAAACCCTTTTGAAGGTTAAGATTTTAAGTGGTTGTCAGTCATTCTGAGTTTATGTGAATAAATGTTTTGAAAGCAAATTTTGTTGGTAGGAAGAGAGCACTCAAATAAACTGGGTGCTGAAGGGACAAATGTTTAGTAACAAGGAATTGGGGAGCACTAAAGTCAGTGCACTTATTTCATGGAATTACTAGGTTTTCCTATTGACTGTCACAAGGGACAGGAAAACACCAGGAGCACACATCAAGCATATAGTCATTGCATTATAGCAGAAAAACAAATGAGAACGTTTTTTAAAATCTCATGCTGAGCTGTTCTCTAAAGTCATTTACTATCACTACATAGAAGGGGACAACTCACATTGCTACTAATAAAGTATCTGAGGGAGAAAATAGCTAATAGTTGCTGTTTTGTTTACAAGGAAGGACAGAACTGAAATAAGACAGGAAAATTCATCATCATCCTCTATTTCAATTCCCTCAGGTAACTAGCTGTATTTGACAATTGCCTACTTTGGGATAAGAAAAAAATGTATAAGATAAATACAGCAGCAAAGAGAACTAAGAAGAGAACCAAAAATTCAATAGCCAAAGAAATGTTTAATGCTCAGGGTATAGTCTGAGTAGGTCATAGTCATGGAAGTTTTGGACATGTTTCAGAGCCCACTGATAAGAGTTTGTAGAACTCACACATTATCAGTAGTAAGGTGACTAGTCTTCTTCCTCTGGGGATGGTCTGAATTTATAGAAATAGCTCTGTACCATTTAAAACTGAGCCTGGGAAGGAAAAGGTATAATCAAGCCTGGTAATCCTGTTTTGGATTGCAAAATGACTTCACAGAAAATGTCCTTTGAGTCAAAGAACCAAAGTGAAGAAGTCCATCATCTTTGGTTCATGGCTTTTGGCTTACACAGGCAGAATTCTCAATCATGTCAGGCATTCTCCATAATAAACCTAATTGACCATTTGACCTTGTTTGATGAATTTTGCATGAATGATAGTATTGATGCCAAAGATACTAATCAATATTGTAATCACTTGTGAATTTGATATGTGCTCATCCTTAAGTCAAAATTGAACTTGATGGTGAGAAAGGGATACTTCTATCAATTCTAGCTATCCCCAAATAGAATAGGCCGACTTGGTAGTTAGTGATTATCCTCCATGAAATTCTGAAAACAAAGACTAGGCAGCCACTTGGTTGGGATTTTGTACAGGCAAATTTTATTTAGATATGGATTAGACTAAGTTGCCTCCAAGATTTCTTATAATTCTGAGATTATATGGGTAACTCGGTGACTCTTTCCTGAATTAGTATCCTATGCTGTCCTTCTAGTCATCTAGGTACAAAACCTTCCATCAGCATTTTTTTATCTTGTATGTCCATTATGTACATTCTGTGTTCCTCATTAGAGTATAAAATCCTTGAGGATAAATATGTTTTGCCGTTTGTATTCCTAGGCATTGACATCATGTCTACTACATAACTGTCTAACATCCTCAGAGTCATCTTTACCTCCTTGCCATTCTTACCACTCACATCCATTCATTTCTCAGATCTTATTTCTACTTCCTCAACATCTCTCCCATCTCTTCTCTTTGCTCCATTTACATTATTATCACTCTAGTTCAAGTCCTTACAGTCTTTCATCTAGAATGATGAGATAACCTCCTAATTAATCTTTATGCTTACGGGCTTTCCCTCTTTCTGATGGATCTTCTACATAGCTTTAAAAGTCATGTTTGAAAACTTGAGACATGTTTGGTCTAGATTGGTTAGAAGGAGGGAGTGGGGATCAAATATCGGTAATTAAAATCTAAGGAAAGCACATCTAGATAGCTTTTTTATGTTAAACAAAATATATAGGGGTTTTAATGGAATCCAACATTACTTTGAGTGAATAGTATTCCATAAAGTCAGAAGCTATCATCATTATAGTCTGCTTTAAGACAATTAGCTATAGTATCTAAAAGTAGGGAAGTTATACTTTTACTGTATCCTGGTCTAACTAGACCTCATTTGGAATATATGTTGATTTTGTCACACTTTTAAAGTATATTGATAAGTTACAGAACCTTCAAAATATAGGAGATAATGTAGTTGTGTGTCCTATATTTAAAGGTCAGTTTGGAGGAATGGAGGATGTTTAACCAAGAAAAAAGGCAAGATAGAATAGCTATTTTCATGTATCCAAATGTCTTTTAAACAGAAGAGGAATTCAATTTATTTCTTGTCCCTAGAGGACAGAACTAGAAATAATGAGGCATAAAGATGCAAATTTTAGCTTGATGTAAGGAAAGATCTTCTAACAATTTGAGCTCTTCCAGTGTGGAAAGGTGTCCTTTGGGAGATATTGACTTGTCCATTTTAGGTCTCCAAATTGAATCTGGATGAACACTTGCTGGATATGAACCATAGACGATTTTGGTTCATGTACTGTTTGACTTTCGACTCTGAGTTTCTGTGCTTCTAAGATTCTGATTTTATTATCCTCTTTGGATCTTTTATCCCTGTCATTTCTTGGCCTCTAAGACTTTTTCTAACTTATCTATGACTGCATCACTTAGTTCACTGCATTTCTCTTCTCCTCAGTCCTTGTGATCTTCCTTACTAACTTCAACATTTGCAATAAAAATATTTCCCTCTCAGTTTCTCAACATCAGTTCTCAGGACTTTCCACTTTACTTCAGCCATTCATTAGGATAGAAGCACCTTGTATCACATCAACTCAAACATCAGGAAACCTTCAGAATTTTCAGCTCTAAAATAGTCCTCCCCAGCCATAATCACTAACTTTTCTAGCACCTTTCTGTCTATAGAGCAAATTGTTTGGCCTTATAATGACTCCCGATTTCTTGGGTCAGCTTTGTTATCCCAGGATTTCATTGGTATTCTGGTTTCATTTCTCTCCCTTCAGATTCCTGGGCTTTTGGTCATATATATCAGTGAAGCACCTCCTTCCAGCTCCTTCAATATTTTGTACAACTGACATACCCTCATTTTAATTCTTAAAATCTCCATACCCCCATAACCAGACTCATGAGATTTTTTAAACTTCAAATTCAAAAAAATAGAGGACCGTTAAAGCAAATCATAAAACTATGCTTAGGACATAAATCAAAAATAGAACTGGAACAGCAAATAGAACATTTTAATGTAATAGATAGTAGATAGATAGATAGATAGATAGATAGATAGATAGATAGATAGATAGATAGATCACAAGCAGTAAAAGCACTGGATAGGAGCCAGACAATCTAGATTTGAGTCTTTGATCATCCATTTGCCAGTCATGTGACCATAGCTAAATCACTTCCTTTCCTTGAGAAACAAAGCTTCCCTATGGTATTTGCATTTCCGTAGAGTGAAATGAACCTGTAATTGCATAAGACAGATGTGCTAAACACATGGAATGCCTCAACACTATTAATTATGGCCCAAAGAAAACTAAAATAGAATTGGGAAATATTTACCAAACTAAGAAATTCAATAGAATATAGATAATGCTGATCTGTAGTTTTTCAAGCCCACATACTGCCACAGAAATCCTTATGTATGACTTAGTGGCCCCTATTTCTCCTTGAATATGAAACTACTGCCATAAAATAAAACAATCAATTGCAATTTCTGTGGATGGAGTTTCAGGAACCAGAACTTGCAATGGAAAATAGGTTTTGGAATTTGAGATCCAATAATTGTCTCTCAAATTCTCTCATGTGGACAAGAAACTCTATCTAGGCATCAGATCATTTTGTACCTATACTAATTTTCCTCTTAATAAAAGAGGGTGTAGTTGAAATTGCCCAAAATGACTTTCTTATTTAGAGAGAGCAAAATTGAATTTTACAGTTTAAAGGAACCTAAGAAGACTCCTAGTCCAATAACTTTGTTTTATTATAATGAGGCCTGCAGAAGTGAAATTATCTGGGCTTTTTTTAATTTCATAGTAATCATAATAAAAGAAAAAGAACATAGATCCAAGACCTTTGACTTTCAAGCAAACAATCTTTACCCTCCTCCATTTATTGAATGTCACCTCTGAAATGCCCATAATCAGTTAGCCAATTAATAACCCATTGTTAAGTGTTTCCTGTGTTACAGGCATTATTTAGATTTTGGGATATAAGAAAGTCAAAAGTCCTTAAAGAGTTTTTTATTCTAGGAGATAACAGAGTACTGTCCAAATTGCTCTGGATTTTCTCCTGACTAAACTAGACAACTGCATGGTAAATCTTACAGGGTGACTCTATTAACAGAGAGACAAAGATATTGCATCATCTACGTTGATCCTCATTTTATAACTAAGTATGCTGAAGACAGCATGAGAATATATCTACTGGATTCCAAACATTCACCTTTGATGAAAAAATCCAAAAAAATTATCAACCATTCTACCTACATGATGGAAAATACTTAAACATTTGAAGTTTTTTGCATAATCCAGTAACATCTTCAATTTTCATCTAAATTTTTTACATTATGTAAACAAAGCCCCCCCATCCCCCCGTCTCTCACACTCTCCTGGATGAAAAATGACAGAAAATGCCTAGCATCATTTTATACCTAAGAAAAACTAGATCATACAATACAATCATCTGAATTCTTGATTTTCATACAGAAACTTGACAGCTATAGACATGGCCATTGTCTGACTTGCCTTTCCTATATTTGAGTTAAAGGGCAAATTGCTTCCTGCTTGTATTAGACATATTGAAAATTTCATTCTATGCACATTCCAACATCACCAGTATTTCCCTTTCCTGGGAAGAAAGTGGACAAAAGCTTTCAAACAAGACTGCCATAACTTTGAATCAAATTTTCAGATTATTTTGCAAACCTACCAGCTATAAGACTACAGTACCTATCCATACACACATCAATAAGTCAAGAGAATGAACCCTTGTAAAAGAACTACCTTCATGTATCCATCACAGCAACCATAAAGCTAATGAGAACAGAATATTCCATTTCAAATCTTGTCTTAATAGAGCTATTCTACTTATAATCATTTTTATTTATTCTTATCAAATTTGTGATTTTTCAAACTCTCTTGCTAACATATACAGATATTATATTTCTCATTGAAAACTGCTTAACCACTGCATCATATTTTTCCCCAATCCTGAAGAAAAATTGCTAGTGGGATTTGTTCAATCCTAGCTAGTCTTCAGTTTAGCTAAACATCCTGCAGACACAGACAACGGAAGAGATACCCATTACTTTTCTGTTTTTTTTTCCTTTTTTTTTTTTCTGAAGGGATTTGTTCCTTTCCAGGAGGAAAAAAAAAAAAAAGAAAACTTCTACTACCTTTTAGAGTACAAGAAAGAGTTAAATGTTAGCCTGAAGAAATACAGCAACCTGTGACTGATTTTCAAGCTGAACCTGTGGTTAGCTCTTAGCAGTGGTTGCCTGAATTTAAAATAAGAACTGCTTCTGTTTCTGGAGGAATTTATGAGAGGAAATATTATTTAAAGGATGTTACCAAATAGAGTTGGGGGCACTGCAGTGGCAGTTGAACAAAGCATGGGAACAAATGAAGGAAAGAGATACTATGGACTTGAGGAAGCTACAAGTCATTTATCACCTAACCAGCTAGAATTACACTTTAATCTTTCCAGGTTTCTGTAGATACCAGGATGTAAAGATACATCACTGGTACCATAGAGAGGAAGAGAGTAGACAGTTTAAAACTGCAGTGAAAGCCTTGCTTCAGGATATCATTACACCAATTTTGAAGAGACATCTGGTTAAAACTAGAAATCTGAACAAAATAATTATGCCATCTAACTCTCTCATCAATGGTAAATATTTAAGCTTGTTCTTGATTTTTATCCTTGCATATCCAGGTGCTTATCAATTTTACATCTCATTAGCCTGTATGCCCTAGAATTCATAAATTATTCTACAGAGAGCGCACTGGAATGTGACAGTTGATTTTCCCCTAAAGACTGCAAAGTTTCAACATTTACCTGAATTGTCCATGTGCCAGAAGTCTATATATATTTCAACAATAGCTATTTTTCTCCAACCCCAAATCCTACATGATCTAAAAAAATATCAGTTATCCCCACTACCCTTATTCAGTGGTACTATGCCCTCCTCCTTACAAGTAGACAGACACCCAACGAGGGTGAGGCAACTAGATTTGCACCAGGGTGCCAAATTTCAAAAGTACTTATAGAAATTGAAGTTTTTCAACAAAATAGAAACAATTGAGTTTATCATTTATATCCTGCAAATAATTGGTTTAAAAAAGGAAGATACCTGATAGCACATTGTAAGCTTGAACTCAGGAAAGTTTTTTTATTCTGTTCCACCACACCCCAAAAGATATCAGCCTCCTGAGGAATATTTGATCCTCAAAACCACATGAGATAGGTGTTGCATATGTTACTAAATCTCCTTCAGAAAGAGTTTATTTAAGTGATTAATACAATATCACACAGTGAGTAAATATAAAACACTTAGAAATTCTTTTCTGTTAACTCCAACATTCCTTCCAAAGTTTCATTTTCCATTTCCAGAGGGTATAAGACTAGGTCCTAGGACAAAAGAGAAGGAATAATTAAATGAAGTTAAGAGAATAGAAAAAAATTCCTTCCAAAGGGGATCACCATTCTGCTAGATTCCTATCTTATAATTTTGGACCTCATTGTGTCTGTTTGAATTATCAGGTTCGTATTCCTACAAATTTCAGGGAAGAAGAGAAAGATGAAAGGCAAAAAAAGAAGACAGAAAGGCAGACAGGAAAACAGAAAGGAAGGAAAGAAGACAGGGAGCAAAGGAGGGAGTGAAGAATAAAGAATAAGGAATTTATTAAGCATTTACCATATGCCAGTCAATGTGATAAGTGCTGGGGGTACTTATAAGTGTAAATAAGGTAGTCTCTTTGTTCAGAAAGCTTGCACTTCAATGGGATAAGATAACGCATAAAAGGGTTCTGTGAAATGGGGTGGGAAATGTCATGGTAGAGATGATAGGAAGTAGATTTGTAGCCTGTTCC
The DNA here is from genome assembly GCF_028372415.1 of Notamacropus eugenii. NCBI lineage: Eukaryota > Metazoa > Chordata > Mammalia > Diprotodontia > Macropodidae > Notamacropus > Notamacropus eugenii. The sequence goes on along the minus strand of NC_092872.1, from coordinate 729,109,628 downwards.
TTGGTTATAATAGATCCCACTTATTAGGGATAGGGTGAGTCAGTAATGGGATACTAGGGATCTATTTGTGTGATGATGGTCATGGAATGAAGAAAAAGAAAAAAGAGAGAGAAAGAGAGAGGGGGGAAGAGGAGGAGTAGAGAGATAGAGGGAGAGAGAGAGAGAGAGAGAGAGAGAGAGAGAAACTATGCAATGCTTATAATTTATCAGAATGTATTAAAATGTAGACAGGACAGACTTAAAGTCAAGAGATCAAGGTAGTCATTCCACCTCTACAAATAAGTACTTGCACAATATAGGGAAATTTATTTCTCCCTCTCTAGACTTTGATTTCCTCTTCTGAAAGATGTGAATGTTATGCTAGATGATCTCTAAAGTTCTCTCTAGCTCTAGTATTTTATTTTATGTCAGTCTCCATCTAGGGACAGCTGGGTCTCAAGCATTTGAATATACTAACAAAAACATTAGATTTCAGAACCTGGGACAGTACCTTTCTACCCTTCCTTTCATCATTTTTATAATACCTCAGTTGTGAGATTCAAACAAAAAATCACTGAATACAGAATCATAGAATGTTATAGTTGGGAGGCACCTCAGGAACCCCCTAGTACAATCCATGCATGAAAAAAAGAATTCACTCTATGCTTTATTTGTCAAGTACTTGTTCAGTTGTTCCTCGCAGAGTTCCAATGAATTGGATCCCATCCCGTCTTAGAACAGTTCAGTGGACTATTGGCAGTTTTATCGTAATTCTTATTAGAAAGTTATTATTTTTCCTCCCTAATAACATCTAAGTTCTACTCTTGCAACTTCATTCATTTCATCTTGTTCTTACCTCTGGGCCCCAAGAGTACAAATCTAATATGTCTCCCTTGTGATAGTCATCCAAATGCTTGAAAAATGCTGTCATGTTCCCTTGTAGTCTTCTATTTTCCAGTCTAAACATCACTCATTAAATAATAGTTATTCTGCACTTAATGAACATGCAGATGTGTGTTATATATCAGAAATAGAGATTATTAACTTAAGTGATTCGTACCGTAAACATATTTCAGCTACACTACTGACATACACACACACACACACACACACACACACACACACACACACACACACATCCTGATGAGCTTCCAAATTCTTCAATATGTGTAGTTTTCAACCTCAATCAATAGAACAGAACGTATTCATATCACTGATTGATTTAAACTTTTCTGAATTTTTTAAGAATTTGGAATGATCTGCTCTATTTTCATTTGAATGACGATAAAAATGAAAAATACTTCAAGCCATCTTTTGCTGTACTGAAGGTATAAATGGCATATGTGTTAAAATTAAAGATGTCACAAAGCCGGGAAGGAGAATAACTAACTCACAATACTAAAGAATCAGAATCTAAAAATATTTTGGCCAAGTAAAATATTGGACTTAAGGTGAAATATAATTCTAATAAATGTAAAGGTTAATATGGTTTCCCAAATTTAACTTTATAAGCACCAGATGGTGGAATCACCTGGTTACTGCCTCACTACTTAGATAACAATAGGTTTTTTGTTATTGTTTTGTGGGAAAAAATAGCTAGAAGGGATCATTATCGACAAGTTCAATATACACTAAGGTAATACTGCAATTAATAAAGCTAATGTGGTATTTATTGGACTACATTAAAATAGATACAACTTCCAGAAATATGGGGATAATAGTCCTGCCACAGTGGTCTCAGGTCACATCTGGACCATTCAGTTCAATTCCAAGTGTTTCCATTTATGGAAGACAGTTAGGTAGCTTGGTTGATAGATTGCTGGGTCTGGAGTCAGGAAGACCTCAGTTCAAAACCAGATCCTTACTAGCTGAGTAACCCTGGATAAATCATTGAATCTTTTGGTCTCAGTTTCCTCTTCTCTAAAATGGAGATAACAGCATCTATCACCAAAGTTGTCATAAGGAAAAAATGAGGGAGTATCTATTTTAAAAAATAGCTTTGCAAACCTTAAAACATTATACAAATGCTAGACGTATTATTATTAATATTACTATTATTATTAGGCTTCTAGATGGCACAGTGGGCAGAGTGTTGGACCTGGAGTCAGGAGGACCTGAATTCAGATCCAGCCACTGACCCTTCTTAGTTTTGTGGACCTGAACAAGACACTGAATCTGTTTGTCTCAGTTTCCTGATCTGTGAAATGGGGCTAATAATAGCATTTACTTCCCAGGGTTGTTATGAGGGTCAAATTTAATAATAGCTAAAAAGCTTAGTGCAGTTCTTGGTGCACAATAATCACAATGTAACTGTTAGCTCCCATCACCATCATCATTACTTTATTATCATTATCACTATTCAGATAATGTCCGCAAATGTGTAGATAGTAATTATGAAGAGCCACAAATCCATACCACATGAAAATAAATACAAGAAAACAGGAATAGTTAACTTTGAGAGGACTTAGGGGGTACATGAAGGTGAAAGAGAGTCATGTAAAAGATTGACTAGGTTTAATCTTTTTGGATGAAGGAGGAAGAATCAAGAGGAGTGGGTATAAACTGGAAAGAGTCATCAATTTGGTTTGTTGTAGATGGGAAAGAAGAGTAAAAAAAAATCAATAATTTGTGGTATCTGAAATTTGAATGGACTACCTTTGAAGATAGTGAGTTTTCCCTCATTGGAGATCTTTAAAGCAAAGACCAGATGATCACACATTTGTAATACTGTCACGTGAATTCTATTTCTGATATGGGTTGGATTAGGTTTCTTATGAGTTCCCTTCAAAATATAAATATGTGATTGTGTGAAACTCCATATCCATTATGAAGTCATCATTTGTTATTCCGGGTCAGGCTGATAGAACAATGTATATCAATACTTAATTAAACAACTGCAGAAAATATTTTGCTGGGCACTGAGGGAGATATAAATAAAATAGGATAGTCATAACCTTCCCTCAGGGAGCTTATATTCTATTAGCAATATAAGAAACAGATAACATATAGAAAAGAGAGAAGGTTACACTCTCTTGTCAAGAGCAAAGTATTCATTTTTTTATACTTCCTTTCTCACTAGATATGTCTATTAATTCATTTAGAAAATTTTACTAAAATGACTTAAGATTCTCAACACAGGACAAAGGAGTATGTAGAGAGCCAAACTTTTGCTTTCTCTTTGATAAAAAGAATAATTCCTGACTTTCAGAAAGCACTTTAAGACATACAAAGTACATGACATTCCATCTTTTCAGATTCATACCAACTCTGTACAATGGGGTATTATAATATTAACCTCGTTATGGAGATGAGAAAAATGAGTCTGACAGAAATTCAGCATTTTATCTAGTGTCTTGCAGCTTGTAAATATCATAAGGAGAAAGGATATCATTGACATATAATGGTGAAAGATTTTTAAAGCACACTAATTCATGGCTTCACTTGAATTTACCAAAATCCTGTGAGCTAGGTCCTTCAGTCACTGATATTCCCATTTTTCTGATGAGGAAACTGAGGCTCCATGAGGCTAGGTAATTTGTCTATGGTCACACAGCAAGATTTAAAAGCAGGAACTGAAACCATATCCCTTTTATATCAAGTTCATTGCCCTTCCAACCACATCACACTTTCAGTGACATGTCTCCATGTTTGAAGCAATGGCCTCCAGCCGTACTCTGTTTCTGAAGCAAAGATGCCAAAACATTTACTACTGCTAAATTGACTTCATTACAAAATTCCAATAGTGCCTTTCACTGTGAATAGCCCCAGTGTGCCAATATACAGGAAACCATAAACATGAATGGAAACACCAAAAGCATTTAATGTTGGCAAGAAAGAAACCCCAACCAGAGCCAGAAAACAAATATCATTCCTTTGCCCTCTTACAGGTCTGCCTGGCCCCCAGTGGCATGCACAGAAAAAAGCACGTTGCCTTTGATGAATTTTGATCATTTCCCTGTACATGTTTTGTATTTATCTATGTGTACATGTTGTTTCCCCCAATCAAATGAAATATCCTCAGAGGAAGAGATTGTTGTGTTTTTCTTCATGTTCCCAATGTTTAGTATAGTGCCCAGCACATAGCACATGCTTAATAAATGTTTGTTAATTGCCTGATTAATTCCCTATTCGTGCTGTTAGAGAGGAACTTAAGAATCATCTAACTAGTCTAATTGTCCACAAAATGAAGGCTGTAGACTCTTGGGAAACCCTAGCTTGACCCCAATGAGAATATAGACTGTCTTGAAGGGGTGCGGGATCAACCAATCAGAACATGGGGAAATGGAGTCCAAGATAGGAAATGGGGGGGGGGGGGCGATTGTCTCCAACAAGACCATGCTTACCTTTACTTCCTAACATTTCTCTTCTCCACCTCCTCCCTCCTCTGTGCAAGCCACCCATCCCCCTTTTGAGTGTCTTCACATCAGAGCAAGTCCTTTCTTCATCTGATCCTAACAACAACCCCAAAAGGTGGGTGCTATTATCATTTCCATGTTACAGATGAGGAAATTGAGGCAAAGATGAAGTGACTTACCTAAAATCACACAGTTAATAAGCATCTGAGTCCAGATTTGAAACCAGGTCATCCTGACTCCAGATTCAGCACTCTATCTATCCACTGTGGCTATCTAGCTGCCCAACGTATGTAGACATCATTTCCTTCAAGGAAGAGTACAAGCTCCCTGATGATAGAGTTTGTTGTTTTCTCATCACTAGGACCTGGCACATAGTAAGTCTTTGACAAATGTTTGGTGATTGATTGACTAACTCCAAAATTAATTCTCTGGCAATGAATTGCACACACACACACACACAAACACACACGTGTTTGTACAGATGTACATATATAATAGATTGATAGGTGGGCAGACAGATGATAAATAGATAGACAGATAGATAGATAGATAGATAGATAGATAGATAGATAGATAGATAGATAGATAGATGGATGGATGGATGGATGGATGGATGGATGGATAGATAGATAGATAGATAGATAGATAGATAGATAGATAGATAGATAGATAGATAGATAGATAGATAGATAGATAGATAGACAGATAGATAGATAAAGAGATAGATTATCTTTGGTTGTGACCCGTGGTTTCAATAACATGAGATGAGGATTCTTGCTTTGCCAAGATAGATCAACAGCTCCTCATACTGAAGTTTATCAGTTTAGGGTCAACATGCCTACAGTATGTATATGCAAGGCATAAACTTATAACATCCTGAATCTGAAACTAGCTTCTTTGCTTATCCACTAAGACTACCATGACTATTAACATTCTCTCAATTGCCCCTTATAAAGGATTATTTTCATTTTAACAAGGAATTCCTCGAATTTTGGCCAAAGAAGTGAGGAAGTTGAGAATGAGGAGGAGCTTTACAGCAATGGTCCTTAAATCATATCACCAAGTAATAGCTGACATGTCTATAGTAACTAATATGTGCCATGTGCTTTACAGATATTATCTCATTTAATACTCACAACAATCTTGGGAAGAAAGTGCTATAATTATCCCCATTTTACAGATGAGGAATTTGAGGGAAATAAAAGTTTTTGACTTGCCCCGAGTCACTCTGCTAGTAAGGATCTGAGGCTGTACTTGAACTCAAGCCTTCCCAATTTGAGGCCCAGAGTCCTATCTATTGGGCTACATAGCTGCCCCATAAATGAAGATCCCACTTACTCTTCCTTTGGGAAAAGCTGGGCCTGACAGAGATAAAGCAAGTCTGTCTCCTTTTCACAGTCACCTTTTCTTGCTGGCAGCAAATGCCAAAGATATATGACCTGTAGGAAAAATGCCTGGAATTGGATTTGGATGATTACACTGAAGATACCTCATCAAGTCCATGGTGCCTAGTTCATAAACTAGCGGCCCCACCTCTACCACCCCCTTCCCACCAGCATTCAGGCATGATATATATATTCTCTCTTGGGCCAACACAAACAGTGAGGCATGCCTCATCAAGTCCTTGTTACAAGCTATACCAAATCATTTGTGTTCAGTGTCTCCAAGGGGGAGAGGCAGTCCATGATGAATCCTCACATGTCCTGACTCCAGCAACCCTGCTTTTCTTTATCAAGCTTCCAAAGAAAGGTGAAAGCTGGAAACAGATCTGTCTCTAGTGCCACTAGACTGCTAGCCTGTGCTGATTGGCCCTGCTAATGAGATACTTCAAAAGTCTGATTTCTGATGTGTTGCAGCAGATCAGCAAGCGATGCTCTGCAATGAATCCCCACTCTCTTTGTGACCCCAAAACTCACTACATTGTCTGGATGACATGATTTCAAATCTGGACTGAGATATGTACTAGTTTGTTATTTTTAGGCAAGTCATTTGATCTTTGTCTCAGTTTCCTTCTCTGTAAAATAGGAATAATAGCACCCACTTCTCAGGGGTGTTGTGAGGATGAGATGAATAAAGGACTTGCTCTGAGGTGAGGAGTAAATGTTAAATAAATGCTTTAGGCAAAAATGAAATTAACCCTCTGTACCTCAGTTTCCTCCCAGGACTGGTACTTTTTGTTGACGCCACACTTGGGAAGGATATTGATAATCTGGAAAGCTTCCAGATGAGGGTAGCCAGTGTGATGCCGTAAGTTCATGCTACATGATGCTCAGTTAAATGAGGTGGTGTTTGTCCTAAAGAAAATTAAGAAGAGGTGGGTATGACAATTGTCTTTAAGTATTGCCTTTAGGTCTCTTCAAAATAAGGAGACTGGGCCTTTGAGTTCCCTCCAAGATGCAATGTTCAGTGAGAAAAGGTTGGAAACTCAGGGCAAGGGAAACTCCAGTAAGGGGACAACAGAGCATGCATATGGGACTTTCTAGGCTGTACATTCATACCTTCATAGGATAGTGTCATGACCACTATGGCACTGTCATCTCCCTGGTGCAGACCCTCATCACCTCTAACTTAAGCCATCTCAATAGCCTGCCAGTGCTTCTGCCTGTCTCAATTGTCTCCCCACCATAGTCCATCTCCTTTCAGACAAGAGGGTCAGACCTCAGAAGACTTCATTTTCAGTACATTTAGACTTCCATAGCTATACTATACTTCCTCATGTCATGCTTCTAATCCTTTACTCTACTTTGCTTCATATTCCCAGAGTCCACTCCTTTTCCAATACCTACTCTGACAAAAAAAGTTTTCCCATCAGTCATCATAACTCTAAAACCCACAAAAATAAGATTTTTGATTTTGAATTAAATCCACATCAAATTAAAATATTTTTTATCTTCACAACAATCTGGGAAGAAGGTAAAACAATGTGTTTTGTTGAGACATTCTCTTTTTTAGCAGCTGATAAAGCTGAGACTTGGAGAGGGTGTGTCTATCCACTGTCATACTGCTAGAAAATGGAAGGGATAGGACTCATAACCTGGTTTTCTGATTCCATCACATGATCATTTTGAGTTCACAGAAATTAGCAGTGTTTGACATATAGTAAGTGCTTAATAAATGTTGGCTTGATTACTCCACATTTACCTCTTCTGCTCCAAGGTCAACATCTAGCTTCTTCCAGGAGAATTTCTACTTAAGCTATATCTCAGAGACTATGGTAAAGAGGTTTTGTTTTCGCTCTGATTAAAGAATATCCACCACCAGGGTAAAGTGAATGGGGTTCTTAGGGTTAGGAAGATGCCTTGTTGGAAACCCTTACCTCACTCCCAGAGTTAGACAGTCACTTAGTCTGCTCAGTTCTCACATTCCACAGATATACACCTTCCCATCTGATTGTTATTTCATACAGAAAGAGGAAAAATACACCAGTGAGAAATCTTGAATGTTGTGGGTAAGTTTGCTTATGTTTGCAGTATACTTTCCAGGAATATACACATAGATTGTGGGGTTAACAGATGTATTACCAGAGTTAGCTCAGTGTTTTGGAGGATCCAAAGGAAAGTGTGGGAGAGAAGAGGTATTAGACAGCCTACCAAACTGAAGGTCTACAGAACCATTGTGCTAACTTCATTGATCTATGTCTGTGAAACCTGGACAGTATACCAGTATCATGCCAGGAAAATGAATTGCTTCTATTGAATTGTCTTAGGAAGATTCTAAAATCACCTGGCAAGATAGGATGCCAGACACTGAGGTCATTTCTCAAACTAAACTGCTAGACATTCTAACTCTACTAGGGAGCAAGTCCAATGAGCTGGGAATGTTGTTCAAATGCCAAATATACATTTGCTCAAAAAACTACTTTATGGAAAAAAAAATCACACAAGGCAAACATTTGCATGTAGGTCAGAAGAAGCAATACAAGGAGAATCAAGGTCTCTCTGAAGAGCATTGGAATTGGTTGTGTGACATAAGAGACAATGACAAAGGCATGGCATGCCCTCATCAAAGAATGTGGTATGTTTCATGAGTGAAACAGACTTGCAGAAATGTGAGACTAGCAAATTTAGAGACACTGCAAATGATCATGTAGATTATTTGTGCCCAACCTGTGGGCGAGCCTTCTAAGCTTGTATTGGTTTCATCAACCACTTGTTAATTGCCACAACGTCACCATCAGCCATGATGTCATTTGAACATTGACTCAGACATAATGGCATGATTTGGTCCTCTTTGGGAACAAGGGACAGCAACCAATAATTGTATAGATAGTATATCAGAGTCAATTTAAAGTTTCTCCAGTTTCTTTGACTAGTGAGCCACTAAGAACTTTCTAGCGCCTTTCTCCAAATAAGTTCAGGTATTACTATAATGGTTTGGCTTCTCTTTCCTATTGGTTTTTAATGCATCATTGGGTTTGGTTCTCTCTCTCTCTCTCTCTCTCTCTCTGTCCTTCCCTCCTTTCCTCCTTCTCTCCCTCACTTATCCCTCCCTTACCCCAATAAACCCATAGATGTACATATATGAATTTTTTACATCTACAGAGATTTGTTCTACATATCTAATTACTTGCATATTGGCATTTGACTTTCATTTAGAAGGTGAGGTTCTTGAGGGAAGAGACATTTTTACTTTTCTTTGTATCCCCAGCATTTGTTGCATAGTGCTTAATAACTGCATGGTGATTAAAAGACTCATCTGTAGGCTTTCCTAATACATTCTTAGAGGACATAAAAGTCAATACAGTGTAATGGCAAGCAAAATAGGATGTTCTGCTGTTTTTGTTTTAGTATAATCAAGAAGCATAATGCCTCTATTTGAGTGTGACCAAAGAGGATCTTTCTCACCCTTTGCTGGACCTGGGAAGATTTGTAAGAAGGTCCACACCTTCGTTAATGAGGCACTGGTTCTCAAGGGATGTTACAGACTCTAGTTCTAAAAAGTGTATGAAGACTCTGAGGTAAGGGTTTTATTTTGGGGCTTACTGACTACAAATGTCTGTTTGGCCAGATGAGGACTTTGGGAAGCCACTAAGGAGGCCCCCCAGCTTTGAGAACCCAGATATCGTTCTTCCCTCTCTGGTAACTATGGTCAGGCAATTGGGGTCCAATTGTCTGTTGAATTCAGGCAGAGGAAGCCACATCTGTTGACTCTTTAATTTCTCAGTATTTTCTTTGAGGTTCAGGGTGTTGACTCCCCTGAAGTAGGTGAATGAATGTGCTTGATTGAAGTGATTGTTAATCCCTTAAAAGTTGCCTTTCCTTTTATGAATGCAGATCTAAGAACCTGTGATAGCAGGCCCCTCTGTGTATATTGGATTGCTTACTGATACATATAGTATCCAGGAAGAAGATTGAGAAGTACTCATCACATGAACTGCATTCCATTCTGCATGCCACATGGAGAAGTTAATAGAAAGCTGACTTTGGAGTCAGGAAGTCCTGCCCCTGCCTCTGATGTACATTGGCTGAGTGATCCTAAATGAATCTCTAATTCTCTCTGTGTCTTAGTCAGCTCTCTAAGACCAACAGTTGAAGAAAATGGGATATTTCGAATTGGTAGAGGGATTTTTCTCATTCTATCTGCAAAAAATCATACATCTAGTCCCTTATCTTGAAAACATAGCTGAGAAGGATATTGATAAGCTGGGTGTATCCAAAGAAGAGCAACCACAGTGAGGACTTTTCTTACAAGCCAGGAGATAAGACTGAAGGGGGCAGAAGAGTGACCTTTGAGTATTTGAAGGGATGTCTAGTAGAAGAGAGATTTATACATGTTCAGATTGGTCCCATGGGTAGATGCTGAAGTACTTGGTGAAAATTGCAAAGAGGCAGATTTATGCTGTAAATAAAGAAAAAAATAAACAAAACAAAAATTAGCAAAACCAAAAAGCACCATCAAAATATACAACAAAAGCTTCTCGGCAATTGGAGTTCTCCCCAGGTAGAATGAGTTGCCTTAGGTAACAGTGAATTCTTTTGCACAGAAGCCTTCAGGCAGAGACTTGTTGACCATCTTTTGGGTGTGGTACTATTCAGAAGTGTGCTAGATTAGATAGCTTTAGATGTCCCATCAAATGTACCCTTCTGTGATTCTTTAGTTCTATACACTTCAAGCAATCCCTTCTACAAACACATTGGGGGGAGGGAGGAACCTTCCTCTCCCAATCCTTCTCAATGCCAATATCTGTACAACTGTGAGAGGAACAGGAAGCTGGGTAGCTCACAAGATTATAGGCTCTGACAGAATACAGAAAATGCTTGAGAGCCTAGGATAGCTGAGAAATGCTTCAAAATAATTTGGCTTTGGGCAGACAAATCAGATGCTCAAAGGCATCCCTTAGGCAAAGACACTGGAAGGGGAATCAAACTTTACTTTTTTGGAAAATTAAATGTGCTTCTATTGACAGGAAAGTTTCAACTTCTGTTGCATCAAATCCCACTTTACCACTACAGTCTCAGCAGACTTTTCCTTCAGAGAGAAGCTTAGGGAGGATTGACCTGTTGTGCATACAGAGTAAGAGAGCTCCTGCAGAAAATATTTTTTTTTGTAAAAATAAAAGGTCTCTTCTGCATTCTCATGCACTCCCCAAAGACCTGGCAGGGAAAAAAAAAATTGCCCTTCTCATTAAAGCTATTGGGGTCAACCTTGACAAGAATTGCTCAGCCCCACTAGCCAAAATACTTTGGAATCATCCATTGGAGAGCTGATGGCATGAGCATTTTATAAAAGCAAAGTGAGCCATTATCTATTTTACTTTCCCTTTCTGCCTAAGAAAAATGCAGACATCTTCTTTCATTATGTCTCCCTTCACACACCCAGGCCTTATTGATCAACTTTGGAGTTTTTTGGAGTTTCTTTGGAGTTATGATTATAAGATTATAGAGTTTGACCTGAAGGAAACTTTCCAGGTCATTGAATCCAACCCTTCATTTTAAAGAGAAGGAAACTATCCTATGTTTGCTCAGAAACTCTCTGAGACTCAGAGATATGAAGTGACTTTATGGGATCACATATCTAGTGTCTGAGACAGGATTTAAACTCAAATGTTTTTGACTACAAGTCTAGTGATCTTAGGTCCACTGCCAGTAGAAATTCTTCCTTATTTTATGCAAGAGTCTCTTTTCAATGCTCTCCACCTTTGAGTCCCCTGTGATTAGTGTTAGAGAAGTCCAGGACCTTCACTAGTCAAAGACTGAATTTACACATTTTAAAAATAATCCCTTTCCAATTGATAAATGGTCAAAAAATATGAACAGACAGCTTTCAGAGGAAGAAATCAAAGATACCCATTATCATATTAAAAATGTTCTAAATTACTATTGATTAAACAAATTCAAATCAAAACAACTCTGCACATCAACCTATCAGATTGGCTAACATGACAAAAAAGAAAAATGATAAATGTTGGAGAAGATATGGGAAAATTCAAACTCTAATGCATTGTTGGTGGATTTGTGAATATTTCTAACCATTATGGAGAGTAATTTGGCTGAAAAGCTATCACAAAGAGATCATTAAAGTGGGAAAAGAGCCCATATGTACAAAAAATTTTATAGCATCTCTTTTTTGGTAGTAAAGAATTTGAAATTGAGGGGATGCTCATCAATTGGGGAATGGCTGAATAAGTTGTGCTGTAGGAATGTAATAGAATGCTATTGTGATATAAGAAATGATGAGTAGATGGATTTCAGAAAAACTTGGAAAGACTTATATGCAGTGATGATGCCTGGAGTGAGCAAAACCAGAACACTGTTCACACTAAGAGCTACATTGTGGAATGACCAATTGATAGACTTAGCTCTTCTCAGCAATGCAATGATCTAAGACAATTCCAAAGGACTAAAGATGGAAAATGCTATCCACATCCAGAGAAAAAACTATGTAGTCTGAAAACAAACTGAAGTATACTATTCTCTCTCTCTCTCTCTCTCTCTCTCTCTCTCTCTCTCTCTCTCTCTCTCTCTCTCTCTCTCTCTCTCTCTCTCTCTCTCTCTCTCTCTCTCTCTCTCTCTCTCTCTCTCTCTGTCTATCTTTCTGTCTATCTATCTGTCAATCTATCTTTCCCTTTGGCTATGATTCTTCTTTTGCAACATGACTAATGTGGAAATATGTTTAATATGATTGTACATGTATAGCCTAGATCAGATTATATATTGTTTTGGGGAGGGGAAGGGGAGGAGGGAAATTTCTAACTCAAAATCTTATAAAAGTGAATACTGAAAACTAAAACTAAATTAATTTATTAAAATTGAAAAAAAATATACTTCCTTTTTGTTTTCTCTGATCCCTATAAAAAAGTAGATATCTAATGGTGAAGTTAGGGGCAGCTAGGTGGGTCAGTAGATAGAACACAGGACCTAGAGTCAGGAAGACATAAGTTCAAAATTCTGTTTCAGACACTTACTAGTTGTGTGACCTTGGGCAAATCATTTAACTCTGTTTGCCTCAGTAATTCATCTATAAAATGAGCTGGAGACGGCAATCTTAAAGTACTGTACTATCCTTCTAGTATCTAGAAAACCTTAAATGGGGTCACAGAGTCTGACATGACTGAAATGACTGAACAAAAAAATGAAGTCATACTTTCAGTTAGCAGTCATTCCTGTTTCTGTATAAACTAAAGATGTAAGAGCAGATATTTTTTTATCAATGTTGGTGGAAAGAATGGAGATAAAGAGGTTTAAGTCTCATGCTTTACTGGGTCTGATGGAAGTAACTACTATGAATGCCAGCTGTTTGCATAAGAACTTTGTTGTTGAGTTGTGTTTTGGGAATGTCTGAATCTTTGTGATCCCATCCGGGGTTTTCTTGCAAAGATATGGGAGTGCTTTGCCATTTCCTTCTCTAGCTGTTTTCAAAGATGACGATAAAGATTAGTTAAATAGGGTTGGGTGATTTGTCCAGTGTCTGTAGTAAGTGTCTGTAGTAAGTGCCTGAAGCCAGGTTTGAACTCATAAAGCTGAGTCTTCCTGACACCAGACCTGGAGCTCTCTCCACTGTACCATGTAGTTGCCCCTAGGTGCACAAGCACAAGCACTACTAGCATATTTCTGGAATAAGGTAATAAGAAAGGGATTGGATCCAGGCTAGAGAAGCCAGTCTTCATTGCTTAAGGTGCGGCTTTAATTCTTAGTCACTTCTATCTTCTCAACCTAAGTATAACATTGAAAACACACCCAATGAGTGACCTAAAATGAGCCTTTTTCCACTAATTTCCATCATCAGAGAAATGTACTGATGGTTTATTATGTCCCAGAAGCATGAAAGGAATCTATTAGTCCTTTTCTCCTGGGCTCACTCTTTTTCAGAATCTATCAGGTGCAGCCTTTGGTCTTATATTTTTTCCCCTTTATGTCATCATTAGGATGATTAGTATTATTCATAGTTTACCAAGGCACTAAGGTATGACTCATGCTGATAAGGAATTCACATGTAATAGATCTAAATGAATGAAATGAGAGTTCTTCAAGATTGGGTCACATGGAACCTGTTTGAATGACATCAATTGAGCTCACTCCCAATCTACCTGCTTCCTGGAAAGGGAGCCTGCATGGCACATATACATAACAATTAAGGGTGGTGTCCATTGAAACATTACATAACTGAGGAAGTATCTGGAAGGAAGAAAAGGGTACTAAATAGGAAAGATGAATGTTCTGGGTCAACTTTGAAATGCAACATGCTATATGTTGTACCTATGGACAACATATGGTTCTTTGCAGATATCAGACCTTTGTGATCTCTCTTTATCTTCCCCCTACCAACACATCTAGTAGATTGCCCATTGGCAGAAATATTGTAGATATGCCATCATTCATAGGATAGTAGTATCCTGGATCAAGACCTACTAGAGACCTCAGGAGCTATCTAACCTAGCACCCTCAATTACAGATGAGGAAAAATGAAGGCTTGAGGGGTTGGAATCAATTGCAGGACACCTTTGGAACCACTGGCTGATTCTGAAAGTGCAATTGTCAAAAGATAGACACTTTAGAAGACCACTCCATTAGATGCTTCTACTTTTGGAATTACATGATAGAGCCACGCACAAAAATGACCAATGAAGTGGGATGTGAGAAATATTTTCTTGTGTCAAAGAAGCTCACTCCATTTTGCATCTGCTGCTCAGCCTGGTTTCATGTTCGTGGCACAAAATGTCCCTCTCAGATGAATCTCATTTCTTCTAAACTCACCATCGTGATACTAAGTGGAGATTTTATTGATACTACTTCCCTGAGGCTCTTCTTTCCTCTGATTTGCCTTCCTTTACAGAGAACAGAAGATGGAAGATGGATTCTCAACTAGTCACACATGGTATCTATTGCTTTACCTGGTTTCAACTCAATTCATCAGAAAATGGTGGTTCCGGGCTGAGTAAACATTGGAGTCCTGCCAATCTCCCCTAACTTTCCTGTCTCACTTTGTGTGCTGTCTCCACCTTTATATTATAAACTCCTTGAGGGGAAGAACTATCCTTTATTTTACTACTTGTATCCCCAACATCTAGCACAGTGCCTAGTACATAGTAAGCACTTAACAAATGTTTATTGGATTGGATTGAAAATGAGTAGTGTCTTTATTTATCTTATACATAATTAAGTAAAGTCATATGGATAATAACTCAGACATATAACATATTATGATCTATAAATGTGATTTCTACCCAACTCTTATATATATATATATATATATTACAGCATGTAGACATTATTCTTGCCATTATCCAAATAAAGAAAGTGAGTTATATTGAAGGTCTTTCTGGAAGTAAGTCTTTGATTCAAAACTTGAACCCAGATCACCTGGCTCTACATTCAATGTTCTTTACATGATGATTTACTGCAATTCCGTCGTAAAATATGGAATTCTGGAAAAGGACAACGTTTTAGAAGTCTTCTAATCCAGAGAACTAACAGTAATTTCCAGAATATAACTAGCATTTTTTTTCACACTCTAATTCCATTTTGGGTAATCCTGCTCCCAGTCCAATTCATGTGTTCACATCAAAGGCACATCTTAGAAACTTTGATTCTTTGAAATCCTCAATTTGGGGGTATATGGTTGACAGGAAAAGACTATCATCAGACCCATTACTGAAGTAATTCTATTATAGTAGAACCTGGCAGATGTTTTATTCTGTTGCCATAACTTTCAAGAATCAAGGTCACCTTTATGCCAAAATCATATATTAAAATGGTTTTTTTCTTTTAAATTCTGTCCTGTGAGATCCTTAAATCTTTTATTTGCCTCATATACCCAAATTAATTTCCTAAGACTGATGATGATGATGGTGATAGCAATACTAGCATTTATTTGGAGCTTTAAGATTTGCAAGGGTCTCCCTAAATATTTTAATATCATAATCACCCTGGAAAATAGATGATATTATTACTTCCATTTTAAAGAAGTGGAAATAGAAGCTAATATAACTAAAGTTATTTGCCCAAGGTCACATATCTAACTTGTATCTGAAGCAGAATTTAAACCTAAGTATTTTTGACTTCATGTCTAGAGTGATATCCAGTGCACCTCCCAATGTACTTCACAGGTTGCATAGCTACTGAGCTAAAACTAGAACCCCGTAGTTTGTTAATGCCAGATGAGGTCTCCCAGGAATTGGGCTTTCAAAATAGGAAGCTTTCTAGAGACCCTTAAGTGTTTGAACATTTTATTCAGATAAATGTTACCTCACAGACTGACCTGTATCCCTTTTATTTATTCCCTACAATTCTTAGAACTTAGCCAAGCAAATCAGGTATGAGCTCCTTTGCACTTTGAGATCATATTCACCTCCCATTCTATGTAAATAAAATAACTATGGAAAATTATGAGAGCCAGAATGGCACATTGGTTATAAAGCTTGACTTGGAGGCAAAAACACGAAAACAAAATAAGTTGGGCTCAAATTCTGCCTCAGATACCTATGAGCTGTGAGATCATAAATAAATCAATGAACTTTTCCTCTTTTCTAAAAAAGATATGAGTGGCATTGTCTTCACAAGGTTGTTTTAGGGAAAATTCAGCTTGGTCATATAAAATGCTTTCCAGAACTTAAAATGGAATATGCACACAGTCATTAAATACCTCCTGTGCATCTATAACATAAAAGATTAAAATAAGTATTTGCAAAATCTTAAGACCTAAATGACTAAGAAGCTTGGCTTAGAAGCTCTTCTGTATATAAGGTCATAATAACACTTATTAATAGGAAAGTTGGGAGATTGCATGGGAAGAGGGAAAGAATTATTGCATTGGATAATAGTTATTGATGGCAAAAAGACCATTCTAAATGCAACATTGCTTAATTTTACAAAGAGTAATTGAATTTGTCATTTAGCCTGCACTATGCAAAGAGGGGCTATAGTTCATTTCAACAATTCTACAAATATTTATTGAGCATTTTATTACTTGAAGGACCAGCTTCTCAGCATTAATGTTTTAGAAATCTCCAAAAGGAAGATAGCAGATTATTTGTGGTTAGTAGATGGATTTGTTTTATTGCAAAAATCCACAAGGACATTTAGACATTAAGTATCTCCCTTCAAGATAGTAGAAGATGCCTTTGTCAATTGCCCTAGGTTTTACATATACATATATTTATATTTATATATTCATATATTATATATATATGTTAGATAGATAGATAAAGATAATGACATGTATGATATTTTAAGCAGGAAAAACAACATTACCAACTTAGCTGAGGGAAATAAAGTGTTGAGGAAGAAGTGTCACCTGATGCTTGAACAAACGTAAATATTCTAAATGTGACCATGAGATGAGAGTGAATTTCAGTTGTGGACAGCAGGATGGTAAGACGAAGAAGGAATACTTAGGGAGCAATTTGTGATTAATATTTTTAGTGGTATTACTGGACCACAAGCTTAGTATGAATCAACAGTGTGATAAGATAAACCAAAAGAGTCTAATATGAATTTGACCTACAAAGAAAGGCAGTTATTCTAGGACTAGCAAAGTAAGTTATCATGAAACTACAACTGGAGATTACATTAAGTCCTTTGCAACACCATTTAGGAATAGTGTTGATAAGCTTGAGAATCTCTTAAAATATATAGTCACCATACTAAAAGACCCTAAGTTCATGCTATATGAGGATCAGTTAAAGAACCTGGAAACACTGAGCCCAGTAAAAGAATATCTCAGTATGACAATATTTTAACTATTGTCAAGTGTGTCAAGGGTTATTATGAAGATGAAGATGATTTGTTCTTCCATGGGTACAATGCTGAGGAAGAGCTAGGACCAATGAGTGGAAGTGTACTGGTAATTTAAATGCAAAGATCTTTCCCATTCATTAATAGGCCCATGTAACCTGACTGGGTCACATGGAAGTCTGAGTCAAATGGAGCCTGTGGTGGAAGGAGCTTGCTGAACAGGATGAAACAGGAATGGTGGAAGGGGAAGAGGCAGAGTTAGAGCAGAGCTGAGAGGAAACATGGTCAGAGCCTAGTCAGAGCTAGGAAAGATGCAGGCAAGCAGGCAGCTGGCTAGTGTGAGTGAAAGAACTCCTTTGTTATTTTGTTTAAGGGGGCCTACTTGTAATTTGTTTAATGGAGCTGCTTTGTGGGAAACCTAGCAGGGGGAAAGCATGGGGGATGATGTGATCCTTTGCATTGTTATTGTGTATAGATTTTTTTTACTATAGTGAATTTGGTTTTCTGGTTTCTGAATAAATGTTTTGGTTCTGCCTTCTATGTGGAGAGTCTGTTGTATTTTGTGATTCAAAATTGTATCAGGATATTCATGAATGCTGTTGGCACTGTGAATATTATGTTGGCACTGCAGAAAATAGCAAAGCCAAAAATTTAGATTTTCTGTATTAAAAAAAAAAAAGGCTTTCTAAGAATTAGAGTTGGATGAAGTCAAGATGGCAGAATGAGGGTCAGAAGTTTTGTCCAGCTCAACCAAAACACTTTCTCCACAACAACCTAAAAAATGTTATAGAGCAAATTTGAGTTTAAAAATCCACATAAAGTCAGCCATTTTCCAGCCCACAGTGGCTTAGGATGATAGACACAGAAGTATGCAGACATGGGGTGATTGGTTGCTGGTAGGGAGTGTAGCAGCAGGAAGAGCAGTGTGAAGTATTTAGTTTTGAGGAACAGTAATGGAGCTATGACTCATCATCAGGGATGAAAGGACTAGGGCAGAAAGAGATTCCAGGAACCTTGAACCAGTGCTGGAAATACTCTGAAACCCATCACTCAATCTAGATCCCAGATCCAGAGAAGAGAGGAACACCATGGAAATGATACAGAGAATATTTGTATACTGAACAATTAGCAAGTTCTAGAAACAAAGCTGTGTGAATCTGAGCCCCAAAACAGAGTCAGTCAGATAACCATTAACTCCACACATAAGCCTTCTATGGGTTAAACTAAAGGAAGAGATCATAACCAAAGTGGAATCAATAGGTCAGTTGTTCTAAAAGTGCAGAAACTCCCAGTCGGCTAACTGTGAGAGAGTCGAGCAGCAGTATATTAAAAAAAAAAAAACTAGGGGGGCGGAGCCAAGATGGCAGAGTAGAAAGACACACATACACATAGCCCCAAACCCACAGCCCATAGAACATCTGTAAAAAAGAACTCCCAGCGAATTCTGGAGCAGCAGAGGCCACAGAACAACAGAGCTGAGGAGATTTCTGTTCCAGAAAACCTGCAAACCTCTCGCAAAAGGTCCTTTGCACTGCGGAAGCTGAGCCCAAGTCCAGCCCTGCCGTGGCTGCGTGGCACCGACAGGAGCAGATCCGAGCGGGCTTCGGGGACAGAATCTCCAGCGGCTGTGCAGGTCCCTCCACCCACAGGTGACGGGGATCAGTGAGAGGGTCCCTTTGGTGGGTCAAGAGGGGAGTGGGGTGCCCCCATAACTCAGGCCCCCTCGAGAGGCAGGAGTGGAGGCGGGAGCAGACCAGGGCTCCCCAAGCAGGCAGGAGCCTAGAGCCATTGTTGAAGGTCTCTGCATAAACCCCCTGAGGGAACTGAGCCCAAGAGGTGGCTCTGCCCCAACCTGAGCACTTGAACTTAATCTCACACTGACTAGCAGCCCTGACCCTGCCCAAAGCCCTGAGGCTGGGAAGCAGCATTTGCATCTCAGACCCCAAGCACTAGGTGGGAGGATCTGGAGGCCAAGTGGGTGTGAAGAGAATATTCAGAAGTCAAGTCACTGGCTGGGAAAATGCCGAGAAAAGGGAAAAGAAATAAGACTATAGAAGGTTATTTTCTTGGTGAACAGGCATTTCCTCCCTCCCTTTCTGATGAGGAAGAACAATGCTTACCATTAGGGAAAGACACAGAAGTCAAGGCTTCTGTATCCCAGCCCACTCAATGGGCTCAGGCCATGGAAGAGCTCAAAAAGGATTTTGGAAATCAAGTTAGAGAGGTGGAGGAAAAGCTGGGAAGAGAAATGAGTGACATGCAGGTAAAGCATGAACCCAGCTATAGGAGACCCCAAAAAATGCTGAAGAAAATAACACCTTGAAAAATAGGCTAACTCAATTGGCAAAAGAGGTTCAAAAAGCCAATGAGGAGAAGAATGCTTTCAAAAGCAGAATTAGCCAAATGGAAAAGGAGGTTCAAAAGCTCACTGAAGAAAATAGTTCTTTCAAAATTAGAATGGAACAGATGGAGGCTAATGACTTTATGAGAAATCAAGAAATCACAAAACAAAACCAAAAGAATGAAAAAATGGAAGATAATGTAAAATATCTCATTGGAAAAACAACTGACCTGGAAAGTAGGTCCAGGAGAGACAATTTAAAAATTATGGGACTACCTGAAAGCCATGATCAAAAAAAGAGCCTAGACATCATCTTTCATGAAATTATCAAGGAAAACTGCCCTGAGATTCTAGAACCAGAGGGCAAAATAAGTATTCAAGGAATCCACAGATCACCGCCTGAAAGGGATCCAAAAAGAGAAACTCCTAGGAACACTGTGGCCAAATTCCAGAGTTCCCAGGTCAAGGAGAAAATATTGCAAGCAGCTAGAAAGAAACAATTCAAGTGTTGTGGAAACACAATGAGGATAACACAAGATCTAGCAGCTTCTACATTAAGGGATAGAAGGGCCTGGAATAGGATATTCCAGAAGTCAAAGGAACTACGACTTAAACCAAGAATCACCTACCCAGCAAAACTGAGTATAATACTTCAGGGGAAAAATTGGTCTTTCAATGAAATAGAGGACTTTCAAGCATTCTTGATGAAAAGACCAGAGCTAAAAAGAAAATTTGACTTTCAAACACAAGAATGAAGAGAAGCATGAAAAGGTGAACAGCAAAGAGACGTCATGAGGGACTTACTAAAGTTGAACTGTTTACATTCCTACATGGAAAGAAAATATTTGTAACTCTTGAAACTTTTCAGTATCTGGGTACTGGGTGGGATTACACACACACACATGCACATGCACGTGCACACACACATAGAGACAGAGTGCACAGAGTGAATTGAAGAGGATGGGATCATATCTCAAAAAAATGAAATTAAGCAGTGAGAGAGAAACATATGGGAGGAGAAAGGGAGAAATGGAATGGGGCAAATTATCTCTCATAAAAGAGGCAAGCAAAAGACTTATTAGTGGAGGGATAAAGAGGGGAGGTGGGAGAAAAACATGAAGTTTACTGTCATCACATTCCACTAAAGGAAGGAATAAAATGCACACTCATTTTGGTATGAGAACCTATCTTACAATACAGGAAAGTGGGGGAGAAGGGGATAAACAGGGTGGAGGGGATGATGGAAGGGAGAGCATGGGGAGGAGGGTGCAATTTGAGGTCGACACTCATGGGGAGGGACAGGATCATAAGAGAGAGTAGAAGTAATGGGGGACAGGATAGGATGGAGGGAAATATAGTAAGTCTTATACAACACGACTATTATGGAAAGTCATTTGCAAAACTACATAGATTTGGCCTGTATCTAATTGCCTGCTTTCCAAAGGGAAGGGGTGGGGAGGGAGGGAGGAAAAGAAGTTGGAACTCAAAGTTTTAGGAACAACTGTGGAGTGCTGTTCTTGACACTAGGAAATAAGAAATACAGGTAAAGGGGTATAGAAAGTTATCTGGCCCTATAGGACAAAAGAGAAGATGGGGACAAGGGCAGAGAGGGATGATAGAAGAGAGAGCAGATTGGTGAAAGGGACAGTTAGAATGCTCAGTGTTTTGGGGGGAGGGGACAAAAGGGGAGAAAATTTGGAACTCAAAATTTTGTTAAAATGAATGTTTAAAGTTAAATTTAAAAAATTAAAAAAAAACTAAACTTCATAAAGTCAACAGAAATCAATCACATTAAGAATTTGCAAAACATAGACAAGTAAGCAGACTTCTCCATGAATCATACAATTTTGGAAACACTAAAAATATACAAACCTTCATAATGAGTTATAAAAACAGCATGAGGATATAAAAGACAGAAGCTCAGATCAGACACCCCACCAGAACTGAGTAGAGCCTATTATTAGCATAATTGTGTGTATATATATATATATATATATATATATATATATATATATATATATATATATATATATATATATATATATATATATATATATATATATGCTATAATTAGCATAAGGTCCATCAACAAGAAGGAAGCTGAAAGAATGAGCAAACAAAAACACAAAGGAAATTAATTGAAAAGAGTTAGCATAGTGATAGGAAAACTCAAGACACAAAAGATTGAAGAAATCAAAGATTTGAACATATCTGAAGAATAGTCTGAAAGAAAAATTTAGATTTGACACAAGCCCAACAGATATTATTAGAGGAGTTGAAGACAGAAGTAAAAAAGTAAAACAAATAAAGCCATAGAGAGAAAAAGGAGGAGGGGAGAAGAGAGCTATGCAAAAAAGTTATGAAAATGAAATTAGTAAATTTGTATAGGATGTGCAAAACATTGTTGAAGAAAATGACTCCTTAAAAATAAGAATTGACTAAACTGAAGCTAATGAGTACATAAGGTGTAAAGAAATAAAAGAAAAAACAGGTACAGAGCTAAGATGGTAGAAGGGACTGAATATTTATGCTGAACTCTCCCAACTCAAACTTCTAAATAGCCTTTTAAAAACACCTCAAATCAAATTCTGAGTGAGATAACAAAAAAAAAAATTGTATCTCATTTTCCTATGCCAGGATAGCTTAGGTATGAAAAAAAATAGGTCTGTCTGCTGACACTGGGATGAGGGATGAACAGAAGCACATGTGAAAGAAGCAACACAGTTGATTCTGGAGACAGTGACAGTACCCCTGGCATCAATAATCATATAATGGCTGCACCAAAAGCAGTAAGAAAATTAAACTTTTGGTCAGGAAGACATTAAAGAGAACCTTTATGCAAAATGTGGTTGCAGGATAAGGTACCATTTGGCATCTTCTTTGCCCAGGTCTTGGTTGGAGTTCCAGAGATGAAAGAAATGGATATAGCCTGTAGTTGCAAAAGAGCACACGCATTTCCCTGAATAAGGACCAAAGCACAGAGCAAAAGGACAGTGACCAGACCTCTCATGCATCACACTATCTTGAAAATTTGCAGGCTTCCAAATCTAGCCACAGAAGCTCAAGCTAGTCATCCTCTTCTCAGAGGCAAGAAGAGTCCAAGTCTAATATAAAATTAAAGTCAAGAAAGTACTTGCAAAAATAAGCAAACAACAACAAACACCTAACCATAAAAATTATGGAAATAGGAAAGCTCAAGACATAAATCCAGAAGATAATCGCTTGAAAACATCTGCAAAGAAAATCTTGAAGGAAAATGCAAATAGGACAAAGGACAAATAATAGTTTCAGAAAAATTGAAGACAGAGATAAAAAAGAGCAAAAATTGTTTTAAAATTGAAGAGAGGTAGGAAGAAGAGAATTATGAGAAAATTAACTAAAAAGGTACAAAATTCAACTAAATTTAAATTGAATTTAAATTGAATTTAAACTTAAATTTATAGTTAAAAAGGTACAAACTGTCCCTAGTGATTAGAATTGGTCAAAATTTAAGCTAAAGATTCCATGAATCATTAAGAAACAATAAAACAAAGCCAAAAGAATGATGAATAGAAGAATATGTGAACTAAATCATCAGATAAAAGAAACAAGAAATATTGAGAGAGGAGAGATAACTTAAGAAGAATTAGACTACCAAAAACCCATGACTAAAAATGAACCTAAATATCATATTTTAAGAAATTATAAAAGAGCACTAAAAATGTGATAGAACCAGAAGAAAAAAGTAAAAATTGAAAAAATCCACTTATCACCTCTTAAAGAGATCTCAATATGAAAGTTTCCAGGAATATCATAGTCAAATTGTAGAGCACTCAAGTAAAAGAGGAAATATTATAAGCAGGTTGAAAAAAATTATTAAATACTTTGAAACCTCAGTCAGGATCACAGAAGATTTAACAGGTACCACATGAAAAACAGAAGAGGCCCTGAAATATGATATTCTACTAGTTAAAGAAACTAGAATAATAACCAAGAATATCCTACCTAGCAAAATTAAATATAATCCTACAGGGGGTGGAGGGGATAGTAAATGAAACTGAGGACTTGCAGGCATTTCTGATGGAAAAAAAAAAAACAGAGCTGAATAGAAATTTTGTCCTTCAAATACAAGAATCAAGAGAAGAATAATAAAATATGCATAAAAGAGAAAAGATGAGGGAATTAATACATTTAAATGATTTATATTCTTCTATGGGAAGGCTTTCAACCTAACACCTAAGAACTTTAGAATTATTAGGGCAGCTAGCATGTGTCTACATAGGAAAAGGGCATGAGTGTAAGCTGATTATGTTGTAATGATCTAAAAAATTAGAATGGAAGGATAAGAAAGGATTTATTGGGAGTAAGGTGAAAGAATAGGAAAAATGGGTGAAATTATCTCACATAAAGAAGCCCACAAGGCAGAGTTTTTATACAGTAGAGGAGAAAATGCACAGGGAGAACAATGCTTGAAATTCATTGCTATCTGAACTAGTTCAAAGAGAAAAGAACATATGCGTGTGTGTGTGTGTGTGTGTGTGTGTGTCTGTGTGTGAGATGTATATGAATTTGGGTTTAAAAAAATTTGTTTTTGTTTTACTTAAGAGAAAAGTAAGAGGGGAAGGGACTAAGAGAAAGGAAGCAGTGGCATGAAGGAAAATAGATTATGGGAGGCAGAGATCAAAAACTAAAATAAATTTTAGAAAGGGACACAGTTAAAGATGAGAAGGAAAAACAGAAAGTAATTTGATGGAGTGAAATAGTAATTCGTAATGTAAATGAGTTTGGTTTCACACATAAAATGGAAGCAGATAGCAAAACTGATTACAATCCAGACTCCAACAATTTGTTGTTTACAAGAGAAACAGAAAGATATGTTAGTGTTAAAATAAGAAGCTGGAGCAGAATTTATTTTGCTTCATCTGAAGTAAAACTACAGGGGCAGTAATCAAAAACAAAAGCAAAAATATGACTTAATTCATAAAGATAGTCTGAAATCTGCAGTTTGCTAAAAGCCATCATAGACAATGAAGTCATGTCAATATTGAACATATATGCACAAAACTACCATCAAAATTCTTGAAAGAAGGAAACTAAAACTATACTACTGAGAAAACTCAATTTGTTCTTCTCATGTCTAGATAAATCTAAACATAATAAGCAAGGGAAAGTTAATATGAATAGGATTTCAAAAAGTTATACATGACACATCTCAGAAGAATGTTGAATGAGAAGAAAAAGGAGTATGCCTTTTACTTAGCTGTACATGGCACCTTCACAAAAAAATTAACGATGTACTGAGACATAAAAACCTCACAAACCAGTGCAGAAAAACAAACATTAAATATACCCATTTTGGAACACAATTTAATTTAAAAAAATATAAAACAGATAAAAAATGAATTGGAAACTAAACAATTTAATTCTAAATAATGAGTGAGTCAAAGAGCAAATCACTGAAATTATCAGAAATTTCATTAAATATAATTACAACGAGAGAAAATATCAGCACTTGTGAGATGCAGTCAAAGCAATACTTAAAACAAAACTAATAACTCTAAATGCTTACATCAGTAAAAGGAAGAAAGAGCAGATCATTGAATTGTGCATGAAAATAAAAAAGAAAAATTAAATTTGATCCCCAAACGGAAATACCAAAATTAAAGGAGAGGTCAAAAAAATTGAAAGTAAAAAAACCCACTGAAATAACAAATGAAATTAGATTTTTTTTTAATAAAAATAAAATAAAATTGATAAAGCATCGGCTAGCATTTAAAAAATATACATCTCAAAAATGGAAAGAATAAAGGTACAATCAGTGAATTTTAAATAAGACCAATTATTGGGAGCTAGTTTGCCCAACTATATGCCAATAAAAGTGAACCTAAATGATACAGACAAAAAATTGAAAAACATATATAAATTGCTCATCTTAAAAGAAAAACATAAAATGCTTGAATAACACCTTCTTGGACAAGAATTTGAATAATCCATAAATTTGTTCCTTAAGGAAAAAACTCCAGATTCTGATGAATATATAAGCATATTCTAAAAAATATTTTAAAATAATTAATTCCAAAACTACATAAACTGTTTTAAAAGAATAGGTAAAGAAGAGAGGGCAGAATCAAGATGATTAAGTAAAAGTCAGAATTTACTTGAGCTCTTTCCCAAATGTCTCCAAATACTTGTAAAAGAATAATTCTAAACAAACTTGAGAGGAGAAGAACCTACAAAATGACAGGAAGAAACAAATTTCTAGCCCAAGACACCTTGGAATGCTGATAGAAAAGGTCTGTTGCACCAGTCTGAAAGAAGAGCACAGTCCATCATGGACCTTGCTGGCAAAGACAGGGTGGAGCATGCCTCAGGGGACTGAATCACTGGTAATTGTGGTGACTTCCAGATTTCTCAACCACAAATGCCAAATACAACTTATAAAGTCAGTAAGAAAGTTCTGTTAAAGCGAAAGAGGAGGAAGCCAACCCCAGGATGGCAACAGCAGCAACAGCCATAGTGTCTGTTTTAGGAGCTTTCAACCCTCAGACTATGGGGCAATCTAGCAGCTGATCAAAGGGGGATTGCAGGAATCTCTCTGCTGGTGGTGATACAGGATTCTCTTACTTTGTCCCTGCTGCAATCTTGGTTGCAATTCTTGGTGGTGGTCCAGGCATGAGGAGGAGCTCTGGCAAGGTGAAGCTTGTTGTGGCAGTTAAGAGGGAATCAACCTCATAGTTCTAATGTAGAAAATAGTACTTGTGGTTACTCACAGACCAGAGCACAGAGCAGGAGAGGAGTAAACAATTCTGCTTTGATCATCCAACCTCGAAAGAATTGAAAATTTATAGGTCCCTAGAAATATCTCTGAAAACAGGTGCATGAAACCCTGGAAGCTTGGGACAGTACACCTTCCACACTGGAAACAGAGACCTTAACAAAGAGCTAAAAAGTCAAGCAATTGACTGGGAAAATAAATAAACAGTGGGGAAAAAATCATACTATAGAGTCTTACTTTGGAAACAAGAAAGATCAAAACATCCAACCAGAAGAAGATAACAGTCAAAATTCCTAGATCCAAAGCTTCCAAGAAAAATATGAATTGGTCATAGGTCATGGAAGAGCTCAAAAAATATTTTTTAAAATCAAGTGAGAGAAATAGAGGAAAAATTGGGAAGACAAACGAGAATGATGCAAGAAAATCATGAAAAATGAGTCAGCAATGAAAAGCAAATCAAACTGTACTCAAATGGACATTCAATGAAATAGAGGAATGTTAACCATCCTTGATGAAAAGACCAGAGACAAATGGTAAATTTGACTTTCAAATACAAGAATTAAGAGAAGCATGAAAAGGCAAACAGGAAAGAGAAATGATAAGGGACTTATCAAAGTTGAACTATTTACATACCTTTATGGAAAGATGATATTTGCAACTCATGAGACCTTTCTTAGCATTAGGGTAGTTGGAGGGAATACACACACACACACACACACACACACACACACACACAGGATGAGTTGAATATGGAGAGATTATATCTAAAAATATATCATGAAGGGGTGAAAGAGAAATGTTCTGGAAGAAGGAGAAAGGGAAAGAGAATGAAGTAAGTTATTTCACATGTAAGGGGTAAGAAAAAGTTTTTACAATGGAGGAGAGGGGAGGTGGAAGGGAAATAGTGAACATTACTTTCACTGGATTTGGCTTAAGGAGGGAATAACATACACACTCACTAGGGTATGAAAAATCTATCTTACTGTACAAGACAGTGGAATGAAGAAGGTAATAGAGGCTAAGTGACTTGCTCAAGGTCACACAGTTACTAAGTATTAAGTCTCTGAAGCCAGATACGAATTTAAGTCCTCTTGACTCCAGGACCAGTGCTCTATCCGCTGTGCTACCTAGCTGGCACAGTAGCTTGTAAATTTGTTTTATTAGTTTTGTTTTTTGCTTTTTTTCTAATTGTAGGAAGGTATGGATGAAAGAACATTTATTTTTGTCAATTGAGAAAATTCAAATCAATTTTAAAAACTGAGAGAAAATTCCTGGAAAAGACTATTTTGACTTAATTAACAAAAGCAAGATTTGTTGTGACTACTGTGTGCCAAACACTGTACTAATTGTCAGATGAAACAATTCCTTCTGGAAAGGAGTTTGCATGTTAATTGGAGAGACTGTCCAATGGGGGAGTGAGGGCTGGGTTTTTAGGAGAAAGAAATCAGAATCAGTTGAGATCACATGGCAGTATGGCATGGCGATCATTTTGATGTGGCATGATGGCTGAGCAAGAAAGGTGACATCCTCATCAACCAAAGCCCAAGATCACCATGTAGAATCTTGAATTCCTGATAGAGTAGGAAGAAGTTGCAGGCAGTTTGGCATAGAGAGGACTGGGAGATAGTGTGGGAATCTGAAACTGAGAAAGACACATTAAATAAATATTTGCTAAATAAATAAGAAGCTCTTGTCTCATGCTAAGCATATTTAACTTCTTCTCCATTGCATAAACTACTCTGTAGGAGAAGGAGGCATGGTCCCAGGCTCCACCCATGCGCTGGAGCCCCTGGGGGACCATTTTCTAAAGCATTGCTTGGGCACATTAAGTAGTCCCCCAGAGGTTGAGAATGCAGCTTCTGAAAGTGTGTAATGACTCCCAAGGAATAGCTAAAGCAGAGAGGGAATTGACCCAAATCATAGAGAGGAATAAAATTTCTATGTTTCCTTTCCTGCTGGCCCTACTGTCTGCAAGAGGTCTAGTCTACAGCAGCAGCCTTAAGACATATGATGGATATGAATGTAGCTTTCAAATGTAAAATTTGATTCTTTATACAATCCATGCCAAGAAGGAGCCAAGGGGTTTTACATTTATCTCATACTATGAAACTGTAATCCCAAATCCTTCTGGTCTGATAATAACTTTGCCTTTAACAAAAGTGTTGCAGTTGAATAATGGGGAGCACTTTGGTGATACAATGAACACTGGTCTAACGAGAATTTGTATTCTAATAATTTCAGAACTCAGGTGTACTCACCAAGCAGACACCAGAAGACATCTTTCATATGTATGGGTGCCCTGGGCTGATTTTTAAGAATTCTATCAGACTTAAGAGATCAAGTAATAAGTTGGGATGAGTCAATGGCGTACGTGTGGTAAAGGATTATGTAGACATGTGATGAACTCTAATGAAGTGGCCAAAGATTTTATAATGCTGTAGCAATGAAATTCATCATTATTCATTCTAATTTTAATGAAAAATCCAGGGACTGTCTATAACACCTGAATATAACAATAGCATGTTTGTAAATGGAACTTCCTAGAAGGAGAGCACTAATGCCATTTTTTGTCTCTGGATCTCTAGCACCTAGTACATAATAGGTACACGATAAAAGCTGGCTGACTAATTTATATAGAATGTTATGATTTATCATTAGCTTTTTCATGTGGTATTTACCTATGTGTCCATTGACCAAAGAGTTATTAAACACCTCTGTTTTGCCATTGGAATAATACTAGGTATTCAGAATACAGAGACAAAAACAAAATCAGTGCCTGACCTCAAGAAATGTATATTTATAAAAAGTAATACACTCACAGATATGTATATCATGCTATTTTAATATCACATTTAAAAAAATTAGTATTCATATTTTTGTCATAATTCTCAGGAAATAAATATTATGTGACATACAATATTTTCTTCAAGTTATAAACACACTGTAATTGGATATTTATTCTAAATGTACAGAATAATTTTAAAGTGCACTAAACTCTATGTAACTCATAATTTTAAAACTAAAGCTACAGTGTATTATCTAGGTGGGTTACCATATATCCAAAAGAAACTTAAAGGTATTTCATAGCACATCATGTTTGAGGAAACTGAGTCAAATCAAATTTACCCCAATATAGACCCTCTCCAGCATTGTACAATAAATAATCTCATCTACAGGGCTTGGGAAGATGTTCAATTCACTTTCCTTGATTCTTCAAATGAAATCTATTTCAAAGAAAAATTTCAAACATATAAGTAGAAGAAAATCGCTAGTTACTAGACAACTTGTTTCCTTTTACTATGATATTAACATACTTGTGAGTATCGTTTTACGTTTAAATCTCCACTCACTGCTAGAAGAGTTTGAAAGTATTTCATACATACAAACTAGAGGTGAAAAAATAAATATATTGGAATGCTATTATGCAAGCCCCCACTCACAGTGACAGAGGAAAACTGAAACTTCGCCCTTCAAAATTTTGTTAGTATCCTTGAAATATTAGGAAAGAGTAATGTCTCTTTGTAATGTTATATTTCATCACCCTCATGTTTGATTCTAAGTAGTTATTAATTAATTGGTAGATAATTCTCTTTTATTAAAACAGACTTTTACAAAAATAGTAGAATAGACTCAGTATAAAGTCCACCCAAAAGCCAAGGCAGTAGTCCAGAGTCTAGAAGAAGTGAGTTCAAGTTGAGAGAACACATGGGGTAAAGGTTACCTACAGCTCTAGCTTGTTGGAAATGCTTTCCTCCTTTTCATGGGGTACTCAGAAGTCTGTCTGTAGGATGGTGTAGCTTTTCTTCTGGAACCCTTGAAACTCTGAAGCTACTTTTTCTCCTTATGTCTAATCTATACTTGATTCCCAGTGTAGATTCTATTAACAGCTCTTCCAGGGATATTACTAGGATGCTGATTTGATGTTGTTGTTTGGTCATTTTTTTAGTCATTTCTGACTCTGTCACCCCAGTTGTGGGTTTCTTAGTGAAGATAATAGAGTGGTTTGCAATTTCCTTCTTCAGCTTATTTTAGAGAAGAGAATCTAAAGCAAACAGGGTTAAGTGACTTGCCCAGGATCACATAGCAAGTCTGGCTGGTTTTGAATTCAAAAAAACAAGTCTTCCTGATTTCAGGTCCTGATCTTTATCTACTGTGCCACCTAGCTGCCCAAGGTTAATTAAAGAATTCTTTTATGACCTGGACATCCTTGGGTTTGCAATTGTCTTATTAATTTATGGATGACCCAGAGTTCATGACCAAGTTTCCTTATATAATATCAATACCCCTTCTTTACAAGACCTTTCCTTTGCAAAGGATTGTAAATAGATTAAATAATTTCTTTAGTATATAAAATCTGTGAAATATTGATTGATAAAACTGGAATTTTTAGCATACTTTTCACATTTAATTTATACCTTTGATTTTATTTTTCTCACCTCAGAAAATTTGCATAGTATACAATCTTGTGACTTACTTTAAATGATGTTGGCTATTTGATTGATTCTATTACAAAGCAAATACAAAGTAATTTGGGAAGGAATAGGGAGAGATTAGTGCAGAGGGCCAAGAAGGTAAGAATACTTCTTTTATGATTTGGCACACAAGATGAGGCTTCAAGGAAGTGGGGATATTGAAAAACATATCTCTTAGGTTTCACAATTTCTTTATGAGGTAGATTGCGAAGTTATTTAAACTCATTTTTATAGATGAGCAAACTGAAGAAGTCCACAATGTTTAAATAATTTGTCCAATGTTGCCCAGTTAAGACATGATCTAGCCCAGATTCAAATACATGGCTCTTGAATTTAACTCTCTGAATTTTCCACGTTGTCACTGGGATCATGAGAAAAGATTACAGGGAAATGTAAAGAAAAACTGCAGAATGAGAAAAGAAATGAGCTTACTTGTGCCACTAATGTTGTGTTAGCAACAGAGCTAGTCGTCCATGACTGTTGACCCAAGAATGAATGTCTTCTACACTCACTATCTCTGCTTCTGTTTTGGTTGTTTGTAGTCAGTATTCCCCTATTTGGGGCAGTGTCTTAGGCTCCTGACCTCATTCTGTTTCAATATAAATTTCTCCTACTGAGCTCCATCCAGAGTCCTTCTTTCTGCTGCGCATAATTAGTGCAAAAAGGAATCAATTGCTATTAATGTTACCTTTCCACAAGGAATATATTCTTCAAAGGGGTTGCAATTTCTGTACCATTTTGATGGTACCAAAGGATGGTAGAAGAAGCCTATTGAACAGGGAATGATTAAAAAATTCTTATAAGTAAATATAATGGAATATTATTTTACCCTATGTAACAATGAATGCGAAAAATTCATAGAACTATATGAATAATTGGAAAATCATATGCAGAGGGAAGCAAGCAAAATGAGAAAGAAAATATGCCCAGTGACTATACCCATATTAATGGATGAACAAGAAGAAAGATAATAATGAACCAGAAGAAACTATAATGACCAAGCTTAACTCCAAAGGAGAAGCAATAAAATTCATTCTGGGGAGATAGAGGATTATGGCTACAGAGCAAGTTTATATATAATCAGACATGATGTGTCAGTTTGGCTGAAGTATGCTTGTAGTTTTTGTTTATTCTTTATCATAATGGACAGATCACTGGGTAGGGTCAAGGGTAAGCAAACATACTTCAAAAATTAATGTGATTGAGAACCTAAAGGTATCCCAAAAAAGAACTCTTAAAAATAAGCAAAATGTCTGAATCCTAAAGTAGATCTTTAAGGAGCAACAGTCCACATTAGGAGTTTCAAGCAAATCAGGTATGGGAAAGCAGCTTTTGGAAGTACCCAGTCAGGTTGTTTAGGCCCTCACCTATTCAATCTACATAGAATGCTATCTTTGTGGAAAATATGTTTTTTTTTCTTCTCTCCCACCCCAATCCAATATTAATCCACCTCTTCTAACAAACAGTGCATTTGCTTAAAGAATTAGATGGATAGTATATTCAGTCTATTTATAATGCATGAGGTTTCTATTTACACTGAATACAGAATAAGATTTTCTTTTTAAAAAATATTATGTGAATCCTATATGCCAGATGGAATAAGGACATTAAAAATGCATACCATTCAACAATGAATAGATCAGGATTAACCCTGGACAGCTATTTGTTTCCATCCTAGATTTCAGCAATTTATAAATAGAGATGTTCCCAATAAAATGCATAATAGAAAGGAGAAGCAGGTAAAGACATCTAATAAGGGACTCAGACTGAATAGTAAATGTCCAGACATCCCCCACCCAGATTCAAGGAATTCAAGTTCTCCCTTTGCCTCCAAAGTAAAGATCATGTCCATACAACTTCATAAAGTTAACATGAGAATCATGCAAATCATGCGTAATCATGCAAAAATAATAAA
Organism: Notamacropus eugenii; assembly: GCF_028372415.1. Lineage (NCBI taxonomy): Eukaryota > Metazoa > Chordata > Mammalia > Diprotodontia > Macropodidae > Notamacropus > Notamacropus eugenii. Next base: position 729,076,640 of record NC_092872.1, on the reverse strand, counting down.
CAGTCTTCCTTGTTTGGCAGTCTAGAACTTGAGAAAGTTCTGTACCTGCTGCATCCCCTAACCATAGGTGTTCAACCTCTATCACTACCTAATAAAATATAAAGGTATTTTCTGTTGTCTTCTTATCAAGGAAAACTGAATAGCTCCTTATTGGGAACTTCTTGCCAGATGCACATTCACATATTTGGAAGCAGTTTTTCAGCCTTTTCCTTCCGTATCCCTACCATGATCAACTACCCAGAAGCCCAGCAAACTCTCTGTCCACTCTTTTTTTTTTTTAATGGTGCAAAGAACTCACCAATTCTCCCCTTTGTTGCTACAACTATGAGATCCACAATGTATCCTTTAGCTCAACCAACAGGAGAGTGAAATCCTAGATAAAACAAGAAAAGCATTTCTTAAGAAACAACGTTTTAGATTGAAGAGTGACTTTTAAACAATAAAATGGTAGCCGAGGATAATGATAAAAGCCATGGATATGGATTCAAGAAACCAGTTTCAATCCCAATTCTGCTTCTATTGCTTCCTTCAAATTGTAGCTAAAACCTTATTTTCTCTCAGAGGTAAGGATTCTTGATTCCTTTAATGTTGGTGCCTTCTCTCCATTGATTATCTCCAATATAACCATGTATTTCATTTGTAGGTAATCATTTGCATGTTATCAACACATTAACCTGTAAGTTTCTTCAGAGCAAAGATTGTCTTTTGCCTTTCTTTGTATCTCCAGCACTTAGCACAATGATTGGCTCATAGCAGCAGCTTAATAAGTGAATGCTTGTTGATTTGACTTGCCCTAGTACATGTGCAGCCATAGTCAATCAATTGTACCTCTCTACCCCTCATATTCATCAGTGGCAGTTGAGGCTCAGAGCAGCAAAATGGATAAAGTTTGACATAAGGGTGATCTGAGTTTGAATCTTGGATTCAAATACTAGCCATGTGGCAATGGATAACTCAGGGTGCTATAGAGGATAGGATCTTGAATTTAAGTCCCAAAGACATGAGTTCAGATCTCATGTGAGAAATGTACCAGATGTGCAAAACTGGACAAAAATGTTGACTTCTCTGACCTTATGGTGCTCATGTGTGAAACAAAAGTGTTGGATTCAATGACCACCATTCAGACCTAAACATATGATCCTAATATTCCTGTCACTTCATCTGTCTTAAACTAAGCAGGGGTGATAATAGTTCCTGTCTCACAAAATCATTTTGAAGAACAAATGAAAGATGTCCATATAAATGTAAATTATTTTTATTTGTTGTTGCAATAAAATGAGGCCCCTTCACAAACTTTCACACCATTATTGATTGAAAGTTTTATATTCATAACTAATTTTAGTTTACCATTCTGGTCTTGCCGTCCACGATCCTCTTTCATATATTCTGGCCTACTTACTGATCCTCATAAACCATATTCCATCATCTAGCTCCATGCTTTTTCATTGACTGCTCCAATACTTGAAATAAAGTCTTTTCTCACTGCCTTTTAAAAGCCCCTAGCTCCTTTCAGTGGTCAATTCAAATGCTGCCTCCTAGATTTAGGCCATTTTTGATCACTGGCCACAGTTCCCTAGTTCCACTCCTATTATCCTTGAAAAGAGCCCCACATCTAGACTCATAAGGAGCTAGTTCAATTTGGGGGCATCCTGATGCTTAAGGAAATTAACAGGGTCTTATCTAGAAATGATGGTTATTGTACTATTTATAAGATAGAAGACAGCTGTTTATCACTGCCATCAGGAGAGAAATATTTAAAATACAAAACATTTATATGTGCTTATTTAAAAATATTTAACCCATAACACATCATTCTTAGTGAAAAGTAAAGACAGTATTGTAGGACTACAGAAGAGGTGTTTCATTTCCCCTTTTAACCTTCATTCTCCATGAAACTCACAAGTCTGGATTCCTGACAAGGCAAAGTGTGGTTTACATTTATTTCTATCTTTTCAGTTGTGGCATCCTGTTAGTGGTAGTACATCTTCATCTATGAGAAAAGGGAGCTAAGTAACAGACAATACCTCCTCCTGGGAAAGTAACACTGCTTCATGAAACCAGGGATACTTGTATACAGAAGGTAGTCACTGAGGCTGGAAATATTCGTGTCTCAGAACCCTGGTTTAATGACCTTAGCTAAAAGGAAAGAAACACAAAATAGAAAAGCAATCAAGGATATAAGAAAGAGATGCAAGATTCGCTAGATAAGCAATATATTGTTGGAAGTCCAAGGGAAATCCATATTCCAAATCAAGCAGGACCCAGAAGGAGAGGGAGATGGAGCTTTTCTACAACACAGCCAACTTAGAGGGCAGTTTTCTTTGACTTAGGTATTATTCATTGCCAAAAAAAAAAATTACTACTTATAGCAATATGCAGAGACCAACCAGAAGCTGCTAGTCAAGTATTCCCCCTTATCAAGCGATCACTATACCAGAAAGGGCGAGCACACATGAATGTATCACTTCAGAGGAATTCTCTCTAGTTCTTCTATTATATATGTATTTACTTTATGTATAATTTGCTTAGACATATGTATACACATTTGGACTCCTGATGGAATACAAGCTGTTTGGTGGCAGGAACATTTTTTTATTAGTATCTCCACTAATAGAGTGCCGGGATATAGCTGGTCATCATCATCATCATCATCATCATCATCATCATCATCATCATCCTTACCATCAGTCATTTACCCAGTGTTCTAAAGTTTAAAATGCTTTACAGAAATTTCATTTTACACTCACAATGTAAGCGGTAAGTATGTAGGCAATATTATTATCTACATTTTAGAGACAAGAAAACTAAGTCAAACAGGCTTACCCAAAGTCACATAGCTAACAAGTGTCTAGGGTAGGATTTGAACTCTGGTATTTGTGAATCTAGATCCAATGCTCTGTCTACTCTATCCACCTCACCTTCATCATCTATTTAATGAATACTAGTATGATTAATTTATGAATGAATTAATGAATGGGTAGAACTTCTTTTATCGTGAAATAAATCTTGCCAGAACAGTACACTTTTATTGTTAGACATCAATAGAATTATGTTAACAAATGTGAGTGTTTATGTCTATGTTTAGGTTGAGTTAGGTTTTGGATCATATTTAGGGATCAGAGTTCACAAAATCAGCATGAGAAACAATTCGCCAAGACTGAGTTGTGTTCTTAATTTTCTCTTCCTTGACAGCAGAACCAAACTTGATATTCCAGAAGCTCAGGAATGAATGAATTATGTTGTTTTCTTGTTTTGTTTTTTTTTTTCCAAAAGACATCCTGAAATATTGGAATGCAAGAAGAATGGCTCAGGAGAATCTTCACCTAAGAAAATCAATAACTCTTCCTTTTATCTGGCCTGTGTGAAGGCCATAGGGTTTACAACAAGCAATTCATGGATAGAGATGCTGAAATGGAGTCTTGATTAGGAAAGTAATGACTTTAAAGTCAGGTCATGTTTTTTCCTTCCTGTGGGGAGATACCAGAAAGCAGAGGTCTAAGTTTAAAATTCATGGCCCCAAGCAAAAGTCTTGCCAAGAAAGAAACTGTTGTAGGCTATCATCTCAGGCCATTTCTGCCCTCAAGGTAAACCTGATTCAATTTTAACCTACTCCTCAACTACCCATATTTGTATTCCTGTGGAATGATAATATATCAGACGTGAAAGGTAGCTCAGTGGCTATTTGGTTCAAAGCTCTTCTGACCAGTTTCATTCTATACTGAGACTGGACCCTACCATTACATTAGGTTGCCCTGTTCTCATTGCTAGAAAGTTTTTCTCACCTAAATTTGTGCTTCTGCTCATCATTTCTAATGTTTCATTCTGAGGTCATGAAGAACAGGTCAATTCCTTTTTCTGATATGGCTACTGTGACTACTTGAGGCCATCTATCATCTCCCCTCACTCGTCTATATCCCTATTCCTATTCATTCAGCTGATCTTACTGTATCTATAAGCATACATCGAGTGCTGCCTGGTTGTTCCAGCATGCCTTGAGGAATTATTCCAGTTGGCTCTTCTCTTGGGGAGAAAGGAAAGGAGCATTGTGATTGCTCCTTTGATATATCCTGCCCTATCCTGCCCATGCTCTATATATACCTATATGTATGGTTCATTCTTCAGACCTTTTACCATTCTAGACTCCCTCTCTGTATACCCTCAAACTAATGAATATATCTCTCCTAATTAATGGATATGTCTCTATATCCCTCACTCAAAACTCATGATGATTCATAATCTGGCCTTGTACAGGCAATTGAGACTAATGAAATGAGCAAAACCTGACTGATCCCTACCTCCAAGGTTCAGAGCAGCCAAGGGACCAAGCTATTAGCCAATCTTCCTTCTAAAGTCAAACTGAGGCTGAGGACCTGGATGGAAGCTTCCTAACTAGGAATATCTTTAGAGACATTAAGGGTAACATCATAAATAATTCTTAAATAATTCTTTTTGAAATAGACCTATGATTTTATTTGTTTATTGAACTCTTGATGAGAAACCTTCCTTTAGCAAAGAAAATTGTCACATTGCCCCAAAAAGAATAGTATTAGGGAGTGGTGTATTGCCCAGGTAATATTCATAGCACTGAGGGTGGCTATGAATATGCTGGCATAGTTTGGTATCACAAGGTATAACAGACTCTCCATATAGAAGACAGAAGAAAATCATTAATTCAGATACCAGAAAGCCAAATCTCAAAACAAGAAAGCCAAATCTGTCATAGTAGTGAAGAAGTCAATACACATTAACTCTGCAGGGGAAAAAGCCATTTCCAAGCCTCCCCGCCAAATCCCCAACCCCCTGCTAGGGCCTTTCCACAAACAAATATTCACAAGCTTGCTTGCCTGTGTCCTCTCTCTCCCTCCATCCTAACTGTTCTCAATAATTTCCTCTTAGTTCTCCTCTACCCTTTCTGTTCTACCCATACAGCAAGTTTTTCCCTCCATATGTGACTTAGGCTTCCATGTAATTTAAGCAGGTCACATGGGTCTATTAGTGAATGGGAAAGATCTTTCCACTTAAATTAACATACATTTGACCCCAAGATCTTTCCTATTCATTACATAGGTGGGTGGGTCGACTGGTATCAACAGAGTTGTAACAGGGATAACAGAAAATAAACATATAAAACAATATCTTAGGCAACTGGTTTCAACAGAACTTTGCAACAATATAATATGGATCACACAAAATAAGCATATAAAAGAATATCTTGGGGTGGACTTGAGCACAAGCACCTGATCATTCTCCCCTGAATGAATGGGACCCAAAATCTTGGGGGAAGGGGGGAAGGTCTCTTATTCTATAGCTACTTCCTGCTGAGATTGTATGCAGAGCTGTCCCTGCCTGAAGAGGTCCCATTCAAGGGGTCAGCTCTTTAGATGACATTCAGAGCTTGGCTGTTGCTAGGTCCAAGGGTGACACATCACAGTCATGGACAAGGGGTGACATCTGGCTTAAGCAATCAGGCATCTACAGGTAGAGGATACTAAGCTTACAGAAAAAAAAAAATCTAGCAAAGAAATTTAACAGAGGAAAAGCCAAAATGAAACAAGGAAAAAGTAACCAGAAGCAGGGTAGATATAGGGTCAGTCATGCTTCTGGAATACACAAACCCACTATCATAGCCTCATGCACGATAGAATACATCAGTTAGGGGTACAATATGATAATCTTCTTCTCCTGAATAAGCAAGTTACCATATTATCTTTCCCATGGGCTATAATTTCTGCAGCCTTTGGAACGTTGCCTGGCTTCTGTTTTACCCATACTTTAGCTCCCAATTTTATTCTATCAGTAGAATCCAATTCTTCAGTTCCTCTACTACTTATTTTGGAAGGAGGGTCAGTTTCCACAAGGGGTATTGTTTCACAACAAATATAATCACTTGACCTATTCTATCATTTTTACCAAAGTGCTTTACCTAAATTTTGGAATGTCACAATAATTTCTCCTTGATAATTAGAATCCATCACTCCAGTCAATACATGTATTTCTCGAGTTGCTAATCCTGATGTAGGTAATACCTGTCTAAAGTGATTTTTAAGGATTCTCATACATATTCCAATAGAGATTTGTCTTATTTCATTTCTATCCAAACTAAAGTCCTCTAAACAATGTACATTCTGGAGAACTAGGTGTGCCTGGGTATGGTGCTGGGACATCTGGCCTCACAGTCCAATATTCAGTATTTGGAATCTTATGTGTTTGTTGTTTTCTAATTTGCAGATTTGGGATTACCATTCTGGCTGGAGGGGTACTACCTCTCAATGGTCTATTATTCAAATTGCATGAAGCAGTTAATAAATTATCTTTCCACTGTTGATAGGAATTAGTAGAACTTAGCCTCCTTAATTGTTCTTTCAATAATCCATTCATTCTTTCAATCAACCCAGATACTTGTAGATAATATGGATATGATATATCCATTCAATATTATTTAATACAAAATATCTCTTCATTTCATTACCTTGGAAATGTGACCTACTGTCACTTTAAATCTGGATTGAGTTTCCATAATTTAGACTTATAATATCTAGAACTTTACAGGTGTTTTTCTGGGTCACATTCTTATAGGGACAAGCCACTAGTGCACCTGAATAAATGTCGACAAAAGTACATATAAATTTGCATCTTTTATCTTGGGGTAAGGATTCAATAAAATCTCTTTGCCAAATTTGGGCTGGTACTTTACCCTTTTGTATCTCTCCAGTTACTATTCAAGGAATAGTTCATTCCTTTTCCAATTGACATATATAACATTCTTCTGCTACTTGTTTTAATAATGAGAGATACTAATATCTCAGTCTTGTGCCCACTAACAGGTGGCCTGGACCCCTAAGAGGCTGGCCATTTGATGGACACATTTTGCTAATATGTTGAGTAGCAATCTTTGATAGTCTATCAGCACGTACTTTGTACTCAAGTTCTGGTGTGGTAAGGGCCATGTGAGAATCTACATAAAAAACTGACAAGTTAGTAACCAAAGACATGCCCCATATATATTTCCATACTTCTTTGCCACAGATTTGTTTGCCATGAATTTCTCATTTTGATTTTTCCACATGGGCACCCATGTACCTAACCCATTTGCTACCATCCATGAATCAGTGAATATATGACACTGCCCTTTCTGTTCTGGTTTGATAGTTTGGTGTACTGCCATATGTTCAGTATATTGACTACTTCCACTTAATTCCAGTACTTTCCAAAGTCTGCCTAGTATACGGATTGATTCTATTGCTTTCCAATATCTTTTGTGGCCCAAATATTTTGCTGTCCCATCAGTAAACCATGCATGTCTCTTTTGTTCTTAATCCATCATATCCCTCATTCTACTTTACCAACACCTGTACCAATTGCTGCTTTGGTTCAGGTGGTGTATCATTTCCCTCAGTATCTATGTTTGCTATAAATTCAAGTGAAGCAGAAACTCCACTTTAGCCTGCTTTAGATCTATGTTGAATATATCATTTGCATTTAATTGTGTTAGACTCTTGAACTTGTGCAATTCTGTCAGGAACTGGGGTACTCATTACCCAGCTCATAATAGGGATTCCAGTCCTTAATATTACCTCATAGCCCAAAGTCACTTACTCAGTCTCTACCAAAGTCCAATATAAAGCTAATAACTGCTTTTCAAAAGGGATATATTGAACTCCAAATGAAAGGAGTTGATTCTTCTTCTGAAGAGTTCTAAATTTTAGCACTATTTATTTTTGTGCCTAGGTAATATTTCTCTCTGACTTACTATGCCCAGTGTTGTGGTCTGCAGCCAAACAAAATGAAGGATCAAAGATTTCTTACTGGAAGAGAATTTAGTAATCATCTTGAGCGAAATTTAGAAAGGAGAAACTTGACCCAGAGTGGTGATTTGAGTTGCTTGAGCTGTTTCACAATAGTAAAACAGTGAGAATTTGATCTGAGGTCCTTTGACTCCAATCCAATGATTTTTCCAGTGTACTGACCACTTCCTAATTTATAACCAATCTGAAAAAAATAAGCTGACATTTTAATATTTCATATGATAATTCTGATGCTACCCTCTCAACAGTATCTTAACAGAGTACATTACCTTAACTGACATAAAATAGCAATGAAATTTCATAACACTTGTAACATGCTAATGGAGAAGAGTTCTCTTTCTTCTGCTCTTAGCATCTCTCATCCAAATCATCAGGAAGGCAATCATTAGCTCTACCTCCTATCCCTTTCCCCTCATCCTTGCCCTCTCTTTCTTTTTCTTCTTTCTCTTGGTCTTCATGTCTTCTTCCTCCATCTGTCCATTTCTTTCTCTCTGTTCTCCTTTATCTTGTACTCCATTTGTATTTCATGGTTATTTGGGATATCATTTACCTTGTTCTGCTTACTTTCACCTTCATTATACATTAAAAAATTTCTTGGGTTTTATGAATTCTTCATAATAATTCCTTGTAGAGACTGGTACTACATTAGCTTTAAACTACACAATTTGTTTAGCCATTCCACAGTTGAGGGGTATTATACTGATTTTCAGATTTTTTTGCTACAACAAAACTGTTGCAAAGAATATTTTGGTATATATGAGAAGTTTCTTTTTTTCTTTTATCTCCTTAGAAATAAAGGTAGCTTTGGGGACTCTGGGCCTTTTTTAAAAAAATAGTTTCCAATTTATTTCCAGGACAGAAATACCAATTCACAATTCCAAGAAGAATGTTTTGGTGTAAGTGCTCTAACTGTGAATTCTTACATTATTCTTAGATTTCAAAGAGAAATTAAATGGCATTTAGTCCAACACCTTGATATGATAAATGAAAAAAAAAATCTTTCATTTATTCAGTGAAAAGACTTGTCCAACATGACACAGGTAAGGTTTGGCAAATTAGGAACTTAATTAAGTTCTTTCCATTCCATGTGCTATCAAAGACTCCATCCTTTGTGTTTTCTTACTCTAACCGTGCCAATATCTTAGCTTGACTGTAGAGTTGGCATATTATCATATCTGCTCCAGCTGTTCCTGACTCTATACCTAAACTTTTACCTTGACCTTTATCCTGACTTTGAACTCTTCTTACTCCACCTGGACCTAAGTCTGGAGACTTGGTTTAATATATCTATAGGTCATTTGTTATGCTTCTCTGCTTTAGTCCCTGACAAAGAACCAATATGTTAACATCTTTATATTCTAGCAACCACTTCATATTTGTGATTTCTGTTCTTTCTCTAATCAATACTCCCACCACCACCACTACATGCGCATCAATTTATATTTTGAAATTTTGAAGCTATTTGAAAAGATTTTGTAGGATTCAATGAAAGCAGAAACACTGACCAAGACCAAAAGTTATCAAGGTCCCATGATTGTGGAACAACTCCCAGCTCTAGCCTTGGATTCATATAAAAATTATTATTCAAATCAAGTACCATTTTACAGGATATATTCAGTTCAACAAGTATTTATTAAACACTTTATGCAAGGAGCTGTGCTATGTCCTAGAGATACAAAAACAAATTGTCTATCCCTTTCTTTCAAGGTATATTCTTCTGGGCTGACATTATTCATATGGAAATGGAACAATGTAAGTGTTTTCTCTCATGATTTATTCCAACTCATCCATGCCTACATATCCTGTGTGACTCTTATCCATATCTCCGCATACATTTTCAACAAAGCATTAACCCAGAATGCTGGAGAGCTGCCTTGTTTTCTCAAAATATTACAAAGATTCCAAAGGGACCATTGGTTGGAACATGTCCAAACCATCACATGCCCCAATTCCTTGTTTATAATGCGTAACAGGTTAATATTTATCACATATCTCTCCATTGATGTTCCAATGATTATAGATTATACATATCTATCATATGTCTCTCCATTGATATTTCTGTGATACTCAACTACAATATTTCAGACTACAGTATCCCAGGATTTGAAACCATGCAACAATACTGGTAAAATATTCTAAAATTTGTAAAAAGTCTTTTTAAAATATAAAAATAAAACATGCCCACAAATACATCACAGATAAAGTTAAATATGAGGTAATTTTATGATGAAGATAAAAATTTAAAAATGAGAGTACCATCAGATCACAGATCTTCACAGAAGAGGTGTTGCTGGAACTAACCTTTGAGAAAAGACAAACATCAAATGTCTCATTAAAATGCTCTAAATAACTAATGGTTAGGGAAATTCAAATTAAAACCATTCAGATACCACATCACATCTATCAGATTGACTAACATAACAGAAAAGGAAAATGATTATTGCTGGAGGGGATGTGAAAAAACTGGCACACTAATATACTATTGGTCAAGTTTCAGACTAGTACCATTCTCCAGAGCAATTTAAAACTATGCCAAAAAGGCTATGAAACCATGCAAACCCATTGATCCAGTAATACCAATATGAGGTTGGTGTCCCAAAGAAATGAAAGAAAAAAGAAATCATTTTGTTCAAACATATTTATAGCAGCATTTTTGTGATGGCAAAGAATTGGAAATTGAGGGAATACCCATCAATTAGGGAATGACTGAACTAGATGAGGTACATGATTGTGATGAAACTGTATTCTGCCATAAGAAATAAAAAGCAGGATAGACAATGATGCAACACAATTTCAAAGGATCCATTCTGAAAAATACTATCCAAATCTAGGGAGAATGTTGATGAATTGTGAATGCAGATTAAAACATAATTTTTAACTTTATTTTTATAATTTTGTTTGTATTTTCTTTTGCAACATGACTAATATGAAAGTATAATTGGCATGATCTTACATGTATAATTGAAATCAGAATGTTTGCTTCTCAAAAGGGGCACAGAAAGGAGGGAAAGAATTTGGAATTTAAAGGTTTTTTTTTTTTTAATGATTGTTAAAAATAGTTTCACATGTAACTGGGAAATATTTAATGAAATAAATTATTTTAATTCAAGACCACAATTTTTCACAAGGTCTAATAAAAGAGTAAATAAGCACAAGTGGTAGACAGAATATGTCATTTACGGAAGTCTAGTTTGCCTGGAATGGTGATTGGACAAAAGGATATATGAGTTAAAATTAGAAATGTTTGTATGATCCAGTCTTCATAAGTCCTTCAATACTGTAATAAAGAATTTTGATTTACTTTTAATCCCAAAGGCAACAGGGAGTCATGGAAAGCTTTTGAATAGGGGAATATAATGATCAGACCTGATCTTTCAGGCTATTTTGTTATCTGTGATAGGAAACAGGAACTGACCTTTTTTTTTCCTTCTGAATTGTAACTGAGCCAATCGGCCATGGCAACTCAAGAATAATGAAGGCCTCTTCAAGAGAGGCAGTGAAGCTTCTGTAAATCTGCCCCTTTTCAGTTTACTCATCTATCAGACAAAAAGTTTTCCACCTTATCTGTTGAAAATTGCTGCCAAGTAGATATATTGATTCAGCAGGCCATTTAACCAGTGGGATGTCTATTATGTTTTACCACATTGGTAAATGTGGTTTATTTAATCCCATTCCCTGTTTAAAAGGTTTCAGTGTTGATACAATCTGTGGAGACAGATGTACAATAAATTGTGCCCTTTTAATGGAATTACTGTCCAGGATAAAATGCTCCAGAAGCTTCCCACCGTCAAGTGTCAATGTCTGAAGAAATTATCTGCCACAATATACTTGGGGAAAAGTGGAGTGGAGGGATTTAATTCATTAACCTCAGTAAATATTGTTTCTCTCTCAAAAGAGATTTTCTCCATGTCAGAGGATGGTGATTGCAGAAAATGGGATGAAAAAAATGCAAGAAATACCCAGTAGTCCGTTTAGGATGACATCTAAATGGACGGGTCTAGGCCTGCTTTATGTAGACAAGCAGTGAGGTATATTGTCTAGTATACTGGGTACTGGAACAGGTAGACTTTGGGGAGAAATCTACAAAACATATTAGCTGGGGGTGTGTGTGTAGCGGGTGAAGTCCATGGATGAATCATTTATTCTCTTTGGGACTTAGTTTCCTTAAATAAAAAAAAGGAGGATAGTAAGACCAGTAGTGTCCACTTTGTAAGATTTTAGTAAGAAGAAAATGAGCTATTGTCCATGTTGTTTTTAGTGTACCAAGGGTACTGGTACTGCTTCTGGGAGAAAATATTCCATATTACTCTTCCACATGAGCAGGAGAGCTCTCTTTCTGTTGGATGTGTAGCCAGAACAGGCCATGTAAGTAAAAACCGAAACTAGGGCACTCATTCTTTTCTGTTGTGTGCAGATAGAACTGCTAGGTGGTGCCGTGGATAGCTTACAGAGTTTAAAGTCTAGCTAAGCCCTTTGGCTCATCTTCATGAGTTCAAATCTAGCCTCAGACACTTCCTAGCTATGTGAGCCTGGGCAAGTTACTTAACCCTTTTTGCCTCAGTTTTCTCATCTGAAAAATGAGCTGGAGAAGAAAATGTCAAACCAGTCTGGTATCTTTGCCCAAGAAAAACCCAAAGAGTCAGACACTACTGAAAAATAATTGAACAACACTATAGGTACTATGGTAAGATAGTACTCCCATTCAAGTGATAGGGGAATAGAGAAGGTCTTCTTTTAGAAGCAAGTGTGTCATGTCTCTCAAGTGCCATTATGTGAGTTGATCTGAGCATGCTATAAAACATTTTTAATGCATGCAAAATATCTAGCAAACTGTAAAATGCTATATAAATATCAATTGTTCTTATTGACCTAAGGAGCAGAATATAAAGTGTGCATTATTTGGATAATAGACTCAATTTCTCTTTTCATTGTCCATTTCAAGATTTCAGTCACCTACTGTGCACCAGGCACAATGTTCCAAATGGTCATAAGGGGAAATAGTCCCTGACCTCAAGGAGATTCTAATAAAGAAAGCATTATGCAAATAAATGAGCATATTCAAAATAGACAAACATAAATGAAATTTGGGTGAATGAAGGAAATTGTTATCCATAGTTCTTCCAGAAGTGTCTTAATCTCTTCCCTCTTCCTTCTGCCATTCTTTTTTCTACCTTTTTGTTTTTACTTTAGCATATATTTGTTAGATGTGCAGTATGTTATTATTAATTTTCTTAGCCATTACTGGAGGCATTATAATTCAGAAAAAGAGTACTTGAATTAAAGTAACAGGATCTGAATTCAAATCCAGCTCTTCTACTTATTATCTATGAGACTCTGGGCAAGTCATTTTAGCTTTTAGTTGTTTCTTCGTTAATAAAATTAGAACAGAACAATGTTGAACTGTTTGACCTTTGAGATCTATTCCCCTTGCAATGAGTCTTCCTGTTCCTATTCCATTGAGGCTGTGTGGTATGCTAGAAATATCACATTATAAATACTACTGGAACAGGAAACAGAAGACCTGAGAGGCAACTTGGTAGCTCAACAGACAGAGCACTTGGCCTGAAGTCAGGAATACCTGAGTTTAAATCTGGTTTCAGGCACTACCAGCCGTGTGAGCCTGAGGAATTCATTTAGCCTGTTTTCCTCAATTTCCTCAACTGTAAAATGGGGTAATAATAGCACCTACTTGCCAGGATTATTGTGAGGCTTAAATAAGATGGTACTTATAAACCATTTAGCACAATGACACTCAGTAGATTCTATATAGGGAAAATCTAAGTGGCACAGTAGATAGAGCGATGGCTCTGGCATTAGGAAAACTCATATTTCTGAATTCAAATTCAGATTCAGACATCTACTAGTTGTGTGACACTGCATAAGTTGCTTAACCCTGTTTGCCTCAGTTCCCTCACCTGTAAAAAGGGTTAGAGAAGGAAATGGCAAACCACTCCAGTACCTCTGCCAAGAAAACCCCAAATGGGGTCATGGAGAGATGTACACAACTGAAAAACAACTTAACAACAGCAGCCAATGATTTGAGTAATTTTTACTCCCATTCTAATGATTCTTTATAGTACTAGATTCTGATTCTAGGATTCTAATGAATTATTTAGATCTTTTGCTCCTGAAGTTATAGTAGCAGCAGTGGTTGTTGTTAATGCTGAAAGAACTAGATCAGTGATTTCATTCGTTATATAGAACTTCCAGATGCCTTGACCAATGGAGGTCAGAATCCTCTCTGCAACATAAAGAGTTACCTAGAGCAGGAAGAGGTTAAATAACTTTCACAAGGTGACACACACTGGGTGCAATAGAGAGAGGAACTGAACCCAAATATTCCTGTCTCCAACAATAAATATCTATTAAACCACACTGCCTGTCTTCTGTCAGTATCACTAGCAGCAGTAGCATCAATGCAGACCTATCTTTGCATGAGCAACCCTGTCATAGAGCAGTTCTCATCAGTGGTACAGACCGGTCCCTCATCTGTAAGTCTTGGAGATTCTCCTGGGGCAAAAAAAAAGGGTTTCCTAACTATTCCAATGACACAGTTACAATTCATTTAAATACAGACTTGTACCCAAGACTTCTTAATTTCTAAGCATGCCCTCTAGCCACCACAGCAATCTACCTATTGGAGTTAACTGTAGTTGTGTTACTCTAATATTATTGAATTAGGAATTGTCCTGAACTCATATTCCTTTCCTAAATTGGTCATTGTTTCAGTCATTTCACTTGCATCTAACTCTTCATGACTCCATTTGGGGTTTTTTGGCAAAGTGATTGCCATTGCCTTCTCCAGATCAGTCTATATATGAGGAAACTTAGGCAAACAGGGTTAAAAGATTTACCCAGGGTCACACAGCTATTATCTGATGCCAAATCTGAACATAGGTTTTTTTGACTTCAGACTCTGTATACACTATATAGCTAGCTGCCCCTTTTCCCCAAATCATAGCTCATTTAGAATTCAGTGTGGAACGATTATCTTCACTCAGAGATTATCACAAAAGCTGGGTGTACCCCCTCCCATAAATTCATTATAATAATCTCCACTACCACCACCACTACTCCTTTTATTGCCAAGTAGCTGGCATGATAGTGGATAAGCACCCCAACATCATTATTATAAAATGAATCTAATGTACATGCAAATACAATCAAGTATCCTGTAGACACTGACATTTACAACAATCTGGCCTCACTAGCCACCTAAAATCTCGAGCACACCAAAATATCACTGCAAGAAAAAAAACAAAACAAAACCAAGAAGCCTGTCAAAAAAACTAACACAAGGAAAAAGGAAATAAAATCAAAACATAGGGAAAGAAACAACTCAGACCAACTTAAATATGTGTCCTACTGTGCTCTGATCTGTATTTTAGTCTGCCTGGAAAAAAAAGACTATATAGCCTTTCTATTCTCAATGTGGTGTCAAAGGAACTGGATTCGTTGAATGCATCCCTTTCTGAAATGGCTTTGCGCTTATCTGTGCATGTCTTCCAAGGAGATGGTAAGGTCTATTTCATTTCAGTCTATATATTTGCCACATCTTAATAAATATTTGATAAGTAGAATTGGTGAATGATCTCATTTCAAGGCCCAGTAGTTCATCTGGTCACTTTCTATCAGAAGCACCAAGCCAGAAGTCAATGACCATTCTCACGATTAGGAGCTCCTTTTCAAAGCAATTCAAAGCAGAGGGGTTTGGGATGGTTGTAAGTGATATGAATGCTCAAGACTGATCCATAGGACAGAAGAATCATAGCTCCTAAAGAAAATGTTTTAGTCACCAGGGAATCTGGAGCACTCTATCAGTTCTTCAAATGCACAAATATGAATAATGTTCATATTTGCAAATGGTTCCTCCAGCATCCCCTCTACTCTCCTAAACAAGGACAGATTTTAGAGGACATGTAGCCTAAAATCATTTTATGTTTGCAGAAACTGAGACCAAAAGAGACTAAATAACATCTAAAATCACAAGTAATAAATGACAGTGAAAGGATTTCAACTTAGTTCAGATGATTCCACATCCCAGCCTTCTAATATTGAACAATCCATGTGTCTAAAAGTCCTTCGACATTTCATTCTGATCCAATGATTTATTCTCCTGACCTCCTCCTCAATCCTATCATTAAATGAAAAAATAATTGTAAATAATAATGATGATGATAATGATAATAATAGTGGCAATAATAATAAATTTACCAAGATGTTTCTAAAGTGCTTAGCACGGACTTTGGCACACAGGTGTTATATAAATGGATGATGATGATGATGATGATGAATTTTATGGGTAACACAGCTAAGAGGAAAAAAATTCTGAGTTTTGATTTGTAAGAAGTAGTGTGAAGGTCTGTTTCTGGCACTGATGTCTTTCTATTCTTGAGACACTCTTTCTTTCCTTCCTTCCTCCTTTCCTTCCTTCTTTTTCTTTCTCTCTCTTTTTATGTATTTCATCATTTCTCTCTCTCTCTCTTTCTTCCTTTATACCTTTTTTCCTTATTTTTCTTTCTTCCTTCCTCCCTCCTTTTTTCTCTCTTCCCTTCCTTTCTTCCTCCCTCTCTTTCTTCTTCCTCCCTTTTCACTCCTTACTTCTTCTCCTTCCTTCCTTCCTTCCTTCCTTCCTTCCTTCCTTCCTTCCTTCCTTCCTTCCTTCCTTCCTTCCTTCCTTCCTTCCTTCCTTCCTTCTTTTCTTCCTTTCTTCCTGCTCAATTGTTCTCTTGTTTCCCTATTTACCTGTTTTCTCCCTTCTTTTCTTATTTGTTTGTCTAGTTTTGTACCTATATGAGGCTGAAAGTGACATAGCTGCCTCAAGTATGCAGTTTACTAACTTTCTGAACACAGTTTCAAATTGCTTTCTGGATCACCTTTGCTAATTCTGCTATACCCATTTTTCTTACAGCCCTTCCAAAATTGGTATTTTTTTGTTTGTCCATCTTTGTCAATTTGATAGGTGTGTTAGAAAGTTAAAATTATTTCCATTTATACTTGCCAAATTATGAGTAATTTAGAGTATTATTTCATATAATTAGTGATAGCTTGGATTTCTTCCTTTGAAAACTATTTGTTTCTAATTCTGACGTTTTTTTCTATTGAAGAATGATTCTTAGTCTTATAAAATTGAATGTTTCTAATATCATGGAAATGACACCTCTACTAGAGAAACTTGTTGCAAAGTTATTTTTTCTCAGCTACCTGTTCTAATTTTATTATAGTTTTGTAGAAACTTTTTTCAATTCTATACAAAAATTTGTCAACTTTATCTCATGTGGTCACTTCTATCATTCATTTACTCATGAACTTCTATCTATGGAACTAAAACATATAATTTTTCTTAATTCTGTACTTTGTTTATGATTTGAATTTTTGTATATGTCATAAATCTATTCAGAGCTTCTCTCAGCATGTGGTATGAAGTATAAGTTTTAACGTAATTTCTATCAAATGTCAAAAAAAAAAGTCCTAACAGCTAGTGCTGTCCAGAAATGTAGCAGACTGCTTTGAGAAGTAGTAGATTACCACTCCATGGGGATATCCAAGCACAGACTGAGTGACCATTAGTCAGGCATGTTGTATTGGAGACTACATACCATATCACTTGAACTAGATGGCCATGATGTCTCTTCCATCTCTCAAAATCTGGCCATTTCCTCTTGGAAGTCTTGGTCATTCCCAACAAGCACTCAGTAGGCACCTATTATATGCTAAGTCACTGAAACTAAAAAGACAGTAAATAAACTGCCCCTGGGTTTAAAGAGATTTTGTTCTATTGGGTTAAAAGGATAAGTAAAGGTAAAACATAACCAAAGTATATGAAAATCATTGGAGTGGAGGGCAATCAAACTGGATCTATCACTAATGTCTCTAATAGGAGTTGGGACATAAAATGAAACTAGAAATTTTAAGAAGTGGAGCTAAGGTTAGGATGCATTTTGGGCAGGAGAGACAACTTGAAAGCAAACTGCAAATGTATTATTATTTATTATTGTAACTATCAAGGTGAGGGGTGGAAAAGAGAGCTATGGTAGAGAGGTGTCTTATGAATAGAGAGATGGAAAATGAAATAAACTTTCTAACTGTCAGTTAAAAAAATATTTATTAAGTTCCTACCCAGGTGACAGGTACTGTGCTCTGCTCTGAAGATATAAAGAAAGATAAAAGTCTATGTTCTTGAAAATCTCACAAATAAATGATAAAGAGAGCATGCAAATAGTTATGTACTAATATGTATAGCATAAATTGTAAAATAAATAAATAGAGAGTAGGAATTATGAGGCTTGGAAAAATATTTCTTGGAGGGCATAAGATTTTAGCTGACCTGAAGGAATCCAAGGAAGCCCAGAGGTGAAGATTAAAAGAGATAGAGTTCCAGGTATCAGGGACAGCCTGGGAAAATGCTCAGAGTTGGGATATTCAGGATCTTATTCAAACAAAGAAGTCATTGTCACTGGATCAAAGAGTGAGGCAGGGGTAGAAGATATAAGAAGACTGGAAAGGAAGGGAGAAAAGGTTATGAAGGGCTTTGAAAGCCAAAAAGAGAATTTTGTATTTTATTCTGGAGGTTATTTATCAAATAGGGGGCTGACACTGTCAGACCGGCTCATTAAAAAGATCACTTTGATGGCTGAGCAGAGGATGAAATGAAGCAGGTAATACACTTGTAGCATCTCCAAAATATACTGCTTTCTCTCCTATTACACTGCCATCCATCTGGTGATGACCTTCATCATCTCATACCTAGACCATTACAATAGCCTGCTAGTGGGTTTCCCTGCTACAAGTAAAGATAAAATCAAGACGTCTTAAGAACAAATAGGACATAGCAGGTGAAAAATGATAAGAAGAGAAGGAGAAATTTAGGCTGCAGCCTAGGTGACTGGGAGGATGATGGTTTCCCCTTTGGTTTTTATTTGAAAGTGGGAGAGGAGTTTGAACCAATGATGACTTTAAGGTTATAAGTCTAGCTAACTGGTCATCTTTGCAAAGACTTTAGACAAACCAAAAGTCCATGAAGGCTTATTCTTTGCTAGTCCTTTGGTTCAATAGGCAGAGTATTCCATGGGATATAGCTTAAGAATATGGAACCATTTTATTAACTCATTTTGTTACATTTCATCATCAGTACAAACAGTTACCACCAGGAAAGGACCAGGCATGAATGCTTTCTCTGAATACATAAGAATGGTAGAGCTTTTAAAAAAATAATGAGATAAATACATATATTTCTTATAGATATCTTTGTGTTTTATGTCTTAATAGACCGGAAACTCCAAGAGAACAAGGATCACGCTTTACCTCAAAGATCTATTTCCCTCAACACTAAGCATAGTATTCTATACACTGTAAATACTTCATGAACTATTGTTGAATTGTGTGTGTTCATCTTTTGTTGTTGAAGAAGACCATGCCATCAGAGAAATAATGGTATGACTTGCACTTGACTTTGTTTTGAGTGAGGGAGGGTTGTGCAGGTCACCAGCCTCACTTCTCCTCCAGAGCCATCTGAATCCAGTGACCAGATATTCATCAGGATGACTGGAGATGACCCAGAATGAGGCAACTGGGGTTAAGTGACTTGCCAAAGGTCACACAGCTAGCGAGTGTCAAGTGTCTGAGGTGAGATTTGAACTCAGGTCCTCCTGACTCCTGCACTGGTGCTCCATCCACTGCACCACCTAGCTGTCCCTAGTTTGTTTTTGAATAAAAGAATTCATTGATAACATCATCCATTTTTTACTGAGTACACTGAGAGAAACTGAGGATTTTTCTTTTACTGATGCTAAGAGTTGTCAAGGTTTGTATTTGTTGTTCCTCTTGAACCAGACCTCATCCTTTTTCACCTGCTATGTCCTATTTGTTCTTAAGATTTTTGATTTTATCTTTACTTGTAGCAGGGAAACCCACTAGCAGGCTATTGCAATGGTCTAGGTATGAGATGATGAAGGCCATCACCAGAAGGGTGGCAGTGTAATAGGAGAGAAGGCAGTACATTTGGGAGATGCTACAAGTGTCTTACCTGCTTCATTTCATCTTCTGCATTATTTCTCTGATGGCATAGTCTTCAGCAACAAAGGATGAACACACATCCAAGTATCTTTTGTTTTTTCTATTGAGGTACTGGGTCAAAGGGGTGTGAGGCTCTCTGGGCCCAAAAATGTTTAGATATGTACTTTGGGGCTTAGTTTTTGTAACAGTGTTTTTTGGGCAGATGAGGACTCTGGGAAATCGCTAAAGAGCTTCGAGAACCCAGATCTCTTGCTTCCCTCTCTGATAACTATGGTCAGATAATTGGGGTCCAACTGTCTGTTGAATTCAGGCAGAGGAAGCCATGTCTCTTGATCTTCAATTTCTCTGTATTTTCTTTGAAGTTTGGGGTACTGACTCCCTTGAAGTAGGTGAATGATATATGTGCTTGATTGAAGGACTGATACATATGCTTGATTAAAGTGATTATTAACCCCTCAAAAGTTCCCTTTCCTTTTATGAATGCAGATCTAAGAACATGTGATAGCAACCCCTGTCCCATATATCTTCCCATTTAAATTACCATTACAGTACTCTAGCCCTATACTATGTAATTTCATCTAATTTCTTTACTCTTATGAATTATAAGCGCCATTTTACTCTGTGTCATACAACAAAAGAATACATGTCTCCTGGATCCCTGGTTACTATTGTGTTGTTCTCTTATGACCCTTTATCCTACTCTAGTACTTCTTAAGCCAAATGTTCTGATTCTTACAATGAAACAATTAAAATTATTCTTTCAGTTGCACAAAAACAGAACAAGAAAAAGCTTTTTATCTCTTCAATAGAATCATAAAATGACAGATAATATTTAATTTTTTACTATTAACATTAAAGGTATCTAATAAGCTACATATGGCCTAGAAAGCTTTAGTTATAGAAATACAATGCATTTTTTTTTTACTACCTCGAGTGAATGCTGGAAATAACATATAATAAACTCATAAGAAAAATAATAGAGGTTGAAAAATTTTCCCCTGGAAAAAATTAAAAGAAGCAATTTTGTGAAGTTTTCTACCATGCTCTGATAGAGCGAGGAGAAATATATGGTCTGAAGATTGACATTTTTACACTTTCAACCTCAACTTTGGTGGGTTTACAAATGGAAAAAAAATCACCAGGTAATTTTTCCCTTTCATGTCCATCACAGCTACTTCCCAAACTTAGAAACTATTGTACTGCAGTCAGTTCCTGGGCAAATTCACTCAAGATCAAAAAGGAAAAGATTAAAAAGAAGCATACTCATGACTTTTCTAGTAAGGAGTCACAGAACTTTGGAGGTGGAAGGATCTTAGAGGTCATCTAAGGTCAAAACCAGATCAATGGAAAAGAATTATTTTTTTAAAATTAATTCAATTCAACTAACATATGTTGTGTCCACCAGGTACAAGGCTCTGAGCCTTAAATTTCATAAGAAAAAGGTCATCCAACTTATTCTGCTCAAGTACTTTCAGTAACAAAGAACTCACTACTTCTAAAGGGGATCTACTTATTTTTAAACAGCTCTAAATTCTTTATTATTTTCCCCTGAGTCTCTCTAAATCAAGCTGTTCATGAAGCTTTCTCAGTAGGTATTTTCTTGAAATCACACTAAAAGAAATGTGTTAGAAATAATGAGGAAATGTGAATAAGACTTAAATATGTGTATTTTACTGAAGTGACTAATTTCTCCAATGGAGATGCTCACATCCGGCATGTCTTTTTTCATATATGAAACACTTGTCTGTGTGCATTCAGTAATTCTCCACAGGGATCTCATGTGTTGGGTGCCTTCCTACAGATCCCTTGATATTTTATGGATGCTAATAGATCACATAGACTATCCAAGAGTTATTCCTTCATTCTCTTCTCCTGCTGCAAAGCATCTGACCTCTTTTTTGAGTCATAAATATGTCACATGTAATGAAAGCCTTTTCAACTCTTTAATATTAAAATTTGTATATTCTTAGAGTATTTTCTTATACTGAGTCAAAATTCCTGTAATTTGAATCTATGGGTTGTATTTCTGCAACCTAGGAGAGTCTATTCCATCACTTCTTCCAACAGCTTCTCTTTTTCCACTATCTACCAACCCCTATTGAAATCCTCATTGTCCATCATATTAGAGTTTACACTTTACATCTATCACAAAAGTGTTCCCAGTCTATTAAAATCTACCCTTGTATCCCCTATATCTGAGCTAGATGATTTATATTTTTGCTACTTAATTTATAACAGTAGATGTCATTTCCACACCAGGAATTCAATTAAACTAGATTTAGCTGAATTTAATAAGCATTTTCCATCTATAAGGCTCTGTGCCTAGAGGAGAGGATACAAAAACTGAAGCAGTCCCTGGTGCCCAAGGTGTTTATATTCTACTGGGCTAGGCACACTATTTATGTAGATTACAAACACGCACACACATAGATAGATAGATATGTAGATAGATAGATAGATAGATAGATAGATAGATAGATAGATAGATAGACAGACAGACAGACAGACAGACAGACAGACAGACAGACAGACAGACAGACAGACAGACAGACAGATAGATAGATAGATAGATAGATAGATAGATAGATAGATAGATAGATAGATAGATAGATAGATAGATAGATAGGCAGGCAGGCAGGCAGGCAGGCAGGCAGGCAGGCAGGTAGGTAGGTAGGTAGGTAGGTAGGTAGGTAGGTAGGTAGAGATATATAAAGTTATATAGATATGCTCACATATATGAATCATATATGATAGGTAGGTAATATAGTGAATAGTGCACTAGAAAGACTCAGAAAGACTTCAAGTCTGAATCCTACCTCAGACATGTCCTAGCTGTGATAAGACATTTAACCTACTTCTACACCAGTAGCCTCATCCATAACATAGGTATAATAATAGCAGCAACTTCACAAAGGTTTTATGAGCATCAAAATGAGATAAAATATGCAAACTTCTGAAAGCACTACAGTATTACATAAGTATACCTATTACTATTATAAAGAAAAAATAATTTGAGAAAGGAGAATAGTAACGAAAGTAGGGGATTCAAGAAATATTTGTATAGGAAGTAGCAGGTAAGCTGAATTGTGAATGGAGCTAAGGATTACAAGAGGTAGAAATGACCAGGGTGAAATTGCAATTCACTTCAACTCACTCCAATTCAATTGCAGAAGCTGTAATTAGGCACTTACTACGTGCCAAACATTTTGGTTAGATACTAAGGATACAATGTCAGAAAGAAATTGTCCCAGGTCGGAGGAACTTTTATTCTAATGGTGGATGGGAAGCAAATACAGAGATGTTCACTATAGATACAAAGTGATTGGGTGGGGAACTAACAGCTGAAGAAATCATGGTCGGTCTCTTATAGGAGATAATACTTTCTTGAATGAAGCCCTGAAGAAAACTAGGGATTGCTAAATATGAAGGTGAGGAAAGAGAATTCCAAGTATGAAGGACAATCTGGGCAATGTTACAGAAGTGGGAGATGTTATTGACATGTACAGGAAATGGAAACCAGTCGATTTAGCAAAAGTACTGAGGGAGAGAAGTGCAATATAGTATAATTAATCTGGAAATCTAGGTCACTATCAGACTCTGAAAGACTCTAAATCTGTCTCTTATTCTAGAGTCCAATGGATCCTCTTTAGCATTTTGACACACCAAGCAGCTTGATAATGAAGTACAATAAAGTTGAGCTTGGGATAATAAAATCTTGAGTTTTAATCTATCACACACTTTCACTAGTTTATGTAATTTTGATCAAGTCTCTAAGCTTCATGTTGTTCATCTATAAAATGGGGATAATAACAACTATCTCATAGGGTTGTTGTTAGAGTTAATTAAGATAAAAATTGAAAAAGGATTTTTCAAACTTTAAAGTGTTATATAACTACAATCTGTTTTAGGATGGTCCGAACTGTAGTATTAGAGTAAAAATTTGGTCAGGTTTTAGAGGTGGATTAGAGAGGAGAGAGTCTAGATGTTGAAACAATTAGGAAATTGTTGCATTAATGAAAGAAAGAAGCAAGAAAGGAAGGAAGGAAGGAAGGAAGGAAGGAAGGAAGGAAGGAAGGAAGGAAGGAAGGAAGGAAGGAAGGAAGGAAGGAAGGAAGGAAGAACAGAGGGAGGATGGAAGAACCTATTAAGCACTTACTATGTGTCAGGCACTCTGCTGAGTGCTTTACAAAAAATTAAATGATTTGATCCTTAGAACAAGTCTATGATGCAGGGGTTATTATGATCCTTATTTTACATTTGAGGAAAATGATATAGACAAAGGTTAGGCAATTTTCCCAGGGTCACCTCACTAGCGTCTAAGCTATATTTGAACTCAGGGCATACTAACTCCAAGCCCAGCTCTTTATCTATAGATCTAGCATTTTCATAAAGAATTTCCCTAAAATATAAGATCTGTCCAAAGCAGGGAATACCATTCACTTCTAGTAAGTTACATAGACATAAATGCTAGGGCCTGAAAGAATGTGGAGAGCACTTAGATTTCACAAAATCACGTTATCATAGAACTGGAGCTGGAAGGGAACTCAGCAACCATATAATGTAACAAACAGCTGATAGAGAATCACCACTATAAAGCACTCAATAAAGGGACAGAAAGCTTTTATTTGAAGACCTTTCCAATAAGAGAAGTCACTGCAGTCTCCCTAGACGCTCTGTGTCATTTTTGATTAGCTCTAATTTGTTAGGACATTCCTACTTTAATATCCAGGCTAAAATTGCCTCTTTGTGATGTCCACCCCATATTTTTAACTGTTTTGTTTTTCTCTGGTTGCCCAAAAGGACATGTTTTATACCTCTTCTACATGAAAGCCTTTAAGTTTTTGAAGATAGCTACCTAATGGCACTAGTCTCCCCGGTAAATGTCCTTATCTCCTTCAAATGATCTTCATGGCAGCAAATAGTTGAGGCCTTTTATCATTCTGATCACATCACTCAGGAATTTCCCAGATGATGAACACATTTCCATCTAGTGCCCAGAAGTGAGCATAGTATTCTAGATGTGATCTAGAAGGCTGGTTACAATGAAACTTTCATCTCCTTATTCCTCAAAATTGAGTCAAATTAGTAAGCATTTATTAAGTGAGTACTATGTGCCAGACACCGTAGAAAGCACTAAGAGTATAAATAGAAGCAAAAAGAGAGACAAGACTCAGCTCTGAAGGATCTTACATCCATCTTACAGAATTAGGGGCAGGGAAAGGAGAGATTGCCTGAGTCAGGGACACGATGGAAAAAGAACAGTCAATCAGGAGCAGAGCTGGAGAGGAAGGAACGAGTGAGCATGGCTATCCTGGAGACTTCAACATGGAGGACCTGAGAACTGACCAATAGAAAGAAAAGCTGCAGGGCAAAGTTATCTTTTGGAGGCTGCAGAGCACAGTGGGAGGAGAAGCCTAGAGAATGAGGGGCAGAATCCAAAGATGAATGAAGGAGTGAGCTACAGAAGCCATGATTCTTGGTGCCAATCAAGATTTTCCTGAGGTTTCTTTTGGTTTGGTTTTTTGGTCATCAGAGTACATTGTGGCCTCATTTTAACCTTGCATTCTACTAAAGTAACAAACAGACAAATTCTTTTCCAGACAAATTTCTTCCTTACCATCCCTCCTGTCCTTGAGAAGCATTTTTTTAATCTATATCTTAAGACTTCATGTATATGTACAGCTAGTCAATGTAATCTCATCTTTGTCTCACCTTTCTGATCATTTGGGATCTTAGCTGTTATACAGTGTGCTAGCCGTTCTTTCTATCTTCTATTTCTGAACCATGAATTACAACACAGAAATAGTGAGATCCTGGTTGTAGATGAAATCTACACAAGAAAGGATAGGAAGAAAGTATTTGCTGAACATTGTCAAGGACAAGTTGGATAACTACTTGTTGTGTGTGTTGTAGTAGAGGTTCATTTGGCTATATGGGTTGGATTACATTTCCTCTGAAGCCCCTGCCATCTCTGAAATTCTGTCATTCTATATACAAGGTCTTATTATGGCGTTGAATATGGATAGAAGAAAAACATGGAAAAGCTATTTCATTGAAAGTTACTATTTTGCTACTGTTTTTCATTGAATTGTATTTGATGGTATGAGGAAAATGACCCAAGTAACTTAAAAACAAACCAACACAAATAAGATTCTAAGTGTCTAGATCTTTTTTTTTTCTTTCTGGTAATCACCTAGTGAGTAGCACTATTCTAGGAATATGGGAGGCACATAATAAAATAAGTTCTTGACTTTCCTCATAAAAACAGACTGAACAAGCATCTTTAAGTGACTTGTAGCAATTTACTTCATCCCACCCACTCCATACCTCCCACCACACACACACACACACACACACACACACACACACACACACACACATTCTAGTTCATTCTGCCAATATTTAATCTTTCACTTCCCTGGACAGATCATATCTTTTTCTTCATTGAGGGAGTATGTCTGTTTTTGTAAAAAGCAATAACACCATAAACCCCCCAAAAGAGCCATGCCAAGTTCTCAGACTTGGTCTCCAAGTAATTATAGTGAAAAGAGCTGTAAAACTGGAAGCATTGTCGGGGACAATCACGCTCTTTTCTTTCAGTGAATGCCTCATTTCTCCAAGTTCCATGAAAAGATTTGTAGGGAGATAGTAATTGTGGTACACACACACACACACACACACACACACACGCAGAATAACAACAAAATCACCTGACTTGATAAGAGGAAAAAAATTCACTCTGTTCAAGTGTGTAAGTTTCTTGCATACATTCTTATTCCATCCTCTGTCAACAGAGTTTGCTTTACAGAGATAATAATCAAAATGAGGAGAAAGTCGGAGAGTGAGTCCTATTTGGAAGCCAAGGCTGAGTTATATTTTGACCAGACATTGAAGGACATAAGATTGTAGTGTTTGACCCTCAGCAAATTACAACCTCTCTCAACTACAATCGGGGATAATGTACTCAAGGATTTTCTGGGGATTAAATGAGATGACCTATATCCAGTCGATTGCTAACCTTATGTAAATACTGGCTATTAAATATTATTTCCACCCAAGTATGCTGATTCCAGAATTGATTCTCTTTATACAATTCAGTACTGCCTGTTCTGCTTAGAGGGAAGATGGATAAACTCTCCTTCTTATAACGACTAAAAAAAGTCTTTGATCTCATCACAGTGATCTATTTTTCCCTTAGAATATTAGAGTCCAGGTAAGAAAGACAGCCTGAGAGACCTGAGCTGCTATAGAATCAGAAGACAGGGATGGCTGATTAGTCCCAAAGGCACTTGAAGTCACAGAAGTACTATCAGTTGCAGAAGCACCTGCCTGCTCCACATCTGAGGTCCTTGGCTCCAATTTGTCCTTCTGTTAAATTTATCCCAACCAGCATCCCAGACTGCTCTTCTTGCACTTGTCTCTTGACTTTCTGGGTACTTCATCTCCTTCTCCATATTCACTTTTCATTTCCCAGTCTCTAGAAGCACCTTGACTCACAAGTAGTGCCTCCATACCTACATTCAAACACAAACTAATGTAAACAGACAAGTAAATCAAACCAATTTGAGGAGGGAGAAAGCACTATCAACTCAGAGAATAAAGAAAAGCTATACACAACAAGACAACCTCTTTATGATAATGGATATGACATTCAAGGACATTGATTCTATTTCTAATTCTGCAATTTATTCCCAGTATGACTTTGCACAAGTCTCCTAGACTCTATGTCTCAGTTTCCTCATCTGTAAAATGGAGAGACTTAACTTTTGAATTTCCTTCCATCCTTTCATATAGAATCCTATGATCTTGCACTGATCCATAGGCAGTGAAAGACAGATATGTTGTAGGAAGTCAGTGTGTTGTCAGAAGTTGAAGTTAACATTACAGTTAGGTTTTTCAATTCCCAACTTCTATGACTTTATGATTAGAAATCAAGGATTTGCTGATTCAGAGAGAGAATGTAGCCAAATTCTCAAAATAAAGTTCACAGTGTAGTACTTCTCTTAACAATAGCTGGAAATCATTTAAGTCAAAAGCTTAAAAAGTTTCATCAGTTTATTGAAAAATTCCTAGAGTTCATCTAAAATGACTCTGTGGAATGCTTGAGAAATCAAATTGAATGGCATAGAATCACTGAATCTCAGAATCAAAAATCATAATTATCTAATGTTAGAGTAAAAAGGGATCTTTTGAGGCCAAGTCCAACCTCCCATCTTGGAGAATGAATCTCTGACAATTGTTGAACATGTCCAGTGAAAGAATTTCACCACCTCATAAGGCAACCAATTCTATCTTTGGATAATTGTATAAGAAATATGAGAATTTTGTTGTTCAGTTGTTTTAGTTGTGTTTAGCTCTTCATGATATCTTGGCTTTTGTAAAGATACTGGAATGATTTGCTATTTCCTTCTTCAGTTCATTTGACAGATGAGGAAACTGAGACAAACAGGGCTAAGTGACTTGCTCAGGGTCACATAGCTAGTAAGTATCTGAAGCTGGATTTCAACTCAGATCTTCCTGAGTTCAGGCCTGGAACTATACTATCTAGCTGCCCAGGAGTATTATATTGAGCTACAATCTGTTTCCATGTACTTTCTTCCATTGGGTTTATTCTCTCCTCTGAGATTAAAAATTCTAATTTGTCTTCCACTTGAAGTCCTTTGACAGAACCTTTGAGATCTTTTTCCCAAAATGTTGGGTGTGTCCTCAAAGTTCCTGTGATTACTATGCATGTGAAAGGAAGATTCTTAGAAAAGATCATGGAAATTGAACACTTGTAACTGGTTAATCATTGAAACAAATGGTGGTAATCTTAGACCAAAGAATACCGGACTCATCTATTTGTTATTCATGGGTTGCTTTATCTCCTCTTTTCTCAAAAAAATCCTTTCTGATACTAACTCTTCCATGAAATCTTCCCTAATCATTCTGTTCCAGAATTAACAAAAAATTTCTGGACCTGCATCTTTGCTTAAGTGATACTATTGCCAGTCCTCCAGTCTTTACCAATGAAACAAAGAGAGAAGAGATTCTACTGTTGGCACCACCCCACCATTATCACCATTGTAGTTGCAGACCTTGTTATACTCAGTGCTTCTGCTGGTGCCATTGCCAGTGTCACTGCTACCGGTATCTAAGTGGACCCCATGCCACCAAGTATTAGGGAGGGGAAAAGGCAAAGTAGTTTCATAGCATTGTCTTCTAGAGCTCCAAAAATTTATTAATATCTAGGTATGATTTGTAATACCTGTGATGCTAGTGCTGCTATGGAGGAAAAAGATTCAAAGAGATGTTATCGTAGATTTCCTCAGTTGGTGAAATACTTTAACTTGGATTTCTGAAACTATTTTTTTTTTTACATTGGAAAATACTTCTTGGAGAAAGAATACAGGAACTGAAATGAGTAGCCATTCCTCCTATTGCCCAGCACACAGGGAAGAAAATGGAAGAGAGCTCTTGCCCAATACTATCTCCCTTTCTTCTTCCTGAGACTCAATAAACAAGCATTTAATATGGAGAAACAATGATCACTCTTCCTCCTACTCAGGAATTAGTGTACATCAATGAGCCAGTAGAGCAGCCAATGGAAATTATTCATGTGCCCTCACATGCCCATTAAAGAGACATTGGATCAAGATTGTTACTTTCATTGAGTGGGGAAATAATGAACCCTTGCTTTGGGAGAGATTGGGGCACTAAAGAAGAAATTAATTCTGCTTATTTATTCAAAAGCATGCAAACCACTGGTTTTTCCTACCAGGCTGATTCTCTTTGTTACTTTCTGTTTTATCATTGCTATTGTTTTACTTCATATTCATTTTTATATAAAAGAAACGCCAGCAGCTTCCAACTATTATTTGTCATTAATATGCATGAAAGTAAAGATTTATGAAAATATTTGTATCTTTTCAGAAAGTGATTCTATTCATGAAAAAGATGGAGAAATATTAAAATGTTACCTCCAGGTAAGCACAATTTTTCATAAATGGACTCATCTATGAGCAGAATGAGATGAACACCATAAATTCACATTGACACTTAGGCACATAAAGATTAATCCCAGAAGCAAAACCATGCCAGGCTTGGACAAGGGGAAAGTGGGATACTGGATCTACATAGGGACATTTTCTTCTTTGCCATTTTTCTTCTTTACATCTAGAATGCCAGAAGAAGGGGGAAGTCTGCTTTACCCTTCTCACTGTCTATGCATAATAGGGGGTGGGTAACTAGGTAGTGCAGTGGATAGAGCACTGGTGTAGGAGTCAGGAAGACCTGAGTTCAAATCTCACCTCAGATACTTGGCACTCACCAGCTGTGTGACCTTGGGCAAGTCACTTAACCCCAATTGCCTCATCCTGGGTCATCTCCAGTCATCCTGATGAATATCTGGTCACTGGATTCAGATGACTCTGGAAAAGTGAGGCTGGTGACCTACACAGCCCTTCCTCAAAACAAAGTCAAGTGCAAAGTCATGTCATTATTTCTCTGATGGCATAGTCTTCTTCAACAATGAAGGATGAACACACATGCATAATGGGGAGGGGGAATAGGAAGAACTGATTCTTGTTCCAGCTTCTGGCTTCTCTCTCCCCAAAACAATCCAAAATCAGACCCAGAAAGACAAACTCAAAGAATTTGTGATAGAATCTGTTCAAGTCTCTTCTCTCCAGAATTATGCTGCCCACACAGGCACTATAATTATATATGCATGCACACATACATATATATAGATATTGATTTATATGTATATGAACATATGTATCCATACATGTTGATTTATATATATATCTATATATCACAAGTGTGGATATGTCTGTGTGTGTTCACATATATACATTTCTCAAGTGCCTACTATGAGCCAGGCACTCTGCTAAGGGCTGGAGACATAAATACAAAACAGAAAGAGAGTCTCTGACGTCAAGTAGCTTAGAATCTAACTGGGTAAGACAATATACAAAAAGAAGCTGAAAAGGGAGAGAAGGAGAACCAGAAGATGCTGAACATAGGGGCATGAGTAGAGCAGCTGTTGGAAAATGAAGAGTTAGCTAAAAAATTCTACCATGAAGAGCCTATGCTGGATGAGGTATGCCATTCCTACAATCTAAACCAATTAGAAAAGAAAAATTTACAATTTCTTGCAGGATCGTATTTAGTTACAATTTTATTATTTAAATTACATGTATTTAAAATGATTGCTTAAATTTTAATTTTTAAAGACAAGTATTTTTCTTTCTCTTTTCTCCCTACACAGGAAAGGAAAGGAAAAAGAAAAAAAGCTTGTAATTAACAGTCATCGTAAAGTAAAACAAATTCCTACATTGGGTATGTCCATAAATTTGTGTTTTCTTCTGCATATTTAGCCAATCACTTCTCCGCCAGGAGGCAGTATAAGTCTCTTTCTCCTGTATCTCTTACCTAACTACTGTATCTCTCATAGTTCAGAGATCTTCCTTATCTTCGATCAAACAGACTTATGATTAATATAATGAATTTTAATTGTCAGAGAATGAAGATCATCTATATAGTTTGGTCATGGAATGTGATGAAAGATTTTATTTTGTCATTCAGGAGATCTTATTACCAAATCTTGCCCAAACATCCATTTTCATTTTGACTGCCAAGGTAAATCACATCAGAGATCTTAAAGTTTCTTCAGGCTCTGATATCAAATGATTTTGTGTTTCTTTAGCTAAAATTCCCATTTATAGAAATGCATGAGTTTTGAGAGACAGAGTTCTGGGTCATAGTTCCAAAGTACAAAGGAGCTCTTGTGATCAGTCAGAAGGAATCAGGGAACCTATACACATTTCTAGGGACAAGAGGAGCTCTAGCACTTGCAGCTGCAGGGAAATAAAAGCCATTTCTGGGTAAAGACCAGAGCACAGACCCGGAGAGCAATGCCACAACTCCATCTGGAAAATTCCACCTTGAAAGAAATGATAACTTGCAGATGCCAAAAATTAGCTCTGAAAATAGTAACATCAAAAATCCTGAACTTGGGGCAGTGCATCCCCACTACTAGTTGAACAGAGCCCAACTTTAACATAAAGTTAGAAGTCAAGGATAGGCTAGAAAAATGAGCAAACAACAGCAAAAAAAGAACTTGATTACAAAATACTACAGTGCAAGGAAAAAACAAATACAAGCTCAGAAGGCAAAAAATGTATAAAACATCTACAATCAAAGCCTTAAAGAAAAAAATACTAATTTGACACAAACAGAACAAGAATTCCTGAAAGAGTTTTTTAAAAAGAGATCAAAGTCATTGAGGAAAAACTGGGAAAAGAAATGACAATGATACAAGAAAATTATAGAGAATAAACACCATGGTAAAAAGAGACAAAAAAATACTGAAGAAAGTAACAACTTTTTAAAAATTTGATTAATGAAAAGATATAAAAAAGCTCACCAAGGAAAATAATTCTTGAAAAATTAGAATTCAGAAAGTGGAATCTATTGATTCCATGAGACTTTAAGAAACAGAAAAACAACATTTAAAATATTGAAAAATTGAAGAAACTATTAAATATCTCATTAGAAAAACAAATGATCTGGCAAGTACATTAAGGTGGACTTAAGTATTATTGGATTAATAGAAAGTCATGATCAGGAAGAGAGTTCAGAAATCATATTTCAAGTGATTAGTAAAGAAAACTGCCCCTAATATCTTAGAAGCAGAGGGTAATAGAAATTGAAAGAGTTCGTGAGTCACCTTCTGAAAGAAATCACAAAATGAACACTTCCAGGAATATTATAGTCAAATTCCAGAACTGCCAAGTCATGGAAAAAAATACAACAATATCATGAAGTGACAGAATCATACAAGATTTAACAGTTTCCCCTTTAAATCAGTGGAGAACTTGGAATGTGATATTCTGAAAGACAGAAAAAAAAAAGCTGCAACAACCAAGAAAATCCTACTCAGAACAATTGAGTATAATCTCTTTTTTTTTTTGGAAGGGGAGGAATGGATATTTAATGAAATAGAGGGCTTTCAGACATTCCTGATGAAAAGACAAGGGCTGAATGGAAATTTTCAAATACAAGTCACAAGAGAAGTATAAAAAAGTAAACATGAAAATGAAATCAGAAGGAACTCAATAAGGTCAAACTGTTTAAATTCTTCATAGAAAGATGATATGTGTAATGCCTAAGATCCTTTTTCATTATTAAGGCACTTAGAAGATCAACACAGACAGGGAAAATGGAAGTGAGTTGAATTTGTTGAGATAATCTCAAAAAAAAGAATGGATGAGAAAGAGGGAAATACCAAGAAAAAGAAAGGGATACAATAGAGAAAATCTCACATAAATAAAACTGTGGAGAGAAAACATGGTTGGGGTATGTGTGCCGCAGATAATTCTTAAACCTCATTCTTACCAGAATTAGCTCAAAGAGCAAAGGATGTATGTATGTATGTATGTATATGGAAACATACATACACATATATACATGTATGTAATGTATGTATACATTGTACATACCTTCACTGGCATATATGCATATGCACGTGTATGTATATGTGTATGTATGTATGCACACACTCAGTTGGGTAAAGAAATCTATCTTACCGAACAGGGAAATAGTAGGGATTGGGAATAAGAGAAAGGGGATAGGATGAGAAAAGGGGGAGTGGATTAAGGGAGACAATAGTCAGAAACAAAATAGACTTGAAGAGGGACAGGATAAAAAGAGAGATAAACAGATATGGGACTGAGAGATCACAGTAAGTAATCATAATTTTGAATGTAAATTAGTTGAGCTGAATCATAAAATGGAAGTAGATAGTAGAATGGATTAGAAACTGGAAACTAACAATATGTTGCTTACAAGAGACACACACACAGAGTTAAAATAAGGGCCTGGAATAGAATCCATTTTGCTTCAGCTGACATAAAACAGGCAGGGATAGCAATTATGATCACAGACAAAGCAAAATTAAGCAAATGTTTATTTAAAAGATAATCAAGGAAACTATATTTTGCTAAAAGGTATCATAGACAATGAAATAACAGTCAATTTCTTACAGATTAAAAATCCTATCTCTCAAATATACTGGGAACTTAATCAAATTTATTTTAAAAAGTAAGATTTTCTTGTTGTTCAGTCATATCTGACAATTTGTGAACCTATATGTACCATAGTAATCGAATACTGTTCATGAGGCTTTATTGGAAAAGATACTGGATTGGTTTGCCATTTCCTTTTTCAATGAATTAAGGCAAAGAAAAATTAAGTGACTTGCCCAGGATCACACAGCCAGTAAATGTCTGAGGGATTTGAAGTCAAGTCTTCCTAACTCCAGGGTCAGTTTTCTATCTACTGAGCCATGATGAGCCATTCCTCAATTGATAAATAGGCAAGCGATATAAAAGACAGTTTTCAGAGGAAGAAACCAAAGCTATCTAAAGTCACAAAAAGTGCTGTAAATCAATAATGAGTAGAAATGCCAATTAAAACAGCTCTCAGCTACCATCTCACACCTATCAGAAATAATAAAGTATCAAGGGTTTGAGGCAAAGCAGGGACACTAATGAAGTTGCGAACTGGTCTAACCATTCTGGAGACCAATTTGGAACTAGAACCAAAAGGGCTATTAATCTGTGCATATCCTTTGACCAGTACTACTAGTTCTGTACTCCCAAAGAGATTGAACAAGATAAAGGACCTAAGTGTACAAAAATATTTATGTCAGCTCTCTTTGTGGTGGAAAAGAATTGGAAATTGAGGAGATGTTCGTCAATTGGGGAATGGCTGAACAAGACATGGCATATGATTCTGATGGAATACAATTCTGCTATAAGAAATTATGAGGGGATAGTTTCAGAAAGTAAAAAAAAAAATCATAGTAAGACTTATATGAAGTGATACAAAGTGAACTGAGTGGATCCAAGAGATCATTTTACATAGTAAGTGCAATTTTTTAACTGATCATCTGTGAAAGCCTTAGCTTCTCTGATCCATACAATGATCTAAGACATTTTGAAAGGACTCATGGTTAAAACAATGTTATCCACCTTCAGAGTGGGAACTGATTTATGCTGAATGTGATTTGAAGTATAACTTTTCACTTTATTTTTCTTACTTTTATGTGATATGGCTAATACTGAAATTTATTTTGTGTGTTTTTAGATGTATAACATATATTGCTTTCCTTCTCAGTGGGTGGGTGAGGCAAGGAAGGAGAGAATTTAGAACTCAACTATGTTTTAATGTTAAAAACAAGCCAATAATATGTTTTTTAAAAGAAATTAAAAAGGAATCTTGCCTCAGACAATTCCTAGCTGTGTGACCTTAGGCAAATCACTTAATCTCAGTCTCAGTTTCCTTAGATCGAAAAGGACAATAATAACAACTTCACATAATTGTTGTGAAAGCATTGAGATAATAAATGTAAAACACTTTACAAATCTCCAAAGCTACATAAATGCTAGCTATTATAATTAGGTAAGTAATCTCTTTTATACCTGATTAAACATATAGGGAAGGGAGGGAAAGAAATGTGCATTTATATAACACCTACTACGTGACAAACACTGTGTTCTATGCTTTACAAATATTATTTCATTTCTTTGTCAAAACAACCCAGTGAGGTAGATGTTTATTATCCCCATTTTACAGTTGAGAAAACTGAGTCAAACAAAAATTAAGTGTTGTTCAGAATCATAAAGTTAAGTAGTGTCTGAAACTATATTTGAACTTAGGTATATATGCATGAATTACATATGTTTTTACTCACATGCGTATGTTCATTTATTTACATGTATAAATACATATATAACAAAGACACAAAAGAGCAATGTTTAAAATTTTTAAAAAGTCTAATCACTTAAACTTCTAACTTGTCAAATACATTTTTAACCATTTTCCTTTTCTAGTTGATCTTAAATTGACTTTCATGTTACCTAGAAGCCTTAGATAAGGTTTATTCCAAGTAAACACATTCATCTCCATGCTTTCCCTACCAGTTTGAAAGAATAGTTTCAGCATGAAAACTAACTAAATTGCCTTCCATGTAATAACACTTTAGAGCTGACAAAGTAATTTGTTTTTATTTCAATAACCCTATGGAGTTGGGAGTATAAGTGTCCCTGTCTCCCAGTTATCAAGATTCCAAGTGAACCTTGGTTTCTCTCTTACAATATATCTTTTTAAATGAGAGCTCCCTTTGCTGAAATTTGAAAAATTAGGGGCTTCCCACCTTTCACTGCGGCTTTTTCCATTCTATGTCCTGATCTTTTAAAAACATGTCCTGATTTGTCGTTTTCTTCAGATGCTCCCTTCCATCGCTCATGTGTGCATGTATGTGTACATGTGTATGTGGGGGGGTGCATACTAGGGAGAGGGTATGTGGGTGGGGGTGTGAGAGACAGACAGATAGAGATAGATAGGAACAAAGAGAGACAGAAAGACCAAAACGGAGACACAAAGTCAGAGAGAGAAATAGAAAATAAGACAGAGAGAAAAAAGTAAAGACAAAAGCATAGAATGTGACACTGAGAGACAGAAACAAAGTCAGAAAGAAAGGGAGAAAAATACAGACAATAAGAGACAAAAGAAAGCTTGTAGAACAAATCATGTTTACTCTTTCTTTATGCTATATTCTTCAGTTAACTTTGACTTCCACATGCCTTTTAATATTCAATAGATCTTTAACATTCAGTCGGGTTATTTGTTCGCCTTTCAATTTTTCTTATGGATCCAGAAACTACTAAAAAAATTGAGGTGGGTGGAAGTGTTCTCCCCTCTTCTCCCTTTCTAATATCTTAAATTCCCTGAACAGAATTGAACAGTTCGCCAACACAGTTATACCTTATTTCCTCACAGGAGGCTTCCTATTTTTTATCCTTAGGAAAGGGTTCATCTAGGATCATCCGAGCATTACAAGTCTCATCATGTAGGCAGACAACATGCCATGCTCATCCTGTGGAGGAGAGAGGAAAAAAAAGAAAAAGAAAAATTCAGGTGTCTCTGGATCTGATGTATAATGCAATAGGAATCATCCCAGTGGACCCCAAGTGTGGAAAATAATGAAATATCAGGCTGGGCAGCTGTCAACAGCTGCAGTACTAGCTCCAGGAAGAGAACAGATGTCCATGCTGGGCTGAAGTCTCCTCTGTCTGTCCTATGTCTTTGTTCATATTCAGCAGTTGGGGTCTGTCTCTCTGTCACAAAAATGATGAAAGGACAATTATTATAAGATATGCTGTGGATCAAGAGCCTGCCTCACAGAAAGTTTGAAGTTTTTGAAACTCCTTTCTCACATAAATGGTTTTTGTGGTCCTGGTGAAGCCACTTAACCTTTCATCATTCTATGTGATTCTCTGAGACTCAGTTGATGAGAAGTTGCTAAGTTGAACTGGGAGAAAGCATGGGTTAACCTGGTTTACTGTATGATAACACCACAGATCCATTCTCTATCCCTTCATCCAAAGAGGATACAATTACTTTACAAATACTAAGAAACACTTTAGGTCATTCTTCCCTTTGTATCTCAAAAGACAAAAAAAAAAATCATCATCTGAAGCTTTCAAGAGCAGTGAAGTCACATTTTCCAAGGAGCTTGTAGAAGATTCCTTCACTGGAACAAAGGCTTGACTCCATGGACTGCCAATGTTACAGATAGAAGGTGTTGAAGTATCCTGGACAGGTGAGACTGGACCCCAAGTTTTAAAGACATCTAAATGGAATTTCATAAATTTCCTCAGTAATTCATTTAAAAAAGTAATTCATCCTCAATTTCAATGTATTTTTTCATTTAATTCAAAATAAATAAATTCTATATTTTACACTTTATTTTTTTCTCATGGCTAGTCTTACATAAAGATGTAGCACAAGTATGTAGGATACACATATAAAATGACATAGCAAAGCATGAATGGTCATAGCAGCAGCAGTAGTAACAGTACAGGTAGTAGTAGTGGTGGTAGTAGTAGTGGTATGGAGATAGTGGTAATAGCGTAAGTAGTAGTAACAGTGGCAGTAGCAGTAGTAAGGGTAGTTGTAGTAGCAACCATAATAAGCAGAGTAGCAGCTAACATTAATGTTAAGGCTTTCAAAGGATTTTACATGTGTTATCATACGTAAAATGAAATATGTTCCATTATTATCCCCAAATCACAGATAGGGAAACTGAGAGTGAAAGGATGAGAAGGTCTTGACCAGTATAACACAGCTAATATGCCCATCTGATGTGGGACATGAATTCAGATATTCCTGACTCCAAGTGCAGAACTTTACAGACTATGCTCCTTAGCTGCCTAAGTACCAAAGTATACAAATCTGAGACTGTGGACTACAGAATCCCTGTAAAAGGAAAGAATTTGAGGAAAATGAATCTAAGATCTCATATAGCTTTGGAATACTGTGACTTTATGAAAGCAAAAAATGAAAAGGAATTGGGAAAGACATGCAGAGTTGGGGGGGGGGGAGAACAAGAATGAAAAGGTAGCTGTTGTTGAGCAGCTGCTACAAATGTTTTCCTCAAAAGATAACAATAACACAGAGGATTCCACTCTCCCTAGATATTTTAAGAATCAACATAAGACACATGGAATAGACCTGTCAAATTATCCCCACAAAAGAACAGCAGGGAACTTATGAACAACTGGGGGAAATGGTTGACACTTCCAGGGACTAAACTCACAATAAGTGATGGAATGGATAGAAGGCTAACAGCCCATCTGTGAGGAGAGAGAAGACATCTGCTTATATTGTCATAATAAGACCATATATGATAGAACTGGGCAAAGAGATCTTCTTGAAAAGTGCAAGGGGGAAGTGTTCTGTCTGACACCTTGGAGTCCTATTTTATGTGAGGCCTGTGACTTTGAGAAGTATTTAGAAATATGAGAAACTAGAGTTATACGTCTCTTTTGTAACAAATATAGTTCATGAAACAACATACTGGGTACTTAGTTTCTTGGGAAAGGGAACAACTGCCCTCTTCTAGGAGCTAAGTTAATTAAGTGAAGGCTATAAGTGAAGCCATGCAGAATTGTCAAATGAACCACAACAGGGAAAAGGTAAGCAGAGACATTTTACAGTAATGGTCAGTTATGGACTTAAAGAAAAGCAATGCCACAGCCCATCAGAGGAGCTATAGAAGGGATAATTAATACTAAACAACTACTATTAATATGCAACCCATTGCAATACTATGAGTAACTAAGACCATATTAGTCTTTGGTGGGTAGAGTTGCTCATTGCTTAGTAATGTTCATTTCTAGGGACCCTACTAAAACATAGATAGATAGACAGGCAGACAGATAGATAGATAGATAGATAGATAGATAGATAGATAGATAGATAGATAGATAGATAGATAGACAGATAGATAGATAGACAGAGAGATAAAGATACACATGTGTATATGCATATTATACACATACATATATAAAATAAATTAATAAAACACATATGTACATTTACATATATGTGCATGTGTGTTTACATGTGTGCTTAAGCTCTCTGAGACTATATGCTTGTAAGGGGCACTGATGATTTCAACCCTTTAGTAAAGGTTGACATCCCTAGCTTGTCTGGATACAGGATATAAAGCAAGGAAGTCCAAAGTTCTACGATGTGCACCTGAGTCTAGAACCTGTGATAATGCTTCAGATAAAAAATGGCCAGGGATAGAAAAGAGGTAGAATAGAGAAGGAGAAAAGTTGAAGCAAAAGGAATGCCAGGAAAAGTAGTAAAGTGGAGGGGAAGGAAGACTCTGAGTGTTCATGTAAAAGATTAATAACTAAATAAAACTTTCCCCCAAATTGTTATACTTCAATGGAGATCATAGCTTTGGGCTAAGGATAGAATCTTAGGCATCAGGAAACAGATGGGGAAGATATTTTGAGACAAATCGGGCCTTCTATTTTCCTGATATAACATGTATAAAGTTTGGCTTATTTGTCCCAAAGAAATTTCAATATATTCTTTGCCAATTGTGATATAAGGAAAATGGAGGAGAACCTACTCCCTGGAGCTCATTCTCCTTTACATATTCTCCATTCCAATTAAACTGAAATGCTAACTAGTAAATGGGCACTACATTCCACCCCTCTCTTAACTGTATCTCCCCAGTTCTTCACACAGTGCTTGGTGCATGATTTAAGCATGTAAATTCCTCTTGCTTTATGGATAATCACCCATATTTCGAATACACTTGCTCTCATGGCCACATCCTAGAATCCCAGATCCTTAGAGGCCCTTCATGACACATTTTCTATGTCTTATATAAGGCTTTTCCTGATCCACCTAAATGGTAAAGATTGTTTTCACTCCCTCAAAATTAGGTCATGTGATTTTGTATAAGTACCATTTATTTACTTGTATACATGTGCTATCCCCTTCCCCAGAGAAAAATGTAAGTTTCTTAAGGGAAGGTACCGTGTTATCACTTTTGTCTTTCTCTAGAACTTAACATAATGCTGTGAACTTAAGTGCATAAAGGATATTTGTTGAATTAAATTGAATAAAAAAAAGAATGTTATATACCATAAATTCTTAAAGTATCACAATGAAAACAACACCTAGCATTTATAAGGCACTTACTATACGTACGGTAATGTGCTAAGCACTTTACAATTATTCTCTCATAATAGAATGATGGGAGGTAGGTACCACAATTATACTCATTTTTCAGATGAGAAAAGTGAGGCAAAGAGAGGTTAAGTGATTTGCCCCTAGTCACACATCTAGTAAGTATATGAGAACATATTTAAATTCAGGTTTTTCCTAAGAAGGAAAATATCCCTGAGTTCATCTGTCATTTGCCAGGCTGAGACTTGGAGGTACATGCCAAGCATTGTCCAGATTGGTCATAGATCATGCAGCATGCTGAAACTCCATCCTTGACATTCCTACCGTGATTTTCAAACCTCTTCCCAGTAGTAAAATAGGAGGAATATCATCTTATCTGGACGTGCTCTTGATGTGTGAACCTCAGCAAATGACTGAACTCTATTTAATTAGTCACCTGGATGTCTTTTAGTAGAACATCAAAGGATTCCTTTCTCATCAGGGTCATATGTTTTCTGCAGCTTGGTGATGTCTCCAAATTTCTTTAAATGTTACGTACAATAGTGTGCTACTAGGTAAATCTGGTGTTTCTTCTTTGAGAAGGTGGATTACCCTAAATCTTATCAGAAAATATATGATAGTGGCAACCTATGGGAACCGAATGATACTAATTCACGAGCAAATCTCCCTAGTCAATGTTTCTTTCCCCAAAACAAAAGAATATGTTAGAAGCTGGATCCCACGAGGACTTTGATCTTCTTTTGCAGAAAAATATGAGTTATTATTTCATTGAAGTAGATACTGTAACTTCAGGAAATCTACTATGGTTAGATTATCATATGTATCATTTTACTCTTAAGCAAAGACGAGATCCATGGGACTGACTATACATAAACAGACATATACATACACGTGTGTCTACAACATGCATGTATGCATGTACTGTTGTGACACACAATATGCACGTGCATCTTTGCATATATACATGTATGTGCACAATATATGTACATGTATGTATGTTTATATATAAAATCACATACATGTGCATATATGGTCCTCTAGGTCTCTTCTTGAATGCATTATCCATCCTGAACAGCAAAAATACTGGTGGTAGCCAATAATAAAAGCTGACCCATATAGAATTTTCAGGTTTGCAAGTGCTTTATATAGCTGATCTTATGCTTAGATAATGAGCTGTCCCTGAAGCCTGGCAAGGCACGGGTTCAAGATCTAACTCTGTCATATGTTGACCATGCAACCTGTGAAAGGCATTTGACCTGCTTTTAGTAAATTTCTAAGACTTTAAGTTGTAAGGAAGCTGCCATTTTGTATTGATAGAGGGAATTTCCTTGCCTGAGATTTCCCTATACCAATTAAATCACAGATCCAGTTCTTATCTCTTATTGGATTATGAAAACAACTCTGTGAGGTAGACACTACAGTGATGTTTATACTAGTTTTTATTTTCATGCACTTGGACCTGGGATTTTATTCCTGTAGGGAATTCTTAATGGAGAAATTTCTTCAACCAAATTCTTTCAACTAAAGGAGTTCAACAACTCCTCTGTAATTTACAACCTTAGAGTTTGGCTTGGAGCATTGAAAAGGTTACCTTGGAAGTGTTCACCTTCTTTGGAAGTCTTTATACAAAGACCAGGCAGTCATTTGTTAGGAATGTTATAATGGGATTCTATCTGCCTGCTGATAGCCTTTCCAGCTCTCAAAATTAAATGATTTTGTTAGAGGCTGAGGAATTTACCCAGTAATACAACTAGTATGTGTCAAACTGGGAATGAATTCATCTGTCTCTCTCCAGTTCCACAATTCTTTCCACTACCCAATATTTCCTTTTAAAGAGGATGCTAGCAAAACATTATACTATGGTAAGACACAATGAGGAGTGCTATTGAGGAAAAACAGGGAATGAACTATAATTATCTTCTTGTCAATCTACCCAGTTCAAATTGAGCAGATAAAGGTTATCCTCTCTCTTTCCTTTTTTTTTTTTTTTTTTTTTTTTTTGTCTATAGAGATGACCAAGCATAGTGGGGTAAAGACTTGTGGATGTTTTTCAATGATAATAATAACATCTCCCATTTATTTAGTTTGATAATATTTAGAAAGCATTTTACAGGCATCACATTTGAGAAACAAAAATTTTGTGATGTAGTTACTAGCCAGTGGTATCAAATTCAATGAGAAATAGATCCCTGCTGGCCTATATGTTGACATAGAAAATTAGAATTATCATTATCTCTATTGTATTATATTTTTATTTATTTTGTTAAATATTTCCAATTACTTTTTAATCTTGATCAGGAAGTACTCTGGAGTTTTGCAAACAGTGTGAGGCTGGGGATTTTGATACTTTTGTCATAGAAAATATTCCCATTGTATTGATAAGAAAATTTCTCCCAAAGTGGTTAAATCACCTTCTCCTCAGCATACAGTTAGTAAGTGACAGAGGGAAGATTTGAACCATGATTCCAGGTGTTGCTCAGTTTCAAAATCTTCAGAGAGAGGCAAGTTTTATCAAGTTTCTCTTCATTCTCTTTCCTAGGTCTTGTGAATACTAAAAGCATATGATTGTGAGCCAAAACTGGCAAGTAGAGAGGTACAGTCTGAAGGCATGAAATAGAGAAAAATTTACAATCCAACAAACAAATCAAATTGACAAATATGACCCTAATTGTACCAAATGAGTTAACTGGGAATTGGAAATGTTCAGGCATTGGAACAAGCCAGCCTATGGCCACATGCCATAGTGGAGAAACAGAGAAGTCCTATAACAAATACACATTTGTAAAATTAACAGTAGATATTCAGACCCTTCCTGCTTGTGTAGGCAATCATTAGAGCCAATAGTTTTCTTTTATATATCTACAATAAAAGAAGAATTGTGGTATAATGGAATATACATACATATATATGGGATATATATGCATATACATACATACATACATACATACATGTGTGTGTGTGTGTGTGTGTGTGTGTGTATCCCTTACTAAGAGGCCAGCCTTAGCATCAGTAAGAACTGATTCAAACTCTAACTTATAATAGTGCCAGGACCATGGACAGGTCACTTAACCTTTTAGTATCCCATGGAATTTTATAAGAGTAAAAGTTATAGAAGAAGATCTGCACTGGTAGATAGAAATTCTAGTCTGGGATTTTCCCATGCTAATTAAATCACAGATCTGGAATCCCATAACCACTATTAGCAAAAATAATTAGTGTCACTTCCAGTTTTAAAAAAAATCTTTCTGGCATTTAAAAAAATAATTGTTTTGTGAGCAGTCAGCATTTAAGTTTTAAGCTGCATCACCATCTGCTTTCATAAATATTTGGCCCCATCCCAACTCTTTCTTTTGGTCATTTCACTTCACTGGTGTTATAGGCACATAGAACTGGAACTGAAATTGGCTCAGAAACCTCCTAGTTTAATATCATCGTTTTATAAACAAGGAAACTAGGATTTCAAAA
This sequence comes from Notamacropus eugenii, assembly GCF_028372415.1. Classification (NCBI taxonomy): domain Eukaryota; kingdom Metazoa; phylum Chordata; class Mammalia; order Diprotodontia; family Macropodidae; genus Notamacropus; species Notamacropus eugenii. The sequence goes on along the minus strand of NC_092872.1, from coordinate 729,032,814 downwards.
ACTTAAATGATTTGCTTGAGATGATACTGATAGTAAATATTAGACTACAGTTTTGAACTTAGGTCTTCCAACTCCTATGCCAAGGCTCTTTCTGTCTTACCATGAGCTTCATCAATTCTGTTGATTTTTCCAAGCTTTACCAAAGGAAATGTTTTATCATGGATTTTGAAGTTTTCACTCAAAGAAGACTGTGCCCCAAATACCTCTGACTCCTCAGTCAGGTACTCTGGGTCCACAGAATTCTCTAAGTCTTTCTCTTCTACTTGTATTTTTAGCCTACAGAACTTCTTGGAATCGATAGGTGGTTTGTTTTTTTTTTTCCAAAAAGGGATTCAGGAGATGTAAATTCAGTTCAATTTAGTTCAATAAATATATAGACTCAGAAATTTAAAGCTGAAAGGGATCTTAAAGTTCTTCTATTCCAAATCTCTTATTTTCATAGTAAAGAAAAAAGGTACGAAAAGATAAAGGACCTACCCAAAACCATATGGAAAGTAAATGGGATATCTGGGATTTGTAACCATTTGCTCTGCCTTCAAATGTGCATCATTTTTTACATTATTACATTATTTTACTAATCACTGGCTATTAGCAAGATGAGAGGCAGCATGCTGCCCTCAACCTGAATTCAAGAGGAAGACAGGCTATATAGCAAAACTAATGTCATTTATCAGGGCAATTGAGTTCCCACTTGGAGTACTACATAGTAAGTGTGGGGGTACCTGAGGAGAGGCCTGGGAACATGATTTATATGCAGTGCGAAAGCAGAAAAAAATGGCCAGATTGCAGGCGGGAAGGATTAGGAGTATCTTAAAGTTTCACTAGGTAAATTCTTTTGCATAACAAGTGAAAGTCCTTATGGAAAATTTGGGACTCTCTGGAGGGGGGAGTCTGGGACATTTACAAAACAGCCAGAGGCTGGGAGTGATAATATCTGAGATCTGCCTCAGGCCATTCATGGGTCTGGGAATGGGGGCAAGTTCAGATTTAGTCTGCTGAGCTTGACACTGGAGGGCATTTAATTCCAAAAAGGAGGCTGAGTTCTCCTGGGGAAGTGTGGAAAGGCTATGCTTGATATGGGATCTTTGGGGTGGTTATAACTTAACCTTATAGGCACCGTGGAAGCTATTCATGCAGAAATGGAATGCAATGATCTATTGACTCATTTGAACTCCACCCTTGATCATTTGTTAATCAATAATTGTTTATTAAACAGTTACTATTGTGTTGGGAAAACAGGTGCAAATAATTGATCAATTTGTATCCCAGAGAAGCGATTTCTGAGTCACAAACCAAATATTCAGAAGAGTGGTAAGGGTGTGAATGAAAGTTGTTTCTCCCTTTAACATCTATGAAATGGGCAACTCATACTGCTCAAAAGTCCATCACTATCTACTTGTTAAGGGGATCTTGGGTATGAAAGACATGTTACATAGAGGGCAATCAGAACTATCTATTTGTGCATCACCTTTACCAAAGGGACCCACAAAAATGAAGGAGCCAGGGTGCAAGCTCAGCTCCAGAGCATTTGCTCCAATATAGTTGAATAGGAAGGGAGGGTTTAGTGTGTCAAAGAGAGTAATGGAAAGAAGTAGGATGGGATCAGATTGTGAAGTATTAAAAGCTAAGCAAAATTTGTACATGATCCAAGAGGGCATGGGACTACCCTGGAATTTGTTGAGTTAGAGGAGTGACTTTTGCCCTAGAAAAATCATATTGTTGATTTGACAGAGAACTAGATTAAAAAGGGAAGAGATGAGACACAGAGAAACAAATTAGAAGGTACTATAATGATGCAATGTGATAAAGGTTTGAACTTGAGTGGTGGCTATATGACTAAAGAGAAGGTGACAAATACATTTGGCAATATTATATCAAAATTATAAGGCCAATGGTTGTATGTGCAATGAGTAAGCCTGAGAAATTGAAGTTGATACAAGCTAAAGTTGTCTTCCTAGATGACTGAAAAGATAATCAGCCCTCAACAGAAACAGGGAATATTTTATGACAGGTGGGTTAGAGGAGAAAATCATGAGTACTATTTGGGATATTTTAATTTTGAGAGATCTTTGGGGCATCTGATTCAATCATCCAATAGGCAGTGGGTGATTCAAGATTAAAGTTAAGGAGAGAGACTAGAGCTGGATGGATAGACCTTATATCCATAGAAAGTGAATCCATGGGAGTTGATGAGGTCACCAAGTAAGAGAGTATTGAAAGAAAAGAAAGAGGATCCAAGGCAGGGTCTTGAGGTCTACCCATTACTAGAGGGCATCACATGGATGATGATCCAGGAAAGGAGACTGAGGAAGGAAGGGTCAGATAGATAGAGTATGAAAAGCCTAACCAATGTTACTCTGATCACCATTTTTCATTTAATCTCCAGTCTTAAAACTACATAAGAACTTTATTATTTCTAATACTTTTCTTATTGTTGTTCTTATCTTGGCAAATAATAAAATGAACATTTCTACTTGCAAAGGAGTAGAGAATAAAAAATATTGCATAAAAATTGGAAATCTTTATCATGTCTTGTTTCCTCCTAAAAATAAACTTGTTGATAGAATTTTTGGCTTGTAGATTTTTAAGAGTCTCATTACTACTGAGCTCCACTACCCTTGCTTCCTTTGAGGTGCTCTGGTAACAAGGTGGGGAAGTACATTCAGTATTTCAACACCACCAGAGTACTGGGCATTGTCACATTAGCTGAGTGTCTAGATCCCTGGCATCATGAAAGAGAAATGTCCTTCCCTTCTCTCTCAGCCAATCAGAAAGCAATTTTAGTCTCAGGGAGGAAAGACCACTTTAAAGAACAGTAACCTGATGCTGCAGTAGAAGGAGGTCCCAACGGAGTCTTCAATTTGGCCGGTATTTTCTTGCCATTAGTATACTGCTCGTCCCTCTTCATCCATATTCAATAGTTAATAAGCAGATGACCAAATTAGTGAGAGTTGATCATCCAGAAAATTAAGTGAATTACAAATTCACTCCAGCTTTCATTTCCAAATCATTCCTTCCACGAGCCAAATAAAGAATAAATTAATAAATATACATTAAAATATCATTTCCATTTGGAACATCTTATCTAGATCTCTTGTATGTACATATCATTTCCATGAAAAAAATGAATAAGGGCACAGTTGCTTTCTTGCTTAAACTGTGGAACCCATGTGGAGAGGAATGTAATATCAGTGGGCTGGCACAAGAATAAACACCCTGAAACACTGCAAATTTGGGAGTTTTAACCATTAAAACAATATTACAACCATTAATGTGATTTTATGAACTGCTGCTTAGGGCTGAGATTAAACAAGCCTTCATTTTGAACTTACGAGCCTGGAAACTTCAATGACTGTCCCCTGATGTCCTGAGCAGGGGTACTCACTTTTTTTAATAAATACAAAGGTTTCATGGATGGTTCATGCTCTTCTCCTTTTTTAATATAACATATATCTCTCTGCTTGGTAGAGTCCCATAGTGGTTTTTCCAGTATCTCATTCTGATATGGTGGCAAACAGTGTGCCAGTTAGTGTATGACCTTTTCCTGCATGCTAAATTGACACTCAGGGCCTTCAAAGAGTGCTCCCTGACTCCATCTTAATTTCCATGGCTGTGTACTTCTGTTCTTAACTCTGAGCCCTTCTGCTGCCTGAACTCTGTCTTGACAGTCTTCAGTCTCTTTGGTCAGATTCCCATACCACACCCTTTTACCTAGGCCACTTCTGCCCACTTACCATCTTCATCCAGACCTAGTTGCTCGTCCTTAAATGCTGGCACATTTCATCCTTCAATTATTCCAATAACCCCCTAATTTGTCTTTCTTCCTTCCAACTCTATCCAGCTCTGAACTCTAAACTATGTCTACTAAATTGATATGCCTAAATCACCCACGTAATCATACCTATCCCCCTCTCAAGAAGAATCAGTAGCTCCCTCTTACCCCTAGGGAGAAAATGCAAAATATCTTTGTTTAATTTGAAAGACTATCAGTCTATCTTTCTAGGCTTAATCCACATTAGTCTCTTTCATATACTCTAAAATACAGTCAACATGGCCTTCTAAGTATTCACGTTATATAACACCATGTTTCCTGTTCTGTACCTTTAGCACAGATTATCTCCAAGGCCTGTTGCTGTCTAGTCATTTTTTGTCCCACTCTTAGTGACTCCTTTTAGGGCTTTCTTGGCAAAGATATTGAAGTATTTTGTCATTTCTTTCTCTAATCACTTGACAGATGAGGACACTGAGGCAAACAGCAGTAAGTGACTTACCTAGGGTGACAGATTTGAATTCTAGTCTTCCTGACTCCAGGATGGTTGCCTAAGGCCCAGAATGCATGGAATTCCTCCAGTAATATCTGGCTTCAAATTCCTTTACTCCCTTCCTTCAAATCTCCATGAAATGCCACTTCCTACAGGAATCCCAGGGGGAATTAATCAAATTCCTAATGCCCTCTTTCCCATCTCAGAAATAGTATTATGCATACTTCCTTTCAGTAGGCTTATGGTTTCATTTCCCTGAAAGTGTGGTCTTTTAAGGAAAGACTTATCCTATTACACACACACACATACATGCGCACACACACACACACACACACACACTCACACACACACCTCAACATTTGACACAGTCCAACATCCTTGGTAGTTATTAATAAATGTTTCTTGAATAAATGTATCTCCCTGGAAGAAGAACCTACCAATCATCAATTCTATTTCTCTGGGTACTAGATACCTCCAAACTTCAGGGTAGATTCAAGAACAACTTGATTCATCTTTAACCTTTGAGTATTTTTATTACTTTGAATTGAAACAACATTTTTAAGTTCCTATCATGTGTCAGGCACTGCAGGAACATAGAGACAAAAACAGGTACACTAAGGGAGCTTACATTTCATTGTACAAAAGTAAGAAAAATATATGTACAGAATGTTTTAAAGCTATTTTTTGAGGGGAGGAGGAAGCACTTATAACTAGGGAACCCTGGGAAGTAGCTTAAAGGAGGTGGCATTTGAACACCAAGAGGGCAGAAGGAGAGTTTTCCTGGTATGAGGGAGCAGATTGTACAAAGAGACGCAAGCAGAAGATGTAATGAATTGTACAGGCAGAATCAAATAGATGAAATTTTGTGATTAATCATCCTTGAAAATTGAAATTTTGTGTCCATTGGTGATTTGACTTTCTCTCTCTCATGTGAGATCTCATACCATTTACATGGCAGGAATGATCACTGAACAGCATGGCTGAATTGATAATGTGCCCTGTCTTGTTCACTCTTTAGTAAGAAAGAAGCATGTTGGGAAAGTTGGCATCCAAATGATGAAAAGCTGCCAAATCCTGGGATAGTTCATTCTCTTGAAAGTTGTGATTTGAAAAATTGTTGATTTTCTGAGGGTGTACACAAAAATACATTCAGTTCTCTGAACATTTTAGGTTAAGTATACACATATTATTTAACCTATCTACACACATACATATGTAATGTGTGTGTGTGTGTGTGTTATATAATATAGCTATCACAATGTGGTATCTGAGATACAAATAAAGGCAAAACACATATCCTAATTTCAAGTAGTGACTTTGGCAAATCTTTTATCACAGTGAGCCTCTGTTACTTTATCTGGACAATGAATCGCTCAAATAAATTATATCTGAAGAGAAGTAGGCTAAAGTAAGGTCAAATTAGTTCTTGAGAGTGTTGAATTTTAAGTGTAAGCATCTGAATTTCAGAAATGGGAAAATGTTATAAATTAGGGCTTGTTCTATTCTTTTGTGGATTTTTAGACTTAAGAAAATGGTGAAGGAAATGTTAATAGTAGAGATTAAACTTAACCGCGTGGTAGAATACTTTGTTTTTTCAGAGATCCTGTTTTTAAACATTTACCAGTACACTCCTCCCTCTAAGATGCCTTCTAATGAAAAGAGGAAAAAAAGACATGCACACATCTCTTTAATGAAAGCAAGATTGAGGTAAGTGAAATAGGAGGTCCAGGCAAGGAACTATGAGAAGTTTGACAAGGGTGAAATCACATTCTCCTGAGTGGGGGGGGGGGGGGGGCAGGAAGGGGGGAGGTCCAGACACTTAGAGAGAAGGAAATACCTTAGTTAGGTCATGGAAGATTGAAGAAAGGAGCTGGAGAAGATCAAGACTGGAGGGGAAAGATAGATTCCAAGAATGTTTTCTCTCCATCAATAGCCTGTAAGAATTCAACCTTATTCATTTTTTTTTTTTTTATCGGTTTACATGGAGTCCTTCATGAACCAAGTAGTGCTTCATGAAGCCCAGGTGACATTTTCTGATACATTCTCACCTTAAGATTCATTCTTTAACAAGTATACTATCACATACTATTGAAATTAATGGTCGAATGTCTTCATTTGCAGCATTGATTTATCTGATGTGGGAAAAAAACAAACAAACAAACATCTTCTTTAATAAATTATCCCCTAGAATCGCTAAATGATCGAGGCTTTGATCTTTCCAAGGTACTAGTAAAAATCATAGTTGATCCTATTTAAATACCAACAAAATACTTAAAAACAAGAGTAATTCACTGGTAATATTCCTTTCACTCCCCACTGGTACCATTGTTGTCAGCCAGAAACCTATGGTTTTGATCTTAGATTTGATGGAGAATGTTTGTCAGAGCAGTCAAGAACAATCCTTATTTATTACTGTTGTTGCTAGGTAGATGTCATGGGAAGTAAAATGGAATCTTATTCTGTTTTTGTTCTAGTATGATCAAGAAGTATAATGCCTCCATTTGAATGTGACTGTGGAGGATTTTTCTCACCCATTCTCAGGCCTGGGAAGGTTTATAAGAAGGTCCAAGTCTTTTATTAATGAGGCGCTGGTTCTCAAGGGCTGTGATGCCTTCTGTCTCTAAAAAAGTGTATAAAGATTCTGAGGTGTGAGTTTTACTTTGAGGCTTAGTGACTGGAAGTGTTTGTTTGGCCAGAGGAGGACTCTGGGAAGCCACTAAGGAACCCCCCACCCCACCCCACCCCTGGCTTTGAGAACCCAGATGTCATACTTCCCTCTCTGGTAACTACGGTCAGACAGTTGGGGTCCAATTGTCTGTTGAATTCAGGTAGAGGAAGCCATGTCTGTTGCCTTTTTAATTTCTCTGTATTTTCTTTGAAGTTCAAGGTGCTGACTCCCCTGAAATAGGTGAATGATATATGTGCTTGATTAAAGTGATTGTTAACCCCTCAAAAGTTGCCTTTCTGTTTATGAATGCATATTTAAGAACTTGTGATAGCAGCCCCCCCTGAGTATGTTGAGGAGTGTTCTACATCATTAAACCAGCAACATGAAAATTATATTATCTCTGACAGTTTAACTTACCACCATAATCAAGATGATAAAAGATAGAAGTAGTCAATATTGGCGGGATTGTGGAATGAGAGGCACATGGACAGTGTTGGAAAAACAATGAATTTGTCCAATATTTCCAGAAAGCAATTTGGAATTATATGAAAATGGTCATTATATCATTTCATACTCCTTACTCACCAATCAAATGTACTCCTGATCATACACTCATACACACCAAGAAGCTCAAACATAGAGAAAAAAACTCTCTCTCTCTCTCTCTCTCTCTCTCTCTGCCCCTCTGTAAATATAAACATATATAGACATATATGTACACATGCATAAATGCATACATATGCACATATGTACATGTATGTATATATACTATATATGTGTGTGTATATCTATTGTTTCTCTTTCTATGTACACTTGTATAATATTTCTTGGGGGACATCTAAAGGATACAATGGTACACTGAGTCCCAGACCTAGAATCAGGAAGACCTGAGTTCAAATCAGGTACCAGATAGTTACTAGCTGTGTGATTCTGGGCAAGCCACTCAAGCTCTACTTGGATCATTTTTGTCAGCTGTAAAATGGGAGTAACAATAGCATCCACCTCCAAGAAGTATGATAATCAAATAAAATAATATTTGTAAAGTGCTAGGCTCTGTACCTAGTACATAGTTAGTACTATATATAGATGCTGTTTATTACTGTGATAACAGAAAAAAAGAGTGTGATAGATGAAGACTCCTAGGAATTGAGTTTAAATCTCCTTCACCTCTTATCTGTATGACTACCTATATAACTTATAACCTGTATAACTGATAACAGTGGGCACCTTATTTGTCCTCTCTGTGCCTTACTTTCCATATCTGAAAGATTAAGGCATTGAACCAGATGGCCTCTATATATTTGTTTTGGGCTTTCTTTCTCATTCTCTCTATTTTTTGTGTTCTATTTTTATTTATTTTTATCAAACATTTCGTAATTACATTTTTATCTTGCTTGGGCAGCACTAGAAGCAGTCTGATACATAGAGCTTAGAGTAAGTGCTGAGACTCTTGGGAAAAATGGACCAGCTTGGCTATAGAAAACCAGTGATAGAATATGCCTCCTTCCTTTATTTTAAAGAGGTGGTTAATAGCATGTACTGAGCGCTGCATACACTATTTGATGAGATCAGGGCTGATGTTCGGTTTGGTTTATTTGTTTCCAGTTATGACAAAGGACAGTTGTAAGAGAGAAAATTGGGAGTGACAGGTTTAAAAAAAATTAAATGCTTTTAAAATAAAGTACCTATAAGCAAAATTAATATGTGGTTGGACACAGTTATGACACTAATTCTGGATGTCAATGATCTATTTCTCATATTGAGAATGTGATAATCATGAAAAATTTAGTCCAAAAGGATAACAGTAGGCATGGGCATACAGGTAGAAACTGTGAAAGTGGTGGATAGGGAGGGAGACAATAATGTCAAACTCAAAATAGAAATGCATCAATTCTGCTGCATATTGACTTAGAAAACTGTGATTTATCATTCTGTTGCATTGTATTTTTGTTTGCTTTCTTAAACATTTCCCAAACACATTGCAATCTGTTTCAAATAGAGGCCATGAATTTGACACCACTGTAGTATACTGTGTGAAATCAACCTTTATTTCACAATGTGCCAGTTTCTACAATTAAATAAATTTTTGATAATCCATAATCCTGGAGCACATTTAAGTATGCCCAAAAATGTATTATCGCCAATTAATTAGTTACTGAAGTCCAAATGTTACCATCCAGCTATCTACAGTGCCCCTAACCAAGGGTGTCATCCATGGATATAATCAGAGCCATGGAGGCATAGTACCTAACACTAGGCACTGTGACAAAGATACACAAACAGAACAAATAGAAAGGAGTGTGTGAAGTACTGGGAGGGCACTTTAAATGAAATCTCTCATCATGAGAAAACAACTAACATTCTCCTGGAGAAGGTTAATCATTCTCATGAAGGGATTTTGTTCTGCTGGGTTCAAAGGAATGGCATTCATCCTCCTCTGGCTGATGAGGAAACTGACCTATAAGGATAGAGGGACAAGGAGATGGATTATTTAGAGAGCAAAACTAGAACTGCTGGCCTGAAAGTTTCCATCCTGATACATTCATATAGAACAAGGTCATGAATTTTGGTTGGCTGGACTTATTATCTAAGTTTAAAAGAGGTTCATTCATTCAAAAACCATTCTCTGTCCACTATGTGATATGAACTATGCTTGGTTATGGTGAATAAAAAGAGGTTTTTATATGTAAAATAAGAGAAGAGAGGGTGGAAGAAGACCATGAGGAGAAAGAGAAAGAAGAAGAAGAAAAATAAAAAGGGGATACTAAAGGCACAAAAAGAAATAGGAAGAAAGGAGGAAGGAAAAGGTCAAATGTCAGACATAACTGTAAATGAAAGTGACTGTTATTGTAGGTAATACAAAGGAATTGAAGTGGTTAGTCAGAGAAGTGGATGGGATTTCAAAGATTGACTGGACTGTTTAATTTTATTTTTTACTGTCATTGAAGTTATGGTCACTGCTCTGTACTTTGCGCACATGTCTCTTCTCTTTTGAGTTGAAAACATTGATGCTTCAAACTCCCCACTTTATAGATGTGGAAGTCTTCCAAAATGTCAGGAAGCTAATCAGTGATGCAGTTGCGTCTAACACCTGGATCTCCTGACTCTCCACCCAATGATGCTTTCATTATATCCCAGCTGCCTCTATCCCAATCCTTCAAAATTACAAACCAGTCTATCAGTTTCTTTGACCTTTACTAGAAAGCAGGGTTTAATATCAGTTAGTAATTTGAAGTGAAAGGCACAAAAACCTATATAATCTTGGGCTATAAGATTGTATGTGTTTCCATGTGAGACTTCATTTCTTGATGCCCTCCTTGTATGAACAGTTCATTTGTGTAATATTAAACAAGCCTCAATCATGATCCTTCCTTGAAAACCTATGTAAACTTAGATATAATTTCTAGGGAGGTTATGGTCCCCCTGTGCTCTTCTTAGTTAAGAACATATCTGGTGCTTTATGTGCAGGTCTGGGCACTTCAGTTTACAAAGGACGATTAAAAAGTTGATAATATTCAGAGAAAAGCAACCAGGATGATGAAGGGTTTGAATTACTGTCATATGGGGCTCAATTGTAGGAAGATGTCATGTAGACAGAAGAATCAGGAGCAATGAATAGAAATTGCAGAGACAAATTTAGGTTATATTATTGGAGGAGGGAGAATCTTATTCATAAATAGAGCCCTCCTAAAATTAAATGGAGTGTCCTGTGAAGTGCTGAGTTCCCCTCCTTGGAGCGTTTTGGAGAAATCCATTACTTACGTATATTACGCTGAGGATTTCTTTTGGGGGTATAAATCGAACTAGATAAACAATGCAGTGTTTTCTAACATTAAAATCACGTGATTCTGAAAGGAAGAAAAAATCAGGAAAAAGAAGAAAGGAAAGGAGAAAAAGGAGAGATAAAAAGTCTTACTTGTTCTCTTTCTATCTGTGCCAGAGGTGAGATTCAAATCCAGATTCTGACTCCAAGCCCAGAGCTCTTCACTGCAGAAGTCATATCACATTTATAGGGACACAGTTCCTTTGTCTCTAAAACATCTAGAAATAAACGAAAGAAAGAGTTAAGCCAGACACATCAACTGTGAACTCATGTAATGCACACGTACATTACTAAAATTCTGTTTCTTTGGTTCTGTGATATAATGGAATATATTTTCTGGACTGTTTGAAACTCATTTGCTTTTGCTGCACATTTCCACTTTAAGATGATCCAAAAGAATTATAGAAATATTCTTGAATTAAGTACCTATATCTTACAACCTGCCAGGTACTGGAAATTGTGCTGACCTTCTCCAATGCATTCCATAGTTTGTATTCATCTTATCATAATTCTTTGTTGAATATTAATGACTTCAAAATAGAGAATGCTTCATTTTGGGTTTTTATATTCCCACTGGCTAGCACTAGGACTTGTACTTAACAGATGTTTAATAAATGTTAGTTGGATTAAGTTTAGTTGTTGTAATGACCTGAGTTATTGCATTGTCACTAGATAAGTCAATGAGTTTTGAAGGTGTGAGTCACAGACCAGCTATTTTCTGTTCTCTGAATTTCCTATTTCATCTCTTACCTTCACTGATATGAATGAAATTTTTCCTCACCTCCCCCTACTGGAATCCACAAATTTGATAAGGTTACCACTGAATTTCTAGTGTCACTCACTCCTTTTACAAATGAGGAAACAGAGGTTCAGGAAGTGAAGAGAGTTGCCCGAAGTCATAACTGACCCAACATGGTTGAGTCAGAAACAGGAGTCTTCCATGCCCAGGTGAAGTCTCTTTCTATCACATCCTGATGTTTTATTCTCTTTCACGATGTTTCCTAAGGCAGCCTAAGGCATAAGTATTTACTGTCAAATATATATTTGTCTTTCACAACATATTTAAACTCTTCTGTCCTCTTCTCTCATTTTGATTCTGCATAATAGGATGCAAAACAGAGGGGAAATGGAAGACTTTCCTACTTCTGAAGCTGGATACTATATTTTCACTTCATGAAAATGAAGAAACTCTCTCCCTAAGCTTGCAACAACCACTCTTTGACCCTTGGTCTATGGGATCATTCACAAAGCAAATGGATTCAGGAGATCTATCTATATGTTGTCTATTTCAGTTAGTCTCCTCAGATAACTTCCGCCCAAACCAACACATCCTTTTAAGTCCCCCATTTTTGTTAAGGGTATTGACGTTCTTTCAGTCACCCACATATGCAACTTTAGACTCATGCCTAACCTCTCACTCTTTCTCACCCAGCATCCAATAAGTGTTTCTGGGGTTCTCAATCCTACTCTCCAATTTGTCCCCTTCATACCCCAGCAACCTTCCTTCAGTGTCTTTTCACCTATTACAGTACTATTACACTAGGAACTGGACTCCCAGACTAATTTCTCTCTCCTTTCTAATCCTTCTTCCACACAGCTGCCAAGCTGATGTTCCCAAAGCATAAATCGAATCATATGCTTCCCTTGCTCCAGATGCTTTTATGGCTCCCCATTGTCAAAACAAAATACAAAGTCTTCTATTTGGCATTTAAGGCTTTTCTCAATGTTATTTCAGTTTCATTGTTTCCCAGGTCATTACCCTTCTCCCTCCCCTTATACCTTATAAGTTCCATCCAAATGAACCAATTTGCTGTTGTTCATACATAGTATACTCTATTCCAACTCTATGCCTTTGCAATGGGTATCTCCTATCCCTGGAATCCACCCTTTCTTTATCATCGCCTTTCAGAAACCCTGGTTTCCTCCAAAGTCCAACTCAGGTGCCACCTCCTAGATGAAGCGTTGCTTGTTTCCCCCAGTTACTAGGTTATTTTTTTCCATCAACTGCTTTCCTTGGTTTCCACTTCATGAACATCAAGTCTTTACACATCTTCCCCATTACCCCCCCCCCAATCTCCCAACAACCAGGAAAAGCTCATCATTGGAAATGTCATCATCACAGAGACCAGTCCTCAACACTTCAGCAGCTAATTCTCCTCTCCCTCCTTTTCAGCTTTTTCTGTTTATTGTCTTCCCTCCATTAGATTCTGAACTTGTTAAGATCAAAGGCTATCTTTACTTTTCTTATTTTTTTATCACCAGAGCTTAGGTAGTGCTTGACATATACTAATTTTTAATAACTGTTTATTGATGATAATTACTGATTAACCCTATTCCCAATTATTTCATATTTCCTGTGTATATAATTAGTGTTTACTTATCTTAGGTCATATTGTTTATTCCAAAGAAGAATGTCAGCTCCTTGAGGGTAGGCAATAATTTATTTATAGTGTATTATCAGTGCCTGGCATAGTGTTGGTACATGGTAGGTATTTCACACATTCTTTGATTCAATGATAGATTGAAATGAATTTCTTAGGAGCAAGATTTTAAGCCCTTGAGATCAGCAGTATAAGAAGTAGTTTTGGTTAAAAAAATACTAAAACCCACTGTTCATATGTCTAACTACTCAGCTATGGATTTGTCCCACCTCATTTATTCTAGATCACTTTTATAAAATTGGAGTCATGTGCTACATGGTAGAAGTACGATGCAAAAAGATTTCTACTTGTAAAGAGGTAAAGCCTCTTGTTTAAGATAGTAAATGACAAAAGTGTGATTCATACTCAAATTCTTGCCCCTCAAGTCTCAAAACATTTTTTTCAAAATTCTGTATCCATTGGAGGGTACCATGATTACTGTCAGAGACTTATCACATTGGAAAATTAAAACACATAAGATAAAATGGAAGATCTATTGTGAAGCACTTAGCTTTCACTGATCTTGTAACAGTTGTCATCCAGAGTTTTAGTACAATTTGTGCATAAGACCTCAAGCATCTTAAAGCACAGCCTGATACCCACAGCTTTCTGTAGGGAGATGTTCTATCTAAGAACAAAGGAATGATAGCACAGACACAAAATAAGTGCTACCCAGATAACCACCTTCTCTAAATCAGTATTGTTATTTTGATATGTTCTCATGTGACTCATTCAATCCTCTTGTATTTATAAGAAGAGTTTCCTCACCTTAGAATTCTTTATAATAATGATATCATGGGTCCAGTCCCTGTATCTAGCTGTAATCAATATACAGTCAAGTTAATTTTAAGAATACTGTACCCCATGGGTAATCTTTTCTATTATTAGCTAGCTTTGTGATGTCTCAGAGTGAAAGACTAATCTCCTCATTAGGACAATTGGCAGCATATGATGCCTTTCTGCTCCCATATCTCAACTTCCTTGACCCCTTGATTGTGATACTTTTTAATTTAGATGTAGATATTCATGTGTTTTCATTACGTTCATAATGTGACACTTGAGTTCCCTTGGAAAGCCACATTGAATGATATCAAAAACATATTTACATTTGGCATTATTTTGCATAGCAATCAAATGATTTATAAAATCACAGAAATACATAATTTGGCTTGAAACTTACAAGTATCCCTTCCAGGTCTCCTAGCTAATGTAAAAGTGCCTTCTACAGTTTATTAGGTTGTCATCCAGTTTCTATCTGAACACTTCAAGTGTTGGAAATCTCACTGCATTTTGAGGCAATCCAAACTACCTTGGCAAATCTCTAATTCCTAGAAAGTGCTTCCTTCTGCTTGGGCAAAATGTGTATCTTTTAACAAATCCCACCTATTGATTTAAGTTTCCTTTGGAGTCTCAAAAGCTAAGTGTCCTGCCTCTTCCCCAAGACTCCACCATAGGCAACATTAAATGATCACAAGGATTTTGTCACATTCTATAGGAGAGATGAAATAGGCCTTGGATATTTAGTTGGCCCATTCATTCATTCATTCAAGTTTGAGCAGTTCTTCTGATGAAGCAAGTTATCTCAGAGTTATGGATTCCAGAAGGCAGCTTCTAATTTAGTAAATGTAGAATAACATTTGATTGTTCAAATATAATTATTTATTGGTGGGTCAGGTGGCCATTCTGTGGTATGTCAGTCTGTCTGTCCATAAACATTTATTAATTGCCTATTACGTGTTAGACACTTGTTGGGACTGGAAGCTCAATTCCGTGTGGACAGTCTCGGGCAGGTAAAAGTGGGACTTCTAAATCTTAGAGTCTTACGAGGCCCTCCATGAACAGCGGGGGTTCGAGAAGGTCAGACCGAGCTAGCTCGGCTAGCTCGGGTATTTCCGCCTCTCCCCCAGAGATACCTGATGGGTGGAGTCTCCCTGCCCTCGAGGTCGTCCCAGATTGGAGCACACCTAGTTACCTAACAGCACGGTATTGAGATGCAAACTGTGTGGCTGAAGATTAAGTAGGATTGAGGAAGCCTAAAAGCTCTCTTAGCACGTGTGGAGCCAAAGAGAAAAGTAGGGCTCTGCTTCTTTTCTTTCCTCTCTCCCCTCCCCCTCTCTCCCCGCTTGTACTTCTACTTCCAATCCCTTAAGCTTAGCCTCCTTAGGAAATCTCCCCCTCTTCGTCCTAAGAAAGAAGACTCCCTGCACTTGTAACCGAAACCCTGTAATAAAGCTCAACCCCTGTTTGGCTCTGGAACGTCCTTTCTCTCATACGTGCATCCGGCGTGGCCAGCCGAAGACCTCGGGAGGTGAGGTAAGAAAGACTCGGGTAGCCCAATACAGGCCTCTAGGCTTGGCATTCACCCATTACTCTCTTAAACAGATGAAATTGAATCCCTATTCTATGTGACATATATCGTGTAACTTTTAGATTTTTGTCCTCCATATACTTTTGTCCTCCATATTCTTCAAATAATCCTTACATAGCATGATTTTGAAGTCTTTGCGATGCCAATCACCCTCAGACATCTCAAATATCCTATATTCTTACCTTCCCCCTCTTAATATTATTTTATTTTTTCCAATTACATGTAAAGTTGGTTTTCAACATTCCATTTTATAAGATTTTGAGCTCCAAATTTTTCTCCCTCTCTCCCCTTCCCCCTTCCTCAAATGGCAATCAATCCAATATAGGCTATGTATGTGAAATCATATTAACTATATTTCCATATTACTCATATAGTCAAAAATCAGAACCAAAGAAAAAAACATAAGAAAGATAAAAGAGAGAGAGAAAATAGTATGCTTCAATCTGCAGTCAGACTCCATAGTTCTTCCTTTGGATGTGGATAGGATAGCATTTTCTATCATGAATTTTTTGAAATTTTCTTGGATCATTATATTGCTGAGAAGACCTAAGTCTATCAAAGTTGGTCATTGAACAATATTGCTGTTACTATGCTCTCTTTACCCAGCATAAGTTCTTTCAAGTCTTTCCAGTTTTGTTTTGTTTTTTTCTGGAATGCACCTACTCATCATTTCTTATAGCACAACAGTATTCCATTACATTAAAATACCACAACCTATTTGGCCATTCCCCAATTGATGGGCATTCCCTCAATTTCCAGCTCTTTGCTACCACAAAAAAAGAAAGATTTGCTATAAATGATTTTGTACATGTGGGTCCTTTTCCTTTTTTAATCTTTGGGATTCAGACCTAGTAGTGGTATTGCTGGATCAAAGGGCATGCATATGCCCTTTGGACATAGTTGCAAATTGCTTTCCAGAATAGTTGGATTAGTTCACAACTCCTCCAACAATGCATTAGTGTTCCAATTTTGTAACATCTCTAACATTTCTCATTTTCCTTTTTTTTGTCATATTAACCAATCTGATAGGTCCTATATTCTCACCTTGACCTGATGGAATATCACTTCCACAAAATACACAAGTGAACAGCAAACCTTTGATTGAATACTTCCAGTGAAGATGACAACACCCCCTCTCAAGACAGCCCATTCATATCTTGGATAGTTTTTATTTTAAAAGATTTATATATATTTATTTTTCATCATATGGGATCAAAATCTGTCTCTCTACAGACCTTATATCCATCACTCCCAGTTCTTCCCTCTTTGTCCAAGCAGAATAGACACAGATGTGCATATATATATATATATACATATATATGTGTATACACATATACATATACATGTGTATATATATATATATATATATATGTGTGTGAGTGTGTGTGTGTGTGTGTGTGTACACACACATATATTTATTACTAATAGGCATATGAAACAATGGTTTCCAAATTTGACACATCACTAAAAAAAAGTTTGTCACTCCCTCATATGGAGCCTAACAAAACACAGGAAATGAAAAGGGTTTTAATAAATCCTTTGGGGTCATTAGAAAATGGGATTGCTTATCCTCAACTGAAGAACATCTATCAATGTATTGCATAGGGCAAAGGCAATGAGCATCAGAGTACTCAAACTTCTGAACCAAACGACTAGAATATTCTAGCTGGTCATGACTCACCCCATATGTCCCCATGTTGCAGACTTTTTACACTCTTCAAAATAACAGTGTTAAGCTCCTGGTCACCAAATGTTCAGGTTTCTGTTTCCTGTAAGTCTTACTTTCCCATAGTTTCTCCAAACCCCTTCCAGACAGTGCCATTTCATTGTCACTGGGAAGACTGCCTACTCCCCAAATGGTACCTAACACAACTTCTGGAACATAGTAAGTATAAATACTTGATTATTGATTAATTGATTGCTATGGAAAGGGGAAAGGATTGCTATCCAGGGTTGCAATAAGGGAAGGGTAAAGGGTGTATTGTTCCTAATGCCAACATTCAGGGAGTATAGTTCTATGGACTTTTTCTCTCAGCTTCTTGCTCCTCTGTACCCTACCAGTCTATACCCCTGATGTTCTTTTTAGAGGAAAGGGAACTCAGAATGCATCTGTACCCCTTCTTGAATTGTTTTCTCTTTTACCTTTCCCCTCCCCAGGTAAAATATTCTTAGTTACATCTCCATTTCTCTTTCCCTTGCTACAGATAAACAAACTGACCCTCTGAGAAGTTAAATGATTTTTTCCATTAGGGCTCCCAGAAAAACTAAGTATCTAGTTGCCAGGCAGAGACAAGGCTGCCTTTGTGGGCGTTATTATTTATGGAGATTGTCCAGCTAAATAATTCACAGTTTTGTTTGATAGCTGGCCCTTCCAGCTGTGATTTTGTGGTGTGATTTCTTTGGATAGTGAATAATTGAGCAGGTATTCATGTTTTTTTTCTTCTTAAAAAAATCATGAAAGAAAATCTACTTCAGGAAGATTGAATACAAAAGGCCTTCTAAAATGACACAGGAAGTCTGAAATTTGGATGAAACACAGAGATGGACAGATTCTTAGTAACTGGATTATGAATGCGCTTTGGACAGCTATTCAAGGTGAAGAAAGTAGAACATACATTTAAGAGAAAGTAGCCACAGAGTTTACAATCCATTTGAAATACCTCACTTTTTGTCATGACGTTAACTGCGAGAGTGGTAGAGCGTTGGGCTCTAAAGGCAGAAAGACCTGAATTTGAATGTTTCCTCAGATGCTTCCTAGCTATGTGACTTTGGCTAAGCAACCTGGCCTCTTTCCTAAAATGGAGATGCTAGTTGTCCCCACTCCAGATGGTTGTACAGATCAAATTAGTGAATATATGTAAAATGTTTCATAAATGCTACATAAATGTTAGCTATTAGCTCTTCCATAGAAATAGTACCCTGAGCTCTTGGACTTAGATTTCCAAAACCTTCTCCTTTCTCATATATCACACTGTGACTTTAGCTTCTTTCTGATAAGGACCACTGCTGGAAATTAAGGAATTTCCCAGAAGAATTATATGGATCAGTCAATTCTGAAAGCATTTGACTTTGTGGTTTGACATACTTAAGAGGTGGACCCATGGCTTAGCTGGAGACACTCAAAGGAATGTAGAGGAGATGGGAGGCAAAGGAAAGGCATTTGGGTAGCCTGCTGTTCACCTAAAACTGGTACAAGACTGTTACCTCCAAAGTATGACTGGAAAAGTTCAGCGAAAGGATACTTCTAAGGAGCAATGGTATTGGTGCAGAAACCAGGATATATAAAGAAAAAGGAGTCTACTGTTGCCTATCAAAATGTTGCTTCCACCTTTGGAGTGTGGTTGCAATCTGTTCTTCCTTTGACCACTGGGACATCTGCATGCCTTTTTTCAGGGTAGCTCAGGCAGATCTGAACTCAGGGCAAACCTGAGATTATGTACTTTGAAGGAAGCTATGTGTCATGATGGTATGATTATTTGTTTCTTACCACTGAGGTCACAGATGCCAATCAAATAGGATTCAAAAGAAGGGGCAGATACAGAAAGAGCTTACATGATGGGAGAACATAGCCAGTTTATTGGACTGAGAGTGACTCAGGCTGGGGTAGGGGGACTAACTACAAAACAACAAGATTTTCTGTCTTTGTCATTCTGACTGATACAGAATTAGGGTCATAGACCAAGAGAAAGAATAGACTTCAAACATTATCGAGCCCAATCCCATAATGGTATAGGTTAGGAAACAGAAGCACAGATTGGTTAAGGGATTTATTTAGGACCACAGAGCTAGTAAGTCTTTGAAGCAAGGTTCAAGAGAGGACTTCCTTACTCTAAGGCCAAGCTTTTGTCCACTACATGATGCTGCCTCAGGATGTCTCATTTTTACTTTAGGATGCTTTTTGTTTTCTGTTTTGTTTTGGTCACTTATTTCAGTTCCCTCATTGAGATACTGAACTGTCTTTTCTCCAATAACTGACTGGTAAATTCTCTATTCCCTGCAGAACCTGGTTAAGGAGATAACAGTCCCTTCTCTGCACTGTATATACACTTTGTGAAACAGGCTATGAAACTCTATGCAACCTTCTTATGATTATCTAGAAGTTAGGCCAATGTATGAGGTCTTTAAGAGAGGATCATTTTCTTCTATAGATTTAATGAGTGACCGAAAGTGCCTTTCAATCTATTCAACATCTCAACTATACTTCCATCCCTAATGTCTCAGTAATATTCTCTGATCACCAAACCCAGAATCAACAAACATATAATCTTGGATATAGAAAAGAAAAAGACATTGGCAATCATTTAATCCTGCCCTCCCATTGTATAGTTGGGGGAATTTAGACTCTGGCATATTCAACTACTTGTTCAAGATTGTACAGGCTATACACATGAATGGATGGGGACAAAGTGATGCCAGATATTGTGGAAATAGATGACTTTCAGGAACCAGCTCTTAGGACAGTGTATATTCCAGGGTATATAGTAGGGGCCTAATAAATATTTATTGATTGACCATTCCATTTCCCCTCATTTAAATGTATCATCTAAGAGTAGGAATATTGCTCTGTGACTCAAGGATATAACACCATCTGGACTGCACTGAGGTTGAACCCAGGGCCCTCCATATATGATCTTTGATCTAGAGTTGCTGTTTAGTTAACACCTTTAAAGCCCATAAAAGTCAGGTTTTTCAAGTCCAAAAGAAGCCCTTTTGCAAAGTTACCTCTGTGGTAGCAAAAAAAAGAAACATGGATAGATAAAAGATATGCAGGCATTTAACAAAACCATATGACCACGATATGTATTGAGCAAACATCTGGCGGTAGCTTTATTGTCCTAGGATTTAGGAGGAACTTGAGGGTAGCTGACTACTATACAAATCCATTCCTACTGCTTAGAGACTAGAGATTATTGACTTCTACTTTCAGGTACCCATTAAGACCATTCAAATAAAGTATTAGGGATTA
The DNA here is from genome assembly GCF_028372415.1 of Notamacropus eugenii. Lineage (NCBI taxonomy): Eukaryota > Metazoa > Chordata > Mammalia > Diprotodontia > Macropodidae > Notamacropus > Notamacropus eugenii. The sequence continues at coordinate 729,012,307 of NC_092872.1, read as the reverse complement.
TCCACCACTCATCAGACTGTGGCAGCTTCTTCAGACTAATAGCTCAGGTTAAGACAACTGGTGATAGTGGAGATATCCCTGACCATCTAACAAAGCACAGAATGTGGATCAGATTATATACTCTCTTATAATTGAGCTGGCTAAAAATCCCAAGATCTGAGAAGTTGGAAAAAGAGACAGTAGAAAGAACTCTATAAGAGTGACATCCTTTAGCCTAAGTCTCTCCACCTCTCATTAAAAAAATCTGTGGCAAAAGTTTGAGATAGGATTTCAGCCTCTTATTCAATCACAAGTTGTCTGGTCTAGTCTGATGAAGAGGAAAATGACTGTTATGCCCGATACTTGAGAAATCAGAAATAGATGAAAACGGTTTCTGTGGCTCACCTTTTGCAAAATTATCTAGAGGATAGGAAATGGAAGAGACATGTCAAGAAATAGGTACACAGCAATTGATTCACCAAAATTCAAGGCCTAGTGCAGAAGACGTGGGGTCTAAGTGCAGAATTGAATCTTATTAATATGGTAAGTGGAAACAATATCATAATTACTGACTGTAATATAAAGTCTAGCAAAAGTGCTTTTCATATATTTCCTCAACCCTAAGAAACAGGTGCTATGAGAATCGTTACTCCCATTTTATAGATGGAGTTAATAAGGATCACATGGAATAAGTTATACAGCTAGAAAGTGACAAAGGTGAGATCTGAATCCAAATTTACTCCCATTCAAATAAACCCCTGCTTCTCTAACCAGAAAGACCAGCATTCAAATCCCATCTCTTACCCATAATGGCTATGTTAAGTGACAAATCATATTATCTTTCAGTATACCAGGCAACTCTCTCAGACGATAAATTTCAGAAAATGTGTCTACCTTCATTGGAAGATGGAATTTCCTCCCAAGAATTCAGTTCCTTATATAGATGAAATCACAGGTTGGGTCCTTGTCTATGCTTCCAAAATTCAAATAATATTTAATATTTAATTAGGGGCAGCTAGATGGTGTTGTGGATAGAGCACCAGTGCAGGAGTCAGGAGGATCTGAGTTCAAATCTCAGCTCAGACACTTGACACTCACTAACTGTGTGACCTTGGGCAAGTCACTTAACCCCAATTGCCTCATCCTGGGTCCTCTCCAGTTAACTTGATGAATATCTGGTCACTGGATTCAGATGGCTCTGGAGGAGAAGTGAGGCTGGTGACCTGCACAGCCCTCCCTCCCTCAAAACAAAGTCAAGTGCTAGTCATGTCATCATTTCTCTGATGGCATGTTCTTCTTCAGTAATGAAGGAGGAACATACCACACCAATATTTAATAAATTATTGCACAATACAAAAAAATTGTAGGTTTCCTTACAGATTCTTTCATTTGAGCTTTTCCTTTTTTTTTTCCAGATTGAATTTAAGACGCAGAACTATTAAAGGTCACACCCAAGGTCATGCAAATAACATTACAGGAAGAACTAAAAAAAACATTTGATTTCTAACCCAATGCTTGACAAGAGGGACAATATGTTATAGTTTTTTCCCCTCTGATAAATAAAGAATCTCATTATATCATTTATTCCTATAACTGAATCTGAAAAAAATTAGTAAAAACCTAAAATAGCAGAGTAGTTTAGGATGGAAGGAAGGAAAGGCTATAATCTCTGAAGCTGTACTGAAGACAGACCTATGATTTGCACTAAAATGGTGCTTTCTTCTGTTTGTCATAGCCTACATACTCCCCACAAAATGGTGTTTTCTTCCTTTTATCACAACCTGAATAACCCTCTGTCCTTAGTTTCACCTATTTGACGTATTCACCCTCATAACTCATCAATACTATAGACTAACAGGCTTGTTTTTGGTTCTTGGAAAAAATTGTCAAATGGACCTCTAACCTATGGCCCAGTGGCCTCAGCACCCTTCTCCCCTAAAAAAATGCTATAATTCACATAAACTATATCTAGTCCTAGGGTCTTTGCTTAATTTAGTTCATGAGTTAGATCTCTTTTAATACTGCTTGTCCCCTAGAATATAAGTGCCACATAATGCAAAGTTCACAATGACTTTGTCATGTTACATAGCAGCCAAAAATGCTCATGTGACTTTGTATGAAATGATACAAAGGGAAGTGATCAGAACAAAGAGAACCATCTATATTATAGGCAATTGTATTGTAAAAATGAAAGAAATTTTGTCATCATGATACTCAACCATGGTTCCAATGGAATGATAACGAAGAATGTTCTACATGTTATGATAGGGAAGTGATGACAAGACTAAATATGCAGAATGAGACACACATTTTTGGACAGTGACAATATGGGAATTTGGCTTGACAATGAATATGTTATGAGATTTTGTTCTTGAAAGAAATATATATATATGTTAACTAAAAAACTGAGATTTGACTTCTGAGAGTAAGGAGATGATAATCTCTCCTCTTTCCTGTTAAGGATGAAGACGGAAACAATTATTTTATGTGGCACTTGAGAAATCAGAAATGGATGAAAGTTGCTCTCTGTGGGTCACCTTGCCCTTCACACCATATTTGCATATTGTGTTCAGTTCCATGTGTCTTAGTTTAAGAAAGGCAGTAATAAACTGGAGTATTGAGGAGAGACCAGAATATTGAAGGGCTATGTCATATATTAGTGAGGCAACAAGGACTCATGAGGTACCTACTATGTGCTAGCTACTGTGCTAAGGGCTGGAGATACACAGAGAAGCAAAAGACTGTCCCTGCTCTCAGGTAACTCAGAGTCATATAGGGATAAATAACACGAAAACAATTATGTTAATGAAATATTTGTACAGGACAAGTTGGGGATAACTTACTGTAGTAAGACTAGCTTTAAGGGGCATAAAAAATAAAGGAGACAAGGCATTTATCTTGAAGAAGAGAGTGCTTGTGATAAGGGTGGTTTTGTGTTTTTCTTTTTGACTGCCTATCCTGTGGAGAAAAGGTTGTCTAGATTTATCTGTTCCCAAAGACAAGAAGTAGGAGTCATAGGTGGTTGGAGTAGAGACAAAGGGAAATCTCCCTAACAATACATGATGCCTCAGAGTGAAGTTGGTTGCCTTAGGAAATGGTCCATTTTCCTTCTTTGGAGGTGCTGAAGCAGTCTGGCTTACCCAGATAGCCTCTCTGGTATGTTTTGGTGGGCATTACTTTTGCTGAAGGGTTGAATGTTACTGATAACTCTTCTAACTCTCAATTTTTTGGATTCTGTGACTCTGAAAACAGAGTAGTGACAAAGTAAGGCTTTTGCATGTCACAATATCATAGCTCTGATTTTCCCATTTGTTCCATATAGGGGTTTTCGTTGGGTATGCAAAGCAGGGAGAGCCTTAACTTTGGGTACTGTAGCAGCAGCTAGGTAGCACAGTGGGAGAGAAGAAAACTCCTCCTCTTGAGTTCAAATCCAGCCTCAGACACTTAATAGCTCTGTGACCCTGGACAAGTCTCTTAACCTCGTTTGCTTCAGTTCCATAAGCTGGAAAAGGAAATGGCAAAGCACTACACTATCTTTGCCAAGAAAACTCCAAATGGGCTGAAGCAAAGTTGGATACTACTGAAATACCAAGTACAAAATAGGTATTGTAAGGACCACTTATGGATATGATGTACAATCATCATTTAAACTAGAAGACCATGAGAAAGAATATTCTGCAAACTCATTTACAGTTGAGGAAACGAGCCTAGAGAAGTCATGGGCTTTGTCCAAGACATAGTTTCTAGCACAATGGGAAGAACCTTCTCCTAGCCATCTCCTTCTCCTTACACTGCATTTTCACTTGCTGTCCTGCAAGAATAACTTCTTCCTCATCTCTGCCTCCTGGCTTCCCTAACTTCCTTCAGGTCACAGCTAAAATCACATCTTCTGTAATAAGTGTATCTGGATGCTCCTTAATGCTAATGCCTTTCCTATGAGATTATTTCCAGTGTTTCTTGTCTTGTTTGTACATAACTATTTGCATGATGTCTCACCATCAGACCGGGAGCTCCTTGAGGCAGAGACTGATTATTTTTGCCTTTGTATAATAGATGCTTAATAAATGCTTTCAGATGACCTGATTTAATTTTACATCTAGCCCTCCCTGCTGAAATAAAAAGAAAGAAAAGAAAATTAATCTCTTCCTTGAATGACTTAAAATAGTCCTAGTTAAAAGTGCTTAGGAAAGTCTTGCCTATAGAAATAAAGTACAGGGCTCCACACAAGCATTACTACTGGCAATCACATCACTTCATACGTATGTGTGTATATATGTATGTGTATATGTATATACATATATGTGTGTATATCACCTGTAAATACCATGCTTGCATGTATAGACAAATGGAATGGCAACTGCTATTAACCCTATTTGGGGAATATGGGCTATATCCATCTGTCCCCTACAAAGGGCACCCTCTGTACTTTAATATTACAATTTCATGAAAGAGGTTCTTTGTTCTTTTAACATCAAGTATTTATTGTTGTGAAAAATATGCAAAAGTGTGCTCAGCAAATATCGTCCTTTAAGCTGTTATCACTTGTTACTTTATGGGACTATATGTATAGTGCTGAGATATTTCTCTGTAATGTAGCAAGAAATAAGGTGGGGACATAAAGGTATCATGGCATTTATGTCTAAGGCTTTGGAGCAATCTCAGAAGTTATCGAAATCAACGCATGTCTAAAGCACCCTCTAAAATACTCACCAGTATGATAGATGACCTCTATTTTATTGGGCCCCTATTCTAGTCCAATCATTATTAATCAGTTTCATATGATTACATAGAGGTGGTACTTATAGGTCCTGACAGTAGACATTGGATCTGTGAACTGCAGGTTGTAAGTTCACTTGCTTAATTATAAGACATTAAGTAGAGGACTTCTACCCTTGGTTTTCCTTGTTATGGTGACTAAGCCCAACATGACAGAAGTGACTCAATTACATGGAAATTCCTCTAGCCATCTTTGTTGCCCCTCTATCCCTTGTCATCCCTCTACTGATCAACATGGGGAGATGATCATGAGAATATAGCCAATTAATGACCTTGGTTGCCTTCTTGTAATCTGTCCTTCTCCCAGTCTGTCAGCTCATGCAGATGTCTTGACATCTGTTCATCAGCCCAAACTCAGAAGCCCCAATTTAAACTAGCTTTAAACTGCACAACAACTTCTGGGACACCAGTATTAGGGGCATCCCTGGCAGATGTTAAAGTGCTATGTAAACATGATCTATGATGGTGATGATGTACATTGATGTACATGTACACAGATGACAGAATGTGTTCACTTAAAATAGTTCACATTGACACAATGCTTTAAGGTTTCCAAAGCATTTTGCATATGTTATTTTAATTGACTCTCAAATTCTTCCTTCCCCAAGGCAGATCATATTAATACTTTAATGTTTTCTTCCTCAATTAGAATGTAAACTCCTGGAGAGCAGGAACTGCATTTTTTAACTTTTATTTGTATCTTCCACATGTAGTCCAGTGCCTGTTGGGATTGGAAGCTCAATTCCGTGTGGACAGTCTCGGGCAGGTAAAAGTGGGACTTCTAAATCTTAGAGTCTTACGAGGCCCTCCATGAACAGCGGGGGTTCGAGAAGGTCAGACTGAGCTAGCTCGGCTAGCTCGGGTATTTCCGCCTCTCCCCCAGAGATACCTGATGGGTGGAGTCTCCCTGCCCTCGAGGTCGTCCCGGATTGGAGCACACCTAGTTACCTAACAGCACGGTATTGAGATGCAAACTGTGTGGCTGAAGATTAAGTAGGATTGAGGAAGCCTAAAAGCTCTCTTAGCACGTGTGGAGCCAAAGAGAAAAGTAGGGCTCCGCTTCTTTTCTTTTTAACAAACACAGGAGCATTCCAGGGTGCTAATTGCTCCTTAACCAATAGTTGTAGTGCCTGGAGTTTTTCTGGAGTCAGGGACCATTGCTCCACCCAAATCGGGGTGTCTGACTTCCAATTCAAGGGTGGGGACTCCAGTGCAACTGCAATGGCCCTTACTAAAAATTTGATAGCTTCATCCCGAGGCGGCTCATAATGTCCCTGCCCCAGATGTTAAAACTAAGTCCTGGAATCACCAACGGCCATACGGTCCCTTGGCGATCCTCTGCCTCCCACTTTACTGGGTGCATTGTCTCTAAGGTATTTTGGCACCCTCCTATTCCCCACACTGGTCTCTGGCTTTCTTTAAGCTTCCAGTGCCGGGGTACTGAGCGACCGCTAAGGCAGGTCCTATCCGCTCCAGTATGGAGCGTGCTATAAGGAGGCCTAGAGGCCTGTATTGGGCTACCCGAGTCTTTCTTACCTCACCTCCCGAGGTCTTCGGCTGGCCACGCCGGATGCACGTATGAGAGAAAGGACGTTCCAGAGTCAAACAGGGGTTGAGCTTTATTACAGGGTTTCGGTTACAAGTGCAGGGGCTCTTCTTTCTTAGGACGAAGAGGGGGAGATTTCCTAAGGAGGCTAAGCTTAAGGGATTGGAAGTAGAAGTACAAGCGGGGAGAGAGGGGGAGGGGAGAGAGGAAAGAAAAGAAGCAGAGCCCTACTTTTCTCTTTGGCTCCACACGTGCTAAGAGAGCTTTTAGGCTTCCTCAATCCTACTTAATCTTCAGCCACACAGTTTGCATCTCAATACCGTGCTGTTAGGTAACTAGGTGTGCTCCAATCCGGGACGACCTGAAGGCAGGGAGACTCCACCCATCAGGTATCTCCGGGGGAGAGGCGGAAATACCCGAGCTAGCCGAGCTAGCTCGGTCTGACCTTCTCGAACCCCCGCTGTTCATGGAGGGCCTCGTAAGACTCTAAGATTTAGAAGTCCCACTTTTACCTGCCCGAGACTGTCCACACGGAATTGAGCTTCCAGTCCCAACAGGTGAAAGTGGCGCACAGATATTGACAGCTTGATGAAATTTCAAGTGAGAGCTGTCCCAAAATGGAACAGCCTTCTTCACTTGGGAGTGTGGCAGCAGGTAGTGCAGTGGATGGGAATTGGATTTAAGGAAACTGAAGTTCAAATCTTGCCTCAAACACTTACCAATGAAGAAAATTTATCTTGTGCTGTATTATTTAAAATCTAGTATTTCTCTGTGATCAATTTTTCACTCATTTTTGTCAGACCTCATTTCTGAAGGACAAGCAGCTCCCAAATGAGTTCTCCCAGACCCTGAAACATCTATTAGTTACTTGTCTCACCTAGTTAGGGGCTATGTCCCTCCCAAGTGGAACCTTTATTTCTGTTTACATGTAAACAGAAGCCAGCCTGAGCTAGGTCCCTCCCAGGGGATGTATCACTGACCCTTGCTTTTCCTTAATCAAAGTTGGAGGTGACCTAGTTTAGAAGAGGGAGACCAAGAAGGGAGATCCTGATCTGAAGTTTTTTCTAGCCAAGATGACTAGAGACAGCTGGGTCTCATAAAGCAAATATCATTTCTTAAAAGTCAGAGAGGGGTGTAAACTGGGTTCACTTTCCCTAGCAGAAAAATAATCCTTTCACCTGAGGTTTAGTCCTTCCTACACTCCCCTCATGATGAAGTAATAGGAAGGAGCTGAGAACTGTTATCCTATCTCCTCATTAGAATGCCCACCAATCAGAATTGCCTTGTCATTGTCATGGGAAGACAAAATGATGTGCTGTGAGGCCAATGAGAAAAAAGGTACATCTAGATTTTAAAAACCCTATAGCCCTCACACCAAACCTTTTGGCAGAGATGGATGCAGGCCAAAGATCCCTTTATTAATAGGTTTGGTGTAGTTTGAATAGACTGTTATCCTACTCAGCGAGGTGGTTCCATTTTCCATTTTGTTAAATTTCACACGCAACACTAGCTTTGACTGCAACCATCCAAGATGAGAAAAGTTAGTGAAACGTGCTGAGCTAAATCTACCTTGCTCTGTTAATTCTTCTTCCCTTCCCAGAATATGATCTGTCCTCTCCTTGGAGAGGACAATTGATCTTACCTACAGTGACCCTGAGGAATCAATTAGTAAATAATTAGGTGCAGCTGGTACTAGCCAAGATAGGTGATCGAGATGTGACTCCAGGTGATTGAAAATGTATTTCCATAGCTCAGGGAAGATTATCTCTTACTGAGAGCATAAATTTAGACGCTCTATATGGTGATATAAGATCTAGATTTGGAAAGCTATCTGTAATGGTAATTTAAATGGAAAATCCTTCATTTTGATTAATAGGCCCATATAATATGCCTGGGTCACATGGAAGCCTGAGTTACATGAGTTTGAGTTACATGGAGCCTGTGGTGAGAGGATTTTGCTGAATGGGTGGAGCAGAAAGAGAAGGAGCTAGAGCAGAGATGGGAGGAAGTTAGTCATGAGAGCAGTAAGAGCTAGGAAGGATGCTGGGTGCTGGCTAGTGTGAGTGAAAGAGCTTGTTTGTGATTTTGTTTAAAAGAGCCTGCTTGTGATTTCTTGAATGGAGCTGGTTTGTGGGAAGACTATCAGGGGGAAGGCTTGGGGATGGTGGTGCACTCTCCACTGTTATTGTGTGTAGGTTTTTGTTACTATAATGGATTTGGTTTTCTGGTGTCTGAATAAATGTTTTGGTTCTGCTTTCCATGTGGAAAGTCTGTTATATTTTGCAATTCAGAATTGCCTGGGATATCCATGGCCATCACAGGTGCTGTATGTATTTCATTGGTGCTAAACCATCTAGTCCAATGCCCTCATCATATATATGAGGAAACTAAGTCCCAAGGATGTAAAGTGACTTGTCTGAGGTCACATGGATAGGAAACATTATAGGTGCAGTCTGAAGGGTTCCCAGAGGCCATCTAATCCACTCCTCTCATTTTCATGTCTGGAAAATGAGACACAGAGAGGTAATTTGCCCAAATTCAATCATATAATAAGCATGAAAAGTACAATTGGAACCCAAAGCCTATGATTCTAGAGCCTGAGCTCCTTCCACTGCATCATGCTATCTCCATCTCTAATGTGCTTCTCTAAAATTGGCTGATGTTATAATTTTCTTCCCAAAATAACTTGTCAATTTGTGAAATTTGAAGTCTGAAGGAATTCTTATCCTCTGGTCTATGAATTTGTTTTTATTTTAATATTTTGACAATGGTTTATATTGTCATTCAGTCGTTTTAGTAGTGACTGATTCTTTTTTTTTATCTCATTTGGGGTTTTCTTGGCAAAGCTTATTGGAGTGGTTTGTCATTTCCTTCCCCAACTCATTTTACAGATGAGGAAACTTGAGCAAACATGGTTAAGTGATCTGCCCAAGGTCAAATCTAGTAAGTACTTCGGCCAGATTTGAACTCAGAAAGATGTTTTCCTGATTGCAGGCCCTGCACTGATCTACTTGCTGTTATCCTTTGTGATCCAATTGTGCTTTATTTATCCCTTTAAAGCATTATTCTGAGAAAGAGTATAAAAGGCTTCACCAGAATATCAAAGAGATCCATCAGTCACTCATGCATAGGTGTGCATGCACGCACACACACACACACACACACACACACACACACACACACACACATTAAAACCTTTACTTAAGAATAAAGCAAATGAATGCTCTGGTTCCTTTTATGCCCCTGTGAATGCCCCTAGTAGATGAATTTAGCCATCAAAATCTCTTACTGTGCACTAAAGAGATAATTTTCTATAAGCAGTTATTAACTGAGTGACAGGGTGAGGGAAGGGATATGTATAGGCATAAGGATAGTGAAAATTGGAATAGGGATAGGGATTGGACATAGCATTTCACTGGCATAGGGAATTCCCAGGTGAGGAAATCCTTGTACCATTACAGATTCATACATCTTCTGCAACTTACAGTGACCTGGAATACTGAAAAATTAAGTGGTTGGCCCAGAGTCATACAAAGAATGTGTCAAAAGACAAACTTGAACCCAGACCTTCCTTGTATCAAAGGCTGTGGTGATTTTACCACATCAAAAAACCATAATGTAGGTATTCCCAGTTTACTTATGCTACTCAGTGGCTATCCTTTCTATATTACCTTCTCTGGAAAAGTGAAATATAATGGAATGAGCAATGGTCCACAGATCTGACTTAGTTCTGGTTCTTCTGACATTGAAGTGATGATAAAATTCTACCTCTTTAGGACTTGGGTCACTTTGAAAAATGAAGGGATCAGATCCGATCTCTGCAGTTTACCTCTAGCTAAAATTATATGATTATGACTAACCCTCTGTTGATATATATCCATCTGATCCATCCAGCATCCAATGTTTTATTTATAAGAAGATATTGAGCACTCAAATTTATATTGTTGACTGCTTTGTTTTTTAAGGTCTACTTGAGCTCTTCCTGCTGTCTCATGTATGAGATAAAACAGTATATTACTTTTTACAAAAATGTTTTGAAGTTAAAATCTGTATACGAATGAAGTGTAAGGCTATGAAGATCTTTCCTTTAACAAGAAACAAAATGATGCTTTATGCTCCAAATGCAAAATAATTGCTTTCCAAGATCTAATTTCCTTGATTTCAACATGCACAGAAAATGATGGACTTCCTGCAAATATATATGCACCTACCAGAAATCTTTCCCTTAATGGAGTTTTCATTATTTGACATCAGCCTGCACAGTGTGCTTTATAATAATCTTAAATCATATATTTTGGTTCTAACTGAATTTAATTTCCCATCATATGCTGAAATCTTATTGATATTCTCTCTGAAAGTATTTGAAAAAGAAAAAGGCGATCTTGTTCCATTTCAGATTTCATTACTTTTAACTGTGGCAGAATGGTCTGGGAAACTTAGAATGATCAGCTGGGTTCTGTGACATTCTATTCCTTTTACCTTTCTAGTAAAGGTCACTTATTGGCCAACTGCAGCTGATTCTAGATCTAATCCTAAAGGGTTAGATACCCACAGGATAAGAAATTAGATTAGTTAAAGAATAAGCAACCACAGGTAAATAGCACAAAAACAAGCAATCAAGAAATAAACAAAATTTATTAAGTGTATTCTCTGGGCTAAGCTCAGTACTAAGAGATGGAGATGCCTAGACAAGTGATGAAGTAGGCCTTGTTTCTAAGGACTATAAAGCAACTGCTGACCATGTTTTAGCCCAATGCATGGCTGACTCCATGAACTCCAGGACCATAGTCTGAGCTCTTGTCAAATTCCCCATGCCAAAGCTCCTGACTTATCTCCCTGTTTACCGAACCCAGTCCACTTTTACCTCATGGTGCTATAGTTAAAACTCATAACCTAGCACTAAAGTTGCTTCACAATGTTCTCCACCTACCTTTCCAGATTGATTCCATATGTTTTGCATTCCATTCCACCTTTATAACAATTCATATACATAGTTGAGGGCAGCTAGGTAGTGCAGTGGATAGAGCAGGAGTTGGGAGGACTTGAGTTCAAATCTCACCTCAGACACTTGACACTCACTAGCTGTGTGACCTTGGGCAAGTCATTTAACCCCAATTGCCTCATCCTGGGTCATCTCCAGTCATCCTGATGAATATCTGGTCACTGGATTCAAATGGCTCTGGAGGAGAAGTGAGGCTGGTGACCTGTACAGCCCTCCCTCACTCAAAACAAAGTCAAGTACAAGTCTTGTCATTATTTCTCTGATGGTATGGTCTTCTTCAGCAACGAAGGACAAACACACATATGTAGCTGACTTTCCCTATCTTGGCTCTTCATATGCCATCGCCCTTCACTTTTACCTTTTACAATCCTGATTTCCTTCAAGATTTTGCGTAGGTAGCACCTCCTATAGGAACCTCTTAAAATCCATCACTGTTAATGAATAACAAACCATTGATGTTACTTCTTTTTACTCATTACCCTGGCTTTATGTATCTATGTATACTTTGTATACCCTTAGTAAAAGACAAGCTTTTTGAGTGCAGAGATTGTTTTTGTTTGTTTCTTTGTTTTCTTTTGACTTCAATGCCTCCTTTATAGGCATTATTATAGTTTGTAAGTGAAGGGCTGGTCCTGGGGTCTGAAAGACTCACATTTCTAAGTTCAAATCTAGGCTCTAATACTTACTCGATATGTGACCCTAGACAAGTCACTTAACCCCATTTGCCTCAGTTTCCTCATCTTTATAATGAGTTGGAAATGGCAAACCACTCTAGCATCTTTGCCAAGAAAACCCCCAATAGGCTCATGGAAAGTCAGACATGACTTTAATAATTCAAGAACGACAATATAGAGGAGAACCTACCTTCTGATGCAGCCTAAAACACTTTTGGCTATCTCTAATTGTTAAGATATTTTCTTTTATATCAAACCTTAATTTACTCTTTTGAAATCTCAGTCTTCAGGTTTCAACAAGTTCTTCCCCATGGGAGAAAACTTAAGAAATTGAATCTCCCCTCCCCCCCTTTTAAAATTATAGCCTTTTGAATACTTGAAGCCAATTATCATCCCATTTATTTGTCCTTTTATACTCAGGTAAATATAACCATTTCCTTCAATAATTTAGTGTATGGTATATACACCAAATCCTTCACCACTCTGATTTGGTCCTTTTCTGGCTTATCTAGTAGATTTATTCCAGATGTGCTCTGATGAGAGTATATGATGAAAGGACTAGCATTTTATTTGTCGAAACTTTGACTCTTCCATTGATGTCCAACGTTTCATTAGCTATTTCATTCTTTATTTGGAAAGGAGTGGTAGTGGGGAGGGAAAAGGTCATATCACTTTATAAACTTATTGACCTTACAGCTGACTAAAACCTGAGGACTAGTGCCCAGCATAAAACTTGGGTCTCTCTCCTGGCTGTTCTACATTGTAAGTCACCATGAACAAATACATTCCCTCTCTAGGTATCATTTGTATCATTTTCAAAATAAAGAGCATGAATTAATTAGTTTCCAAGTTTGCTTTCTCCCTTTAACACTCTGGAATCTATACAATAAGGTCCCTGACAGCCCAGAGAGTGTTCAGTGTCATAGAATCTCTTATGAGCACTGATATTCAATATTCTATGTACTAAGCTACCTTCTAAACACTTTCTGTGTTCCATGTTCCAGTGTTCCTTCTTGCACTGATCTTCTGTGTTCTGTGTTCTAAAATATCTTATAGCCCTGAGAGACTTCTGTGGCTGATATTCAATATTCTACATGTTAGGCTCCCTCCTAGTTCCAACATTCAGTGTTCCACCACCTGAGGTTCCTTCTTGCACTGATATTCCATGTTCTCTATTCTAAGATCCACTTCCACCTGCGATAGTATTCTTTATGCTAGTTACTTTCCAGAACTGAATCCAAATCTTCTACATGTCTTCCATTTCTATTATGATTCTCTTTTTAATAAATCAGATATGACTCCATCCAATTTTTTTACATTCTTTGCTCATTCACAGAATCAAATGGAAAAGAAAATCTTGAACCTTTACAAAACATGAATGTTAAAAATCACCACAATCCTCCCCACCCTTCCCAAAGGGCAAAATACCTCAAGGGTCATTCAAATAAGCCAAAAGCTTCAAAGAGATTTTTCCAATAACCCAATCTCTGAACAATAAACAGTGGGGTTTTATATACTGACTGAAGGGACAGAAATGAAGAGTAATGATGAACAGCAACCTGCAGAGTAGTAAGGTGGTGGTTGGTGGGGTGTCTGGAAAAAACAGAGGGAGGAGCAGTTTTATCTGACATTCTTATTAATGATTTGGAAGAGCTGGGAACCCACATCTTAATTAATTTTTCAGATGATGCTAAAGTTGGATGATGAAAGAACCCTTAGGGAAGAAGCAGGGGAAGTCAGAAATATGGCCCAACATCAGTGTTTGCAATACAGTGAAAAGATTGCTGGGGGTTCATTTGGAAGACTTGGCTTTCAATTTTGTTTCTCCCACTTTCCTGTTATAAGAGTTGGCTGGGCAGTTAGATGGTGCAATGGATAGAGAACCAGCCCTGGAATCAGGAGGACCTCAATTCAAGTCAGGCCTCAGGCACTTACTAGCTATATGACTCCGGGCAAGTCCCTTAATTCATATTCCTCAAAAATATATTTAAAAAAAAGACTTGAGTCAAGTCATTTTAGCTCAGTGACTGTCCATTCTCCTATCTCTAAAATGGAAATTATTATTTTTATGAGCTAACTTATAGAGTTGTCATAAGTACCAAAATAGATTAGGAAAGTGAAAATTATACACACACACACACACACACACACACACACACACACACACACATATATATAGTGGGAGTATTTACATATGTATGTATATTATATATAGTCATATATTGTGTTTCTCTTTATATATACATGCATATTACTAAAAATTGTTTCAAAGAAATCATTGCTAATTGATAAAGGTCTGCCTCTGGAATCAGGAAAACCTGAGTTCAAGTCTTGCCTCAAAGTCTGTGTGACCATATCTTTATTTTTCTACCTGGGCACACTTCTTTAGACTGGATTCCACTATGTCCAACAGGAACCTTATCATCAGAAAACTCTTCATCCTATGACAGTGTATCAGTCTTGATACTCACACCTCATCAAGACCTTCAATATTTTCTGCTCCTCTCTCATTGAAGGGCTGGAGGGCAGGATAAAGAACTCCTCCTCTAATGTCCATTTAAAGAGGGCTCTCAGACCAGCTATCTTTTCATTTCCCACCCATTTGCTCTCATTTGGAATGGACTCCATCATGCCCCTGCATTGGATACCTTTGCCCTCTGAGCCTCCACCTGCCCCATTAGATTGGGAGATCTTTGACATGTTTTTTTTTTTTTTTTTCATGTTGTACCTCCAGTATTTAGTGCAGTGCCTGGCACATTGTAGGCACTTAATAACTATTTATTGATTGACTGATGATGGGAAAGTCACTTAAAGTCTTACATTGTCATTGTAGTTCTAAGATAGCATTTCTTCTTCTCTCTGTCCCTCCCTCCCTCCTCCCTCCCCCCTCTTTCTGTCTCTCCTTCTCCCTCTCTCTCTGGGTCTCTCTCTCTCTCTCTCTCTCTCTCTCTCTCTCTCTCTCTCTCTCTCTCTCTCTCTCTCTCTCTCTCTCTCTCTGATGAATTCCTTCACAAGTCTGTTGAGGCTTGTGGACTTCTCCAAATAATGTTTTTAAGTTCATGGATTCAAAGAAAGCCCAAAGTTAGTACAAATGACATCTTTTCCCCCATGCAAGTTCTATACTACTTGAAATCTCTCTGTTGATCCCAGGTTCAGAACCCTAGCTCTAAACCATCATTTACAGAACAGTTGCCAATCCATATCAGTTGAGAAAGTTTCCTTCTCAGAAGTTCCTATTATAGATATAATCACAGGTACAGCTTCACATCCTCCCCACTCTCACCTTAAAAAACAGTCTAATACTATGTAAGGCAAGCATCACGAGTTTTTAAACCAATTTTTCCATGGACTAGTTTTGACTGCAAAATCACATAGGTAGATGAGTATCAGAGACAGGACCTGAACCCAAGGCCTCTGAGTGCATAGTCAGTCCTCCTTCTACTATGTACATGGCAGATTCACACTGCTCTCTGTGTTATCACCCACATGGCCCAAGACGAGAGGTTCCGGAGCAAACTTTAGAGAGCTCAAGTGGCAAAATTCGTTAGTTTAAGATAGGGAAGAATCTGAGTCAAAGAGTTAGAGTTTAAATTTTAATAACATCTACCCCATCTAGAGAAGAAGCAGGAGAGACATTCATACTCATGATTCTACAGCAGTGATGATGAGAGGATCCTTATGTTCTGAGACATGGCAGCTCCCCAGCTTCCTGGAGGGGGCAGATAAGTGGTGCATTGCTCCAGGCCTTGAGAAAGGAAGACTAATTTTCATCAGTTCAAATCTGGCCTCATACACTTTGAAACTGTGTGACCCTGGGGAAGTCATTTAACCCTATTTTCCTGAGTTTTCCCACTGTAAAATGAGCTGGAGAAGGAAATGTCAAACCACTCAAGTAAGTTTCACCAAGAAAACCCCAAATTGGGTCACAGAGTCAGACATGACTAAAAATTGACTGAATAATAACAACAAACCATCCTGGAGTAGTGTAAGAGTTTCCATTGGCCTCCTACATAGAAGATGAATTGTCTGTGAAGCAGCATCCCTCAACCTAGTCTTAAAATTAGAAAGAGGGACTTCCTAGGTGGTGTTAAACTCTTTATCAACCCCAAGCTAGAGAATTCAAGAATCAGTCCTTTGATGAGTAAAGAATCTATTCTCTCATTTTATCACTTCAGTCATTTCTTGTTCTTTCAGCTACAGGGGACAATTTCTTGAGGAGAAGCAGATTATTAGCTTCAAGAGCAAGAAGTAAATAAAATGATAATATAAAGGAGTAGATTACATGGAATTTTCTTTCCACTAATATCATGAGTAATATGGATGGTATGGATCCAATGGAACTTGTCAGAATGTGAGGAGTTGACAGATACTAACTAGCAACCCTAAGTGATTTCCTTTTTAAAATGTGTGTATATGTATGTGTGTGTCAGGGACTGGGGGTGTAATCAACCACAGGATGCTATTATGAATCTAGTTTAATAAATAGAACATTAAAAAAAATAAATCTCACTGAAATATTAGAGGATTATCTCTCCATCAACCACATCTATCTTTCCTTTCTGAGGGCATTCTTAACCACAGGGTAGCACTATAGATCAAGGGAACAAATAGAGTCTGGGAGTCATTGATATATCAGAGGTTATGCCACTGCTAATCCCAGATTGATTTCCCTCCTGAGAAGAGTTCAAACTCAGATAGAGCTTTGAGACTAAGAGAACTTGTGTCTCTGAGGAAAACTTGTGTTATTGGACAGGGGAAGAAGGAGGTGCATTTAGGTGCCTACTATGCATCAGATGCTGAGCTAAACACTTTACAAATAATATCTTGTATTATCCTCACAGCAACTCTGGGAAGTAGTCACTATTTAAGAACTGAGGAAGATAAAGAAACAGGTGCAAGTGTTCAGTATTTAATAAGTGTGAGGTAAGGTCAGACTTGCACACAGATCTTCCTGACTCCAGTTCTACTGGAGTCTATCCATTACTCCACCCAGCTATCTCCTTGGAGAAAAGTATCTGTTGTTTCTGGGCTACTGTGATTACTGAATGTAATTCCTGCATTTTTTTTTTTTGCTTTTATAAGTTCTTTTTCTTTTTTTTTTTTGCATTAACTGTGGAACAGAATAAAGGTTATATTGCATCAAATCCTAGCATTATTACCTTGATTGCTTGTACGAAATCAGTCTTTTATCCCCACATCTTTGGCAACCTAGACATGAATAATACTCGAAATTTTCCAAGCATGGACTCTAAGTGAGGGCATGATGAGTCAAAAAATGATATTTCAGGGTAGATCTGCCTAATTTTATTAGCTAAGAAATTAGCAATAATTCCAGAAATATGATTTTGGTTTTACTTGTAAAAATTGATTTCTTTGTACTCAAGTGTAGGAGTTGTATTTGCACTAATTAAATTTCATATACTTTCAATTCAGTCCAATATTCTTTGTCAAGATCTATTTGGATATTTACTCTTTCATACAATGCATTAGCAATTCCTCACACATTAGCATTACATGAAAATTTGATAAGAATGTCATGCGTATATTTACCCAAAGCATTGATTTTAAAAATAAGGTAAAATCTTTAAACAAAACCAAGCCAAACATAGATACCCTTGACAATGAATGCATTGGAAACTTCTTTTGAAATTGACATTGAAATATGAAAGATTTTTCTCTGAGTCTGTCAATTCAACTAGTTCCTAATCTACCCATAAATGTACTATTGCCAAGCCCACATTTCCTATATTGTGCAAAAGATGAAGAATGAGACATGCATTTTTGAACATGAACAATAGAGTAATTTATTTTACTTGAGAGTTCATATTTCTTTCAAGGGATTGCTTTCCTCTCCTCTCTTCTCTTTCTTCTTTTCAAATTGGGAGAGATGGAAGATACACAGAAAAAAATGAATGTTTCTTAACTGAAAAAAATAAAGTTTTGTGTTGTTTTTTTTTAAAGAAAAACAAGAGAAAGTGTTTCCCTATTTTTGAGTTCAAAAACAAGGAAAAATAAAATTAGGGCGTACCACTATGACATTTCTGACAAAGCTTTGCTGTAGTCTGTGCTTGCCATTTGCCTTTGAGAAATTCACTACATAGCCCTTTAATGATACATTCAAGAGTTTCTTTTTCTGAGAATTGACATCAAGCTCATTGATGAATCTCCACATTACTGACTCAGTTCCATTCCTTTGCTTTTTTTAAATGAAAGGGCAGCATTTTTTTCTCCAGTATTATGATACTACTTCTACTCTCTTAGACCTTTGAAAAATCATTGACAGTGGGTCAGCAATTACATCTGCCATTTTTGTTTGGGTGCACAAGAATATAGTTCATCATCAGGATTTAATTCAACAAGGGCACATGGGTACTCTCTTACTGTCACATTATTTACTTTGTGTAACTCCTCTATGTCATATTTATTTATATTTATATATATTTATATTTACTTTGTGTAACTCCTCTTAGTCATATTTATTCGGTCTTTTCAAGTCCCAACAATCAAAACAGAAACAAAGAACATTCTGATCATCTCTGTGCTCTGTCTCTGACTGTCTGTCTCTGTTCATCTCTTTCTCTGTCTCCATTGCTATCCCATATATGACATATGAAAATGTGATTCCTGCTTTGATTCTCCTTTTCTTGAATATAGCTAAAAGTAAATAGGTAGCCTCATTTTTTGTCCTTAGCTTTCCTTAGGATTGTCCCATTTCTTTTGAACTTTTGTCCTCATGACAATATTTTTAACGGAATATGCTATCCTTTTCTATTCATCCACTGTTGCCCTGTCTTTTCCACCTTCTCAATTAAAAATTATTTATTTTCTTAATTTTTATTACTTATGTCCTGTGTATGTATTTGTTATCTTTGTAAAATTAAGGTTTGTTGATGTTACTTGTGTTTTTGTAACATAATGTGACAGTTATCTATAAAGTGCTTCATATGCATTATCTTATTAGATGCTCATAATATTAGAGCTATTGTGATGGTCAGAGAGGTTAGCACTACTGAGTAACCATAGAACTTTACTCTTGGATGGTGCCTGAGAGATTAATTTGACTGGTCTTTTCAATGAAACGCTTGTGTACCATTTTTAGAGAAAGTGGCAAATTACATGATAACAAGATGATTTAAGGATTTGGCTTTTTATTTTCAAAGGAAAAATGCTGATTTCAGAGGATGGCACTGAATCAGTGGATTTCACAGTTGGACAGAATTTTGGTGCCCATCCAGTCACACTCATCCCTGAAAACAAATCCTTATTGTAGAATGAATACCCAACAAGTAGACTTAGAATGAGTAGACTACTACTTCATTCCATTTTAAGGAAGCTTTCATTTTTCAGAAGCTCTTCTGACATAAATCCTAAATGTATCTCCTTTTGCCACATTCACTCATTGCTTCTGATTCTGTCTTTGTCTCTCCAGAAAATTTGGTCAGTCCCTCTTCCCCATGATAGTACTTCAAACACATGAAGTCAGTTATCATGTGCCCCTTGAGTGCTCCCTTCCCCAGGCAAAATTTGTCCAGTCCCTTCAAGCAATCTTCATATAAAGTAGACTCATGTCCTTCACCATCCTGGTTTCCTTACTCTGGATGCTCTTCCATTTATTGGTGCCCTCCTTGAACTGTGGTACCAGAAGTGAATGCAACGTTCCTAATGAGAGATGAGGAGGAAAGAGATCAAGGGATGAACATTTCTTTATTCCGTGAAGCGATGCCTCTTTTATTGCTGCCCAGCATGCCATTAGGTTTTGTGTTCTTGTTTTTCCTTTTTGACTTTTTTAGGGGGAGTGGCTTATTTGCTGAGGTTTTTATTGTAACTGTTTTGTTCAATTTTTACTGCCTTTTGTATTGTTGACTTATGTCATCCTTGTCATCCTCTACAAAACTCGAGATTTTCTAGACAAATTTCTGTCTAAACTAAGATAGTTTCATTTTTTTAAGTTGATGTTTTTTGTACTTGAGTGTAAAACTTTACATTTATTTCTATTGAATGTCACCAAATTAGTTTCAACATACTGCTCTAGTATGCCAAGATCCCTTTGGATCCTGACTCTACCATGTAATATCTTCACTATTGATGCAAATCTCTTAGCATCTATAAATCTTATGAGTATGAGATATCCATGCTTGTTCAAGGCATTGAAAAAGTGTTTCATATTTGATAAATAAAGATTCCTGGTATATTTCACCAGAGATCTCCTGCCATGTTGGTGATGGACTATTAACAACTACTGTTTGAATCTGGTCATTTAACTATTGCAGAAGGCATCTAATTATAGCATCTTTTGTCCACATATACCCTTAGTCTCCACAAGAATAATATGAGGTACTATATCAAAAGCTTTTCTAAAAATATAGGTAAACTGTAATCCACAACATTCTCCTTATTTACTAGTTGATATGTTATTGTCAAATAGGAATGAGGTCAAACTATAATGATCGGTTTTTTCTACAACAAATTTCAATACTTACAATCATCACTTACATCTATAGGTTTCCCCCCATCTCATTAATTATCTGTTTCAAAATTTTCCCCCAAAATGGAAGCCAAGTTTTCTGACCTGTAGTATGCAGACCCCATTCTGTTCCTCTTTTCTTTTTATTTTTAGTAGAGAAATTTGACTTTCTCCAAGTTTGTGCTCTCCTATTTTTTAAATAGATCTATGAGTCAATAATTATATCTACCAGTTCACTCAGTACCCAAGGATATAACTCATGAAGTCCATAGCTTTCAATCTTCTCCACAAGAATTCAGAGAGCCTAAGTGACTTGAATTTATGAAGCGCACTAATGTCCTGAGATCAATTCCCATTGTCACTCCCTTGCACCTTCTCCACCTTCATATCTAGTTCTTTACAGTTAAAATTGTTCAGTGATGTTCTAAATAATGTCGCTGAGCCCTACAAGCTCCCTGGTTGTCTGACAGAGGCATAATTATGTTCACTAGTTTCTACTTAGTAAGACAGGAAAATGTGCCAATTTAGCATGTTATTGCTTTAACAAGACCCTGGAGAAATGCTTCTGCATTTCTCCAATGACAAAAAATCTAATGATTTTCTTAAAATGCATTAGAACAGACTTTAGAAAGATGAAGACAGATGAAGACTCCTCATGACTACTTCCTTGGAATCCCTAGCTCCTTTCAAGGATTAACTCAGGGATTTTTCCTACAAGACCCTCATTAATACCTTCCATATTCTACTTCTCCCAAACCCTGACAACTTTGTTTTGACGTTTATGTCTGTATAAACAGGTTTAATACACAAATATGCATACACACATAGAAACATATATGCATGTTCATGTACATAATGTATATACACATATATATGCATATATAGACAGATTTATATATATATGTATACTATGTGTGTATATATAGACATATTTGATTATTTGTGTATGTACTGTATTCTCTTCAGTAGAATATAAACTCTTTGAAGGCAGGGACAGCTGTTTTGGTTTTATATTTGAATGCTCAAGTGGCAGTGTTACACAAATAGATAGTCGGTTTCACACTCAGGATGTCATAGATTCAAATCCAGCCTCTGACTGCATTATGTTTTATACCTGACTGCATTGTTGATTAGTTTCTTAGTGCCCACACGCAACTCTCTAAAACTATACCTTGCAGAGGCTCTGCCAAGGTGTATTGGTAGGAAAAAATGTTGATAAATCAATAAAACCACAAGTCTAGTTGAAAACAAATGCTATCTGCATCCAGAGAAAGAACTGATAAACAGAAGCTTTTATAGAACAATTTTACACACACATACACACACACGCACATGCACATGCCCACGCACACTCACACACAGATTTGGGTTTATTTGGGTCTACTTGGGTTTAATTATTGCCATATCTAAGGGAGAGAAGTAAAGAATAAATTTATATGACAATTCTGTTTTATATTTGAAAGAAATAGCAAGTTGTGCATAGAACATTTGCAGTTTCATGTACAGTCATCTTTTCTATTATACTGTGTTATGAAAGTGCTTGTTTTATTCAAGAAAGTAAAAAGAAAATTTCAAAAAGACAAAAAAAAAATGTCCCTATGTCTACTGCCTAGCACAATGTCTTTCCCTTAGCTGGTTTTTAGGAAATGTTTGAAATGAAATAATGTAAACAAAGAGTTTTTCATGTAATTCTTACTTAAGCAGAGCATTCAAATAACTGATCCCTCTGAATTTCTGAGTACTCTCTTTGAAATTTGGGTGTATACTCCATTCAAAGTAATGGTGAAATCTACCACTGAAATAGAAACTTGTAAATTTTCAATCAAAGATATCTTTCAAGAGGAGAGCAGATGAAAAATGTTGTATTAGGTACTATGGGAAATTAGATGAATGAAAATATAGTCCCTTCCTTAAAGAATTTATATTACAATTATAGACATAAAATATGTGAATTAGCAATGACCAATAAAAGTTCTCTTAAGAAGCCTGAGTGGCATATGGAATAAGTCCCCATAAAGTGGTGGTGGCCTCCCACATAGTAGGGTAGAGTTTGAGTTTGGCCTAGAGGGATGAGAAGAGTTTTGATAGATCAAGAGGAAGGGAAGTAAAATTTCCAGTCAAGGAAATGCACATGAGAACAGGATGATGGATGCACTTTCCTTTTCCTTGACAATAACAACCTTTCAAAAAATATCTATTATGTTTAAGGTTCCAATTCAGTTATTCAGGATATAATCAATTGGTCAATTAACATTTATTAAATACAGCCAGGCACTGTGTTATAACTGAAAAAGTGATTTTTTTATGTGCTATCAGCATTCCTCCAGCCCCCCCCCAAAAAATTTACATGCAATTAAATGTGGCAAGATTGGCTTTCTCCATGGTAGAAAAATTAACTTGAAATTTAGCACTATTCTACCATGTTTCAGGAAGTGGTAAAGCCTACTAACACGAAGCTGTTCCCCAGAATCAAAATTCTCCAAAGAATGTATGTACAGTCACAACATAAATAGTGACTTCTGTAAGCATAGCTACTGGAATTAATTTTTCAAAACATTCATTCATTCATCTACTCATTCATTCAAGCAATCAAGAATGTAATAAGCCTTTATTATGTAGAGGCAGCAGCATCTAATAGTTAGAAAGTCAGTTAAAGTTCAGCCTCTGACACATTATGTGACCTTGAGGAAGTCATTCAACATCTCAGTACTTCTGGTAATTCTCTAGGATTGTAAGTTAGAGAGAAGGGGCCAACCAGTGTTGGTAGAGAGAGTTCCAGCTATCAGGAGTTCCCTTTACTAATGAAATCACAGATCCAGTCCCTCACCTTATTCCTACCCTATCCAACTGGTGAGCATTGTTGGAGGCTAGGCATATAAAGACAAAAAACAAAAACAAAAAAAACAAAAGAAAAGGCTTCTGCCCTGATAAGGAGAACTTGGGTTCAAATCCCATCTCTGATACTACTGATTGACAAATTAACTTATCTGTGCATCTGATTATCCATTAAAATGGGATTGAGATGAACTAAATTACCTTTGAATTTCTTTTTAGCTCTGGATCTAGGTTTGAGTGTGGAGGAAATAAGTAGAAATGTAAGTAACTGAAAAATGCATCATTCTTGGAAAGTGAAATGAGCTCTCTTTGTGAGTGAATACTTTTAGGTTGGGAAGCACTTCCCTTGATTCAGGCCTTTAAGCTCCAATACCTACCAAAACTTTGGAGATACCATCACGTGTGTCAGCAGCTCAGTTATCAAGTCACATAATGCTACTTCCGGTAAGAACCTCAGCTACCATGTAAATCAGGGCTTCCTAACCCTTCTTTGGTGTCATGAAAATGTCTAGGAATCTGGTAAAGCTGATGAAATTCCTCAGGGGATTGTTTTAATGCATAAAATGAAATATATGGGATTTCAAAGAAAACCAAAAGATAAAAAAAAAATATGTGTTTTCCCATCGAAGTTCATGGACTTCCTCTAACCTATCCTTGGAAATCTTGGGCATCTGTGTGTCCAATGTTAAGAACCTCTGTTCTAGATCAAATGCATTCATTCTGCAGATGAATACACTGAAGCCCAAAAAATGGAAAGTTACTTATCCAACATCATTGGGTAAATTGTTGATACAGTTGTGCCTAGAAAACAGATTTAGTGACTGTCACCTTGCCCAGTGCTCTTTTTCCTAATCTACCTTCGAAAATTTCAATCTCCCTTGAAGTTTCCTGGCCTGTTAGCCTTTGACCCATCCCCCCAAATTATCCTCAAATATTGATCATTGTCATGGAAAGCTTTCTCAAAAAATACTTTTAAAGGTATTTGGGAATTTCTTGATTCCAAGTTCCGATGAAACCTAATGTGGGAGTGAAATAAAGTCCCTGTTTGTATTCCCTTTAATCCCAGAAGTCAGGCCAATTCTCTACTAAATCCTCTTGGAGATGCTTTCATTTTATCCTTTCTTTTGAAGATTAGGAGTTAAATCCTAAAAGAGTGGCTGAGTGCTCCATAAGGTGAAAAAAACTCATAGTCTTTCATAAATAGTCAGAGAGTCTTTGGAGCTTGATGCATGAAAGGAAGATGAATGGGCTCTCCTGTAAATGTTCTTATCATTACCCTTAAAAAATAAATATTTGCTTCCTTTAAAAAATATTTCCTTATTCACAAAAGAATTTTAAAATATAGTCAGCGACATGGTTGCATTGTATTCTTCATAAGAGTGGTTTTTTAAGGGTTAGATAGGAATTTCAGTCCCTCTTTAGGCATTTTCTTATCTGCGGAACCTTTGGTAAGTCTCACTGAGGCTGTTTGTTCACACATGAAATGGGGATGATGCCTAGTAATTATGTTGTAGGATTTCAGCAAAGATCCAATGTAATAATAAATTTTTAAAAATTGATAAATGCCAGATGTAATTATTAGATGGAATCAGGAGAGAGGGGATGGGAGGAATTCCTTGCAAAAATGTCTCTGGCAAAGTGTGTCATGGGAGAAAAGAAGGAGGGAAGAAGAAAGCAAGCAAAGCAGCTATTGAGTTCTTTAAGTATTAAACCCGCAACATTCTCTGGGTCGCATGTCCTCTAAACCCTGGCTAGATGTAGCTGGTAACCAGGTTTCATCCCTTAGAAAGGAAAATGAGTCACAGAATCTCAGAGCTGGAAATAATTCAGAGACTGCTTAGCCCAACCCATTTCTCAAACATGAATTGCCTCTATAAATTGACTCACTTTCACCCCTCATAATTCCCAGCTAACATTGATGGGATGCTTGGGTTCTTGTAACACACTTAAACTGCATCAAGATCAGTGCTCAATTTCAGTGTTATCTCCTATACAAGCACATCCTAATGCCTCCTCCTTACCCCATATTTCCTTCCATCCTAGAGCCTCCTCTTAAAGTTACCTTTTCTTTAGGTTCTTTTTCCAAGTTACTACAGGCACCCTCCTCATTTTCCTCATATCCTCCCCTACCTGGAGCCTTGGATTCTGCTTTTCATCCCATGGTCTGCTTTTTGGTAGGAAAGAGGACTTCATATCTCTTCTGGGCCATTTCTAAACAATGCAGGTTGAAGTCCCAAAGCAATCCCTTTTAGCACCTCCTTTGTATCAATTTCCTCTATCAGAAAAAAGCTCTTTGATGGCAGGTACTCTCTTGTCTCTATATATTTGTATCCACACCACTAAGGAAAGTTCCTGGCACATAGCAAGCCCTTAATAAATGTTTCATCATTCATTCATATTTTTGTGTGTATATGAAAATGTGTTCACACTGCTTCTCCAGATAAATCATGAGTCTTGAGTTTGGGAGTGTTTTTTTTTGATCTCTATATTCTTAAGGCTTATCAAAAGTCAACACACAGTAGGTGGTCAATCAATGATGACTGATTAAAATTTTGATTGGTTAGTAAGGTGGGCATCTAGATTCTCTTAGTTGATCTCCAAAGAAGGAGAGCAATAGCCTTTTGAGGAAGTTAATTCCACTCTGAAATAGCCTAAACTATTAGGAAGATTTCCTTTTCTCAGGCCAGAAGTAGCTTTTTCAAGCTCAGTGACTGCTGCAACATGTGTCCTCTGGGAGTCAAGAGAATAAACCCACATAACAGACATAGTTGGTTAAGCTTCAAAACTATTTACAATATTGAGAATGTCCATCTCAAACCCATTTTACAGATGAAGAAATGAAAGATCAAAGAAACAAAGGTTCTTAACCAACATCACATAGAAAGCAAATTTAAAAGCCTTTATTCTAACTTAGGTCTTTTCACTCCACGCCCAATATAAGGCACTTAGGAGAATTAGTCTTTGAAAATTGTCTTGTGTATTAAGTGTGATTGGGCCATGATCACATAGTCAATGTGTGTCAGACAGCTGATCCTCTCTCCACTGGGCCAACGTGCCTCTCCATTATATCAGGCAACACTGTAAAGCTATGGATTAATAAATGACTTTCCTACATACACTGGTAAATAGTTTCTTAGACAACAGCAAGCATTTATATAATCCCTTAAGGTTTTGAATCACAGATTCTCACACATAATGTAAGCCCCCTGAGGGCAAAGCATATTTGATTTTTGGCACTGTATCATCATCATCTAGCATAGCTGCTGCCACACAGTAGGCATTTAATAAATGCTTACTGGATTAAATTAAAAGAACTCAAAATGAATTGGATTCACAAAGTAGCTGGGAGATTTTAATCACAGAGAAAAGAGAATAAGAAATAATAAGTTTAAATACCAGCAGGAAGGATACAAGTTCAGAATAACTTGTGTCTATGCCTTAGGGCATGATTTTCCCATCACAGTTAGTTCTGCTGAATACTAATTGGTAACAGAAGGTCACCACTAGTGTAGTAGAAAGATAACTAGATTTGAAGTCAGAAGGTTTGATTTCCTTATCTTTACTGCCTATATAAATTGGAACACCTCACTCATCTTCCAGAGTCTCCATTTCCTCATCTATAAAGTGAGGTAGTTGGTCTAGATGGCTATTGAAGTCCCTTCCACCACATATAATATATATGTGTGTGTATATGTGCATATTTATATATACACATATATATGTATGTGGGTAGGTGTGAGTGTCGTGGGTGGGTGTGTCTTAGGTGGGTGCATATAAGTATGAATGTATGTGTATATGTATAAACTGGCATAGTCCCTTTGATAGAGAGATAAACATGCATACATATAAAATTGGCATATTTAAAAGAGAATATTATTTTCAATACCCTTCCCTTTTACTTTGAGTTCCACTTCTTCTATCAATCATGTGTCCCTTAGATGCCCAAGCCCCCTTTCTTCCATGAAAGCTTTCTTGCTCTGAATCTCTCTCCATCTTCTCCTCAGTCACTCAATGATTCATATTCTCATATCTCTAAGTTTTGCTACTTGAAAAAACTAATTTATATATCCTACTATTAAGAAACAGTCTGATTAGGAGGATAGAAGGTTGGCTTCCCATTGGAAAAGTCTGGATTTATTTGACACATACTAGCAATTTGATCATGGATGAGTCAATTTTCTTCTCAGGGCCCCAGTAAATTACCAAAGATAAGTTGCTAGAGTTCCCCATACCCTGTTATGAAATTATAAATCTAGACTTAAAAAATACAAAAAAAAAATCGTCAGTGGAGACAATCTTACCAGGTGGTAAGAAGAAATGAATGTCATTTTACCTTATTTCCTTACTTCTAGGAACAGAGTAGGTTATTCAGGATAATAAAACAATGGTCTACTTAACATTTGATGTGATAACAATAGAGTTTGTGAAATAGAAGCTACAGGATAATGGAAGCATCAATTTAGATTTCAAAGGTACCCTAGAGGCCATCTGGTTAAACTTTCTCATTTTAAAAATGAGAAAACTATGGCCCATAAAGATTCTACGATCTGCCCAAGTTGACACACATAAAAGGTATAAAATCTGGAATTCTAACTATACATCTGTATCAACAGCAGTGACTAATGAAAAATCCCAAAAGTCATTGCAGAGCTTGCTGGGTTGTTTTCCAAGATAGAGGTAGGAGAGACAGGAGTCACAGGACAGAGGGTTGCTGCCAACTTCTAAGTTCTGATGAGTTCAGGGTAGTTGTGGATGATTGAAAGTGAATGGTGCCAACACCCAGAATCACTGCAAGAAC
This sequence comes from Notamacropus eugenii, assembly GCF_028372415.1. NCBI lineage: Eukaryota > Metazoa > Chordata > Mammalia > Diprotodontia > Macropodidae > Notamacropus > Notamacropus eugenii. The sequence continues at coordinate 728,984,233 of NC_092872.1, read as the reverse complement.
TATTATTAATTATAAAAAGTTAGGAGGGGGAACTAAGAACAAAATAAAAAAGTACATAGCAGAAAACAAAAGAAAGCTTACAAGGAAGCAAAGAAAGATGGGCAATTCTAACACAAAATGTATTATTTATCATACAGTCTTTCTTGAACTGAAAAGTTATTGTTGGATACATTGAATCCTCTCTTATGTCCTGCCATGCACATGGAATTCTCATTTCTTACATTGTATTTAAGTCCTAATATTTGCTTATTATGTATTTTGGTTTCTTTTCTCTGTTCTGTATTTGTGTTCTGGTGTTTGAGTCTAAAATAAATTTTTTAAAGAATTGGAGGTGTGTTTGACGCAATGATTCACTTAAGGAGTGAGATTCCCAGAGAGAATTTATTACCTTCGTGAACGTGCTTGTTCATGGTGCTACTGGGACCTGGGGAATTTGTACACTCTCCACTCCTCCACTTTCTTGTAGCTACACTCCTCTTGCCTTGTCATTGACTAACATATCAGTGCCACTTTTAACTTCTGTAGTGGCTGGTCTTTTTAAACATTGTTCATTTATTGTTTGTGCTTGTACACTGATATATACATATACAAACATATACGCACACATATATATGTACATTTTAATTTTTATTTTATTCCAAGACATTTTTTCTATAAAAATGATTAGAAATGGGCAATAATGGCTAGTGGTGTTTTGAGTGTATATTATACTACAAAGACCAGGTGGTGTCTTGGATAGTGGACTGGCCTTAGAATCGGCAAGATATAACTGCTGTTCTGGTCTTGTATACTTACTGTGTGACCCTGGATAAGTCATTTAACTCCAGTCTGCCTCAGTTTCTTCTACTGGAAAATAGAGTTAGTAATAGCACTTATCTCCCAGGGTGGTAGTGAGGATCAAATGAAATATTTGTGAAATACTGAGTACAATTGTCTCCCATGTGGTAGGGGCTTAGCAAAGTCTGCTACCCCTCTCCCTTATTTGCTTCTTCTTTTCTAGGAAAGGGAAAGCATTTATTTTCTACTTTGGGTATTCTAAACTTACTGAACAAGTATTTAGCATTAGTAGTTCCCCAAAATATTAGGGGGAAAGGACAAATGTCCAGTGAGGCTACTTGCCAAAACATTTATAGGTAAAAATCGTGAGTTGATATTAAACTCTCTGCCTTCATCATTCAAGTCTTTTGATTATGTTCTATGGCATTACATGCAATCCAGAGAGAGAGAGAGACTGAGGCAGAGAGACAGAGAAAGAGAGACAGAGATACAGGGACAGAGAGATACAGAAAGACAGAGACAGAGAGAAGGGTAGAGACAGCCAGAGACAAAGACTGAACTCCTTATGCATATGACTATTGCTGGAAAATCTCTACAATTTATGAGATATTTCATACACAAATCAAGGCCATCCCATGATTATTATTTTCACCTGAAAATCCAGCTCAGTCCCTTAAATATGACAATTGTAACAACCATTGTTGACTGAAAAATATTTTCCATCCCTACTCTACCACAATGCCTAGAATTCAATCATAAGAATGGTGTTCCTTTGGACATAAACTTTTTCGCCTTGCTAAAATTCAGAATCCTCAGGAGGATTAGCACATTAAGAGAAATTGGTTCTCAGTAAGAACACTATTCCATTTTTAAAGAATTTAAACTAACATGCATGCAATAATTCATTTATTTAATAACCTCTTTTCAAAGGTAGCTACAATGATGCACAAAGCTTAACTTACTGAGGCATGGTTTAAACATGATGGTCTTCTCAGCGCTGTGGCTGATCATTAACATCCCCTGCTGCAGGATGCCAGTGATCTCCAGAGAAGAAAGAATATGCAACTTTAATTCTGTAATTCTTTGTTTCCCTTATTTTCTCAAACATGCTACTATCGAATTCCCCCAAACTGAAGACCAGCCCAAAAAACAGTTGAAGTAGAGATTGTTTTTCTTTACTATGGTGATTTCATAATTCTGCCTTTTTGCTCAGTCTCTGGGAATGGCTAAAATTTTTCTCATTTCTCATCCCACCTCCTCCACCAAAAACAAAGCAAAACAAAAGAAAAACACATGGCCCCTTGTTTCTCATATGAGAACTACTTAAAAACAAGTTCATTCAATTACCTTAAATAGAAACATTTTTTAAAATCATCATTAAACTTTAAACGTTCAATAAACAATAGATTTTTTGTTTGTTGCCATTTGTTCATTTTGTTTTGAACCAGTGTCTCCCTATATCAAATGCTCTAAATGCAGCAGTTAGTCACTCAAAGGTTGATCCTATTGATGATGGGCACAGAAACTGACTTGTGTTGGTTTTCCCCTGGTGGCCTCCGGCTCCAGGGATCACCATATTGGTGCCCACTAAGCATGGATAGCTGTTTGAGTTTAGCCTTTCTGAAGCTCAGGACTCCTGAGTTCAATCCACTGGACACTACCTCCCCAGTAGCATGGATTACAGGTATATATCACCATGTCTGGCATTAATAAGATTTTAATACATTATTTATCCCTTGGATAAATATAACATAATCAAAAGACTTTCATCAAGAAATACCCATTTTTATATCATCTGATTTCTTATGGAATTTGGATGAAATATTCTGTAAAAGAAAGTAAATGCACCTCCTAATATTAGTAGGGCAGGCTGATTGTCTCATTGACATCTAAAACCTATCATATCCAACATATATAAAATAAAACTCACCATCTTTTTTCTTCCTTCAAATCCATCTGTTTTCTAAATTTCCCTTTTTCTGTATAATCCACAACTTCTTACTCTCAAAGAGTTATAAAATCTTGCCATTTCCACTTAGAAAGTATCTTTCACATCTCTTTATTCTCTCCATCCAGAAGTGAAGCTAGTGACCTGCACAGCCCTCACTCACTCAAAACGAAGTCAAGTGCAAGTCTTATCATTATTTCTCTGATGGCATGGTCTTTTTTGGCAAGGAAGGATGAACACACATTCTATTCATCCACATATCCCACCTATAGTTCTGACCTATATTATTACCTTTCTCACCTGGTTTATGGAAATAATCTCCTTTTGTTTTCTCCCTGACACATCTCTGCCCCATTCCATTTTATTCTCCACTCTAACTGAAAATGATTTTTTTTTTTTTATAATTCAGGTTTGACCATCTCATTGCCCTACTCAATTTGTACCCATGGCTCCCTATTACCACCAGAATTATTTGATTGCCATTAGGATAAAATACAGAGTACTAGACTATTTGAGCCCTTTACAATCTCACACGTTTATCTTTCTAGACAGATTACAGATTACTTTCTCTTTCTCCATACACTTAACTTTCCAATCCAATTGGCTATCTTGTTCTTCATGGTATAGATCATTAATGTGTTCCTTCCACACCTTCAGTTCATTGTTTCTTTAAAACATTTTTGGAGTGGCACCTTGCACATGAGGATTTTCCTGATCTTTGGAATTGTTAGTGTTCTTCATCCAAAATTAATTTATATTTACTTTTTGTTATTTTTTTTAATTTCCTCATGATGTACATGTTGTTTCTGTCCAATAAGAGATAACCTTGAAAACATTCACCATCTCATTTTAGTGTCTTTGTATTCCTAAAATCTAGCATACTACTAGGAATTAAAAATGTATGCAATAAATTTTTAATAGAATAGAATTATTCTTTATGATGAACATATCCTTGATTACAAAAAATACAGATTTTTTGGCATATGCACAATTATGTATGTAGTGGTATCACATCTCTTGTGTTACATGCATTGTAGATCCAAAACCTTCTTCAATGGGAATGACAACATATGTGGACAGAAATACATAGGGACAATTTTCCAACCTCACCCAGAATGCTTTAGTGCCTTTTGCCCAACTCTCCTTCAGGGCACTGACATTGTCAATGAACCGTGCAGAGTTTACAAGCAGGTAGTGAAATCAGCCCACTCTTAGCTAGATAGGACTTTACGAGTAGTGGTAACTCCACCCCTACCACTACCATTCAATTTATATTACTTGAGTTTTATGGAATTTAGGCCAAGCATTTTGTAATTTAAATTCATAGGTTTGCCATCAGATGACTCTGAAGCCAATGAAATACCATCAGTATCATAAATCCAGCACACAATCCTTGATTCATGGCTTTACAGAAATATAAGTGGCTCACTGCAAGTCTGATATCATCATATAACAAAAAAGTTCAAGGTAAAAATATCTCATAGATTTCATGTGAATACATGTGTCAACAAAAGAAATGCAAGGGTGATTTCTCCTTTACTTTGGTGGTATACATGGGTTTCTACTACTGTGGACTCCAATGAAAAAATAATTGTCCAATTAAAATGCAAATAAAAGATAAAACCATAGCCTTTCCAATTTTAGAGGAGTTCTCATAAAGAACAAGTTATAAACTGATATGACTGTTAATTTTTAATCATGCTGACAAATACAGATTGAGTACTTGACATCTGCTGGGTCTTATAATGGAAGCAAAGTGAGATAAAGAGTTTCAATGAATGGCATGATCACTAGTAATGTGATGGAAGTCTGGCAGCTATGATTTGGTCAGGTGAAGGGAGAAAGATAAGATAGAAAGTTAGACAGCTGTAATGCAATATATTTACTTCAATGAGCTTTGGATGATTGTGTAGTCTGATACATATAAGTATTTTTCAAAAAATGCCATTAGTAGACCACACATGTGTACGCATCCCATGCAATTCTTGACTGTAGAGATGTGTTTTTTCAAGTGTTTCTTGACTGACTAATTGAAACTCCTTCGAGTTTAACATGTATAGTCTTTTTTAACCAAAAGATTATTTTGGGGGGGCGGAGCCAAGATGGCGGAGTAGAAAGATGCACATACACATAGCTCCGAACCCACAACCTATAGAACGGCTACAGGGAAGTAACTCACGGCGAATTCTGCACCCAGAAGCCACGGAACATTGGAGCGAGGGAGATTTCTGTTCTGGAGAGACCTGCAAACCTCTCGCAGGGGGTCCTTCGCGCTGCGGACTGGGCGCAGGGACTGGGAGCTGAGTGCAGCCCTGCCGCGGCCGCGGCACCGAGAGGAAAAGATCTGAGCGGGCTTCAGGGACAGGATCTCCAGCGGCCACGCGGGTCCCTCCACCCACAGAGGGACCTGCAAACCTCTCGCAAAAGGTCCGTCGCGCTGCAGACGTGGAGCCCAGCCCAGACCTGCTGTGGCCGTGACCGTGGCACCGAGAGAAACATATTTGAGCAGGCTTCAGGGACTGGATCTCCAGCAGCCGCACAAGTACCTCCACCCACAGGTGACGGGGGTCGGTGAGAGTGTCTCTTTGGTGGGTCGAGAGGGCAGGGGGGTGCCCCCATAATTCAGGCCCCCCCGGGAGGTAGAAGCTGAGAGGTGGCTGCAGACCAGGGCTCCCCAAGCGGGCGGGAGCCTGAATCCATTGTGGAAGGTCTGTGCATAAACCCCCTGAGGGAACTGAGCCTGAGAGGCGGCCCTGCCCCGACCTGACCACCTGAACTTAATCTCACACTGAATAGCAGCCCTGCCCCCACCAAAAAGCCCTAAGGCTGGAAGCAGCATTTGAATCTCAGACCCCAAACGCTGGCTGGGAGGATCAGGAGGCAAGGTGGGTGTGAGGATAATATTCAGAGGTCAAGTCACTGGCTGAGAAAATGCCCAGAAAAGGGAAAAGAAATAAGACTATTGAAGGTTACTTTCTTAGAGAACAGGCATTTCCTCCCTTCCTTTCTGATGAGGAAGAACAATGCTTACCATCAGGCAAAGACACAGAAATCAAGGCTTCTGTGTCCCAGCCCACCCAATGGGCTCAGGCCATGGAAGAGCTCAAAAAGAATTTTGAAAATCAAGTTAGAGAGGTAGAGGAAAAGCTGGGAAGAGAAATGAGACACATGAAGTCAAAGCATGAACAGCAGATTAGCTCCCTGCTAAAGGAGACCCAAAAAAATGGTGAAGAAATTAACACCTTGAAAACTAGCCTAACTCAATTGGCAAAAGAGTTTCAAAAAGCCAATGAGGAGAAGAATGCTTTCAAAAGCAGAATTAGCCAAATGGAAAAGGAAATTCAAAAGCTCACTGAAGAAAATAGTTCTTTCAAAATTAAAATGGCACAAATGGAGGCTAATGATTTTATGAGAAAGCAAGATATCACAGAACAAAGAGAGAAGAATGGAAAAATGGAAGATAATGTGAAATATCTCCTTGGAAAAACAACAGACCTGGAAAATAGATCCAGGAGAGACAATTTAAAAATTATGGGACTACCTGAAAGCCATGATCAAAAAAAGAGCCTAGACATCATCTTTCATGAAATTATCAAGGAAAACTGCCCTGAGATTCTAGAACCAGAGGGCAAAATAAATATTCAAGGAATCCACAGATCACCGCCTGAAAGAGATCCAAAAAGAGAAACTCCTAGGAACATTGTGGCCAAATTCCAGAGTTCCCAGGTCAAGGAGAAAATATTGCAACCAGCCAGAAAGAAACAATTCAAGTATTGTGGAAATACAATCAGGATAACACAAGATCTAGCAGCCTCTACATTAAGGAATCGAAGGGCATGGAATAGGATATTCCAGAAGTCAAAGGAACTAGGACTAAAACCAAGAATCACCTACCCAGCAAAACTGAGTATAATACTTCAGGAGAAAAAAATGGTCTTTCAATGAAATAGAGGATTTTCAAATATTCTTGATGAAAAGACCAGAGCTGAAAAGAAAATTTGACTTTCAAACACAAGAATGAAGAGAACCATGAAAAGGTGAACAGCAAAGAGAAGTCATAAGGGACTTACTAAAGCTGAACTGTTTACATTCCTACATGGAAAGACAATATTTGTAACTCTTGAAACATTTCAGTATCTGGGTACTAGGTGGGATTACACACACACACATGCACACAAGCACACATACATAGAGACAGAGTGCACAGAGTGAATTGAAGAGGATGGGATCATATCTTAAAAAAAAATGAAATCAAGCAGTGAGAGAGAAATATATTGGGAGGAGAAAGGGAGAAACTGAATGGGGCAAATTATCTCTCATAAAAGAGGCAAGCAAAAGACTCATTAGTGGAGGGATAAAGAGGGGAGGTGAGAGAAAAACATGAAGTCTACTCTCATCACATTCCACTAAAGGAAAGAATAAAATGCCCACTCATTTTGGTAGGAAAACCTATCTTACAATACAGGAAAGTGGGGGATAAGGGGACAAGCAGGGTGGGGGGGATGATAGAAGGGAGGGCATGGGGAGGAGAGTGCAATTCGAGGTCGACACTCATGGGGAGGAATAGGATCAAAAGAGAATAGAAGTAATGGGGGACAGGATAGGATGGAGGGAAATATAGTTAGTCCTATACAACACAACTATTATGGAAGTCATTTGCAAAGCTACACAGATTTGGCCTATATTGAATTGCTTGCTTTCCAAAGGGAAGGGGTGGAGCGGGAGGGAGGTAAAGAAGGTGGAACTCAAAGTTCCACAACTGTCGAGTAATGTTCTTGCCACTAGGAAATAAGAAATACAGATAAAGGGGTATAGAAAGCTATCTGGCCCTACAGGACAAAAGAGAAGACGGAGACAAGGGCAGAGAGGGATGATAGAAGAGAGAGCAGATTGCTCATAGGGGCAATTAGAATGCTTGGTGTTTAGGGGGGGAGGGGAGAAAAGGGGAGAAAATTTGTAACCCAAAATTTTGTGAAAATGAATGTTAAAAGTTAAATAAATAAATTTAATTTAAAAAAAAAGATTATTTTGTGCCGTACTACTTTCATTCTTGACTCTATCATCACAAAGTGATCTACTAGCACAATGTAAAGACACAAGATTTGTAGGGAGGCAAATTACTCTGTAAACTGTAAGAACAAATGCAAAGGAGCTGATCTGTTCTGCCATGATATGTCAATTCAAGGGACGCAGATCCTCTGAGAGAATATTGAGATCCAAAGAAAGATGGGCCCATGCCAATTTTGTAGTAAATAATATGCAGATTTATTAGAGTTAATTGGGTTAAGGAAGTTAAAAGAGAGGCAACAGAACAAAATGGTGTCATGGATCCAAGAGCCAGCCCCAGTCCAGGTCAAGTATTATATAGAAACAGAACAGAGAAAGACATAATGCCAGGATGGCCCAGAGTCATGTGCAACTTTCCTCATGGGATATTTGGAGCTTTTTTTTTTGCTGCATACATTTATTCAAGGTAGTTTGCATTTTCTGTGGAATCATTGGTCACATTCTCACTCTGATGGCACTGTACACAAAAGTACTTTAAAATCTTAAAATTGGGTATCCACTTTTGGCTTGGACTTTGCATTGGACATCTTCCATAAAAGCCAAAAAGTCCCTTCTTTATGTTTTCTCTAATATTAATAATTGGGAGACATGGAAAAAATCTTTATTCTAGTTTTCAAAGATTCTTGCATGATTTTACCATGTTTGAGAATTATATGAACTTTTAAGACAGCATTTTTTCTCTACCAAATTGATTTTTAAATAGTCAACAAGTCAGTTAGATAGACTAAGGGGAAAAAACCTTGATCTAGAGTCAAAAAGGCGTGAGTTTAAATGCTAACTCAAACACATACTACCTACGTGACCTTGGACAAGTCACTTAATCTCTCAGTTTGGGTTTCCAAGTCCATAAAAGGAAAGTGTTAAACTTTTTGGTCTCCAAACCACTTCTCAGCCTATCTAAGTGGCACAATGGATAGAACTCCAGACCTGGAGTCAAGAAGACCTTAGTTCATATCTGGCCTCAAACAATTACTAGCTGTATGACCCTGGAGAAGTCAATTAACCTGTGTTTGCCTTAATCTGCTGGAGAAGGAAGTAGCAAACCACTCCAGAATCTTTGCCAAGAGACTGTCATATGGAGCCACAAAGATTTGGGTATATCTGAATTACTGAACAGTGTCAAATGCTGTGCTAACCACTGAGAATAAAATATAAGGAAAAAGAGAAATAGTCTCTGTCCTTCAATGTGGTTCAGTGGATAGAGTGCCAGAAATGAAATCAAGAAGACCTGATTTCAAACACTTGCTAGATAAGTGACTATGGGTAAGAGTCACCTTCTGTTTGCTTCAGTTTCCTTAATTGTAAAGCAGGGATAATAACAGTTACTTCTCAAGGGTGTTGTAAAGATCAAATGAGATATTGTAAACAACCAAAAAACGAATAGTATGGCATCTTGCACAGAGAAAGAACTACATAAAATTTATTGTTTCCTTCTTCTAATGATGGAAGATAATATACAAAAGAAACCTCAAAATTGGGGAGGGGATAGTGAAAATTGAGAATCACCAGTTGAGCACAAAGGGAATGAAATATAATCATCCAAGGCTCCTCCTCAAAATGGAGGCCCCATCAAGAACTCACCAATGGAACATAGCGTTCTTTTGAAAACAAGGTGACTATATCAGAAGATAAAGGGAATGGTGATGAAGATACATATTGTAACCTAGATTTTAGCAAAGATGTGATAAAATAGGTCAAACTATTTTGAAACAGATGGAAAGATGTGGGCTAGTTCACTAGAGGATAATTACTTAAACTGAGAACTAGTTCAATGACTAAATTCATAAATTAATGATTCAATGGAAACTTGAAATGAGGGTATCATCTGATTATACCAGTAACAACCTATGTTTCTTGTTTTTCCCCTTGTAATGCTTAATATTTTTAGCAGTGATTTAGATAAATTCTTATAGGATATCAAATTTGAAGATGATAAAATGCCAGGAATGATTATCGCAGGAAATAAACAAATTAGATGACATTCAAAGTCAAAAAGAATTTTAATAAGCCAGCAAATTGGGTAGTAAAAAGAAGTAGGATATGGACACATTTAAAGTCGTATTCTTCAATATAAGAAATTTACTTTGTAAATATAAGCTAGCATGGCTAGATAACAGTTTGTATGAAATAATCTGAGAATGTTGTGGACAATAAATTCACTGTAGTCAGAAATGGTAAATGATAACCAAAAAAAGCTAATATCATTTTAGACTACTTTAAGATATGGATAGAAAAATATAGTTTACAGGGATAAAAAATTGATAACCATATTACACACTGGGTTTTCTCAGACCACATGTAGAGTGTAGTTTTGAATATCAAATCCAAGAAAGAGAGAAGCAAGAGAAGAAAGAACAGTGAACTGGCTATTGTGAAGTTCATGATAAATGCGAGTCAGTGGCAGAACCTTGAGATTTTTAATTTGGAGAAAAGAAATATGGGGATTGAGGGGGGGTGGAGTTAGGACTGACATTTTTTTTTAATTTATTTATTTAACTTTTAACATTCATTTTCACAAAATTTTGGGTTCCAAATTTTCTCCCCATTTGTCCTCTCCCCCCACCCCAAAACACCAAGCATTCTGATTGCCTCTGTCACCAATCTGCCCTCTCTTCTATCATCCCTCCCTTCTCTTGTCCCTATCTTCTCTTTTGTCCTGTAGGGCCAGATAACTTTCTATACCCCATTACCTGTATTTCTTATTTCCTAGTGGCAAAAACAGTACTCAACAGTTGTTCCTAAAACTTTGAGTTCCATCTTCTCTTCATCCCTTCCTCCCCACCCATTCCCATTGGGAAGGCAAGCAATTCAATATAGGCCATATCTGTGTAGTTTTGCAAATGACTTCCATAACAGTCGTGTTGTGTAAGACTAACTATATTTCCCTCCATCCTATCCTGCCCCCTATTGCTTCTATTCTCTCTTTTGATCCTGTCTCTCCCCAAGAGTTTTGACTTCAAATTGCTCCCTCCTCCCATTGCCCTCCCTTCCATCATGCCACCACTCTGCTTATCCCCTTTTACCCCACTTTCCTGTATTGTAAGATAGGGTTTCATACCAAAATGAGTGTGCATTTTATTCCTTCCTTTAGTCGAATGTGTTGAGAGTAAACTTCATGTTTTTCTCTCACCTCTCCTCTTTTTCCTTCCACTAAAAAAGTCTTTTGCCTGTCTCTTTTATGAGAGATAATTTGCCCCATTCCTTTTCTCCCTTTCTCCCCCTAATATATTTCTCTTTCACCTCAATTTCATTTTTTTAAGATATGATCTCATTCTATTCCATTCACTCTGTGCTCTCTGTCTCTGTGTATGTGTGTGTGCGCGCGTGTGTGTGTGTGTGTGTGTGTGTGTGTGTGTGTGTGTGTAATCCCACCAACTACCCAGATACTGAAAAGTTTCAAGAGTTACAAATATTGTCTTTCCATGTAGGAATGTAAACAGTTCAACTTTAGTAAAGTCGCTTATGACTTCTCTTTGCTATTTACTTTTTCATGCTTCTCTTCATTCTTGTGTTTGAAAGTCAAATTTTCTTTTCAGCTCTGGTCTTTTCATCAAGAATGCTTGAAAGTCCTCTATTTCATTGAAACCCCATTTTCCCCCTGAAGTATTATACTCAGTTTTGCTGGGTAGGTTATTCTTGGTTTTAGTCCTAGTTCCTTTGACTCTGGAATATCATGTTGCATGCCCTTCGATCCCTTAATGTAGAAGCTGCTAGATCTTGTGTTATCCTGGTGGTATTTCCACAATACTTGAATTATTTCTTTCTAGCTGCTTGCAATATTTTCTAATTGACCAGGGAACTCTGGAATTTGGCCACAATATTCCTAGGATTTCTTTTTTTGGATCTCTTTCAGGCGGTGATCAGTGGATTCCTTAAGTACTTATTTTGCCCTCTGGTTCTAGAATCTCAGGGCAGCTTTCCTTGATAATTTCATGAAAGATGATGTCTAGGCTCTTTTTTTGATCATGGCTTTCAGGTAGTCCCATAATTTTTAAATTGTCTCTCCTGGATGTATTTTCCAGGTCAGTTGTTTTTCCAGTGAGATATTTCACATTATCTTCCATTTTTTCATTCTTTTGGTTTTGTTTTGTGATTTCTTGGTTTCTCATAAAGTCATTATCCTCCATCTGTTCCATTCTAATTTTTAAAGAACTGTTTTCTTGAGTGAGCTTTTGAACCTTCTTTTCCATTGGGCTGATTCTGCTTTTGAAAGCATTCTTCACCTCATTGGCTTTTTGAACCTCTTTTGCCAATTGAGTTGGCCTATTTTTCAAGGTGTTATTTTCTTCAGCATTTTTTTGGGTCTCCTTTAGCAAGGTGCTGACCTGCTTTTCATGCTTTTCTTACATCTCTCTCATTTCTCTTCCCAGTTTTTCTTCCACTTCTCTAACTTGATTTTCAAAATCCTTTTTGAGCTCTTCCATGGCCTGAGCCCAATGAATATTTATTTTGGATGTTTGGGATACAGAAGCCTTGACATTTATGTCTTTCCCTGACGGTAAGCCTTGTTCTTCCTCATCTGAAAGGATGGGAGGAGATATCTGTTCACCAAGAAAGTAACCTTCTATGGTCTTATTTTTTTCCCCCTTTTCTGGGCATTTTCCCAGCCAGTTACTTGACTTCTGAGTGTCCTCTCCACACCCACCATGCCTCCAGATCCACCCAGCTAGTGCTTGGGGTCAGAGATTCAAATGCTGCTCCCCAGCCTCAGGGCTTTGGGCAGGGGCAGGGCTGCTATTCAGTGTGAGATTAAGTTCAGCTGCTCAGGTGAAGGCAGGGCTGCCACATGGGGCTTAGTTCCCTCAGGGGGTTTACATGGAGACCTTCAACAATGGATCTGAGCTCCTACCTGCTTCGGGAACCCTTGTCTGCTGCTGCCTCTGCAGCTGCCTCCCAAGGGGGCCTGAGTTATGGGGACACTCTGCTCCCCTCTCGGAGAGCTGAAAAGACCCTCTCACTGACCTTTGGTGCCTGTGGGTGGAGGGACCTGTGGGGCTGCTGGAGATTCTGTCCCTGAAGCCTGCTCTGATCTGCTTCCCTTGGTGCCAAGCGGCCAAGGCAGGCCTGGGCTCTGCTCCGGGTCCTGTGCGTGATGGACCTTTTGTGTTGGTGTTTCAGGTCTCTCTGGAACAGAAATCTTCTCCACTCCATTGTTCTGTGGCTTCTGCTGCTCCAGAGTTTGTTGAGAGTTCTTCTTTACAGGTATCTTATGGGCTGTGGGTTTGGAGCTAGCATATGTGTATCTTTCTATTCCACCATCTTGGCTCCTCATTTTAGGACAGACATTTTAAACTAAATGATAAAGATATTGAAATTTATTTTCATTTCATAGATGGATACTGCATTGTTTTCCCAGTCTCATTCCAAACATTTTTGGCAGGATTGGACTTAATTCTTGCTCTTTCCAAGTTTTCTATAAATGTGTTTTGTTATCTTTTTATTCCTTTGTTGGTGTGTTTTTTAACTGTTTTATGACATGATACAACTTTTAATTTTCTACCATCATTTTTTTTCCCTATAAAACCTTACTCATAACTCTATACTCCAATCCAGTGCTGCTTCCTGCTGCCAAACCTTAATTTGGCAAAAAGATGAAGTGTCTGATAACTAAGGTAGTTTCTAGGCTCCACTGGCTGTAGCAGTGAGTTTATGCTTGACATATTTGATCTCAGAGGGAAGAAAATGAATCAATGGGTAGAAGCTTCAAAGAAATAATTTTAGACATGATGTCAGTGTGAAAAGAAAAATAAAACTTCCTAGAAATTAGATGTGGCAAGGCAGGAAAGCAAAAAATATTTATTAAATGCTTACTATATGCCAAGTTATTATAAATTAGAATGAGCTGTCAGAGATAATACTGAGTTCTCCCTTCACTCTAGGCCTTCGAGCAAAGAGTGGATAACTGTTTTTTGAATGTGTTTCAGAAGAATTTCTTTTTTCAAGTATAGGTTGTACCAGATAGTTACTCAGTTTCCTTCTGAATCTGAAATATTTCCCTTCCATTCTTTGATAGGTCTATAGATTGTTGTGGTAAAAATAGGGTGAGGAGAAATATAGATGGGATTAATAATAACGTCTACATTTTTCCCACCTTTTTCTTTTTTTGAATATCGGATCTCTTAGACCATCAGGACATCAAAATTCTCAACTGCGAGAACATTTCCTCTGTATATTTGGTGCAGTGCACTGGCTCTTCCTATCTTCATTTTTGTTTGCTTACTTTCCTCTTTCAACACATCAGGAACTATAATGTTTGTGTCCACATTTGTTGGAGTATATAATTATTTTAAGTTACTTTCATTTTTTTATATGTGCGTTGTTTTTCTTTCAGTTTTGTTTCCAAATGTTCTTGGCTTGATTAGACTTAATACATGCTCTTTTCAAGATTTCTGTGAAGTTGTTATCTTTTTATTTCTTTTTTTGTTGTTGTTGTTTTATAATGGAATACTAACTTTAATTTTTCTTTTTTTTTTTCTTCAAAGACCTTACTAAATGACTCTAAACCAATGTTGCTATTGGCTGCCAAAATTTCATTTGACAGGGGTCAAGTATTTGATGGCTGAGATGGTTTCTAGGCTCCATTGGTTACACTTCTTTGAACAACAATAATGATTTTAATTGATAATGGATATTTGAAATTTCATGTTTTGCTCTCAACCACTTTTCCAAACAGTTTATATTTGAGTGGTTACAATATCATGCTATACATTCCTCTAATTTTTATTCCTTCTTAGAATTTGGTATTGATTTTTATCTTTATTATAGCAGGTCAATGATTGATTATATACAGATGGTTAATTCACAAACTACTAGCACATTGGTCAGTTTCTGCCATTCTGTTATTGACTGCTTTGGATACGTATCAGTATTGGAACTGCTAAATTTAAGGATACACATAACTTACTGAACTTTCTCAATTTGAATTATTTTCAAGAATAGTTGGAACAGCCATAGGGGTTAATGTGCCAGTTTTTACATGGCCCCTTAAATATTGAGTAACTCCAATGGGCAAAATTTGAGGAATTTGAAAGGAAACCTAAAAGGTGTTCTTTTTTTTTTTTAAATTTGCAATCATTTTATTATATATGCTATGAAAATTCATTCATATGATTGACACTTTGTCATTCTTCTTTCGAAAACATTTTATCCATATCCTTTGAGGATTTATATGTTAGGAAAAGATACCAGGCCTTAAAGCATGATTGTTTCAGTTATTCAATGTTATATATACATGCATGTACATATATATGTCTATAATATATGCATGTATATAGAAAAACTGGGCCAATCTCATATATTATTTATACATATAATTGTCACATAGAGAGAGAGATAGAAACCTAAACAAAGGTAGATGTAGATACAGATTATATAAATATAGATAATATAACTATAGATGTAAATACAGATGTAGATATAAAGAGATGTAAATATAGATATGGATATAGATGGACATAGGGATAAGGATATATATGTTAGAGATACAGTGTGATATGGAGAATACGACACTACATGTCATGTCAGGAAGACCTGGATTCAAATGTTGCTTTGAACACAATGGTTTTTTTTGTAGCCCTGAGATGTTCACCTGACATCTCCGTACTACATTTTTCTCATCTCTGAAAAGAGGTGGCTGGACACAGGGGACCTCTGTGTTGCAAAGATTTTTCCTTCACTTCGTTATTTCCCTGTAATTTATCAATCAACAAATATTTATGAAATACTTGTTATGTACCAGTTATGTTAAATATAAAAGTGATATTGTTTTTGCTTTCAAGAAAATGGCATTTTGGTGGGGGACAGAGGTTTGAAAGGGTTGGGTAGAAATATAACGTGTTGATTGACTAATAATTCCAGAATATATGCAAAATAAGATTAAAGTGATTGGGAGACACTGACAAATGACATTTCATGCAATTTTTTTTTCTTTTATAATACCTTATTTCCCAAATATAACCCTTTTACATAACCCTTATCAAGTGAGAAGCCCCCAATAGTAAATAATCCAAGGCATTTTAAATTTCATAAAAATACTTGTTTTTTTCTTTAAATCATCCCCTCTCTGTTTGCTTAAGAATTTTCCATCATCCATATCAAAGATGCTTCCTTCCAGTCTCCTTTAAGTTCGATTCTCATGCATGTTTAAGTAGTCTCCTCTTTTTTTAAAAAAATATTGTTTATTGATTTAAACCCTAGCATCTAGTTGTGATGATTACTTCTGTGTAATAATGCTTGAAATGTAGTGGCACTGTTACGCTCCCCTTCATTTTCTCCATTTTTCATTACACCCTTGAGATTCCAGTCCTTTTGTTTTTCCAAGTGCATTTCATTGGTTTGTATATTTCTACAAAGCAATTCTTGGCAGTTTGATTGGTATAGCACTAAATACATAATTAATTTAAGTAGTATCATCATTTTTATTATACTTACATAAAATAACAGTGCATAATTAATCTCATCCAATTATTTAAGTCTTACTTTCTTTCTGTTAAGAGGGCTTACCATGCTTTTTGCTCTCCAGTCATCAGCCCATTCCCACCAGAACCCTGACTCAATGAACCTGGGTCCTTTGGCTATAGTGGGTGACCTTTAACCTCATCTTTCCATGTCCCAGATAGGACTGCCTGCCACTATCTCCTTATTTTTTCATCATGTATCAGTCCATATCCTCCATGAGATAGAAAGATCCTCTTTGAGGTCAGGGATTTTCTTCCCTGCTTGCATTTTCAAAGTCAGTGCTTATCACAGCACCTGACAAAGAGTAAAGAATTCATCTATGAATCCATTAGCTAGCTAGCTAACTATCATCTCTTTTCCTGGAACATAATAAGTGCTCAATAAATACTTGCTTCTTCTCCTTTCCTTCTTTCTTTTCTTCCTTCCTTCCTTATTTCATTCCTTCCTTCCTCTACCTTAACTGGATCTTTCCACATTAAATCAAAATATTACATTGATTTTGTAATGATTATTAAGGAATTTTCTTTTTTAATCACATCCTTTTCTGGTGCTATATGTTTCTATTTCTGTGCATTTATTTTAGGTCCAAGTATTTTACTGAAATTTTTGTTTTTATTTGTTTCCCTAATTCTCTGGAATTTTCTAAGTATCCCACCATGGCATCTAAAAATAGGAATAATTTGTTACCAGTTTTTCCAGTGTTAACACATTTAATTTAAATCTTTTGTTTTATTGTAAGCATTAATAAATCTCAAAACTGTATCAAATAGTTGTTGGGGGGGGGGGAAATTCCTTATATTACATTGTATTTATTGTGAAAATATGCCATGCTTCTTACCACTGAGATCATATTGACTCTTGGTTTTAGACTTATATTTCTAATGAAATTAAAAGAAAGAACTTTCAATGTCTGTTTTGTTTAGTTTCAACATAGATGACTCTCACTTCTCATTATGCTATTTTAACAGCAACCTAATGGGTCTACTTGACTCATTTCTCCCCACTTCAATACATCCTCCACACAGATATGAGAGTGATTGCCCTTATTAACAAAGGTCTCTCCATGTCACTTCCCTGTCTAATAAAATCCAGGGGCTATCTATTACCACTATAAACTGCTTTGTTTAGGAAGCATGTTTGTGAGAGAACAGGATATTAATCAATAGATCCCTGATGAATTGCCAGTCCTCCCCCAAGTCAATTGATAAAATCATAAATGTATGGGCCAGTTAACAGAGATGATAAGGCAATATAAGATATAAGTTTTTTGTCTTTCATTTTTTGAGTCATTACATCTGCAGCCTATGAAGAACATGGAATCCTAAGTGGCTCATTCCTGCAGTGAACTGTTAAGAGGGTTCAAAACTGGAATAGCCTAATATCACCTTATAAAGGCTTAACTCTTTGGAATTTTGATGAGTTCAGGTAAAAGAAATATAAAGAAGAATTTAGATTTATTTACTTCTTTAGAATACACAATGTTCTTCAGTCAGTTTGATGGACTAGTCATCAGTTCTCTTAGGCTTGCATGTAGGACACATATGTGTTCAGATATACATATGTGTGGGTGAACATGTATTACATATTTGAATGAGTATGCATATGTGTGTAAGCATATATATGTTTTACAGGTACACATACACATATATGGGGATTGAACATGTGTGGAGAGAGAGAAGACAGAGACAGAGAGGGAGAGAGAGAGACAGAGACAGAGACAGAGAGATAGAGAGAGAGAGAGAGAGAGGGAGGAGCAACTGGCCAGTAATCATATGAAAGTCATTCCTGGTAGTTAAGAAGACAGGAAACTAGAAGAGGGAAAGAACTCATCTTTTGAAAGACACTCACTGTCTGTTGAGAAATAAATCTGCACTTTCCCACTAAGGGGAGAATGGAAATTTCTCCTATGTTCCCTAAGCCATGGGCAGTGTGGTCCTATGATGGAGTACCTCTTTGAGAAGTCAGTGTTACCCCCTACAGAATCTCTAGCTCAGATAACACACCTGAAAAAGAGAAACTCTCCACCAAAGGGGGAAAGGGGGAGGAAAGGGAACCAGCCCAGTGAGCACATCAGGAAGACCTTCACAGGAGAGGACAAGGCCAAAACAGCAGGGAGCAGCCACAGAGATATC
Source organism: Notamacropus eugenii (assembly GCF_028372415.1). Lineage (NCBI taxonomy): Eukaryota > Metazoa > Chordata > Mammalia > Diprotodontia > Macropodidae > Notamacropus > Notamacropus eugenii. The sequence goes on along the minus strand of NC_092872.1, from coordinate 728,965,852 downwards.
AGGAAAAAAGAAATATCTAGGTCTCTGGTGGCCCAGGGGAGGGTCATTTACCTTATCATGTTTGTTCCCTACATAAAGAACTCTCTATTAGTGTACTCAATTGGTATGTCTTATCTTTCAACTGACCCTGCTTGTATTTGTGAGATAGTGTGCTCTAGGTTTATGAGGGAAAGGTTTTGTAGCTACTTTTCTTCCTATGCTATTTCATTAAATGCCTTTTCTTTGAGCTAATTAAATCCTCTATCTTACTATAGTTAAGGACAATACACTGTTTAAGACTCCTGAGCTATGATTTTCAGAGGGTCGACCTGAAGAGTATATTGAACGTACTCAAGGTGACCCAGACTATGACTGGAAGGTGGAGAGGAGGGGACTCTCTAGAAGCAGAAAACTGAACATTTTAATCTCTTCACAGCCTAGTTGCAACCTGTCTTCCAAATGTTATTGCTCACCTCCACATGCCATACATTCCTGCTCAAAGAACTTTATTGTTGCCCCTTCAGCGTGACCCTATATCTCTCATGCTCCTGCCTTGACACTGGCTGTCTTCCACACCCAGAATGCATTTTCATTTTGTGCCTCAAAGAATTCCCAAACTTTCCTTCAAGACTGTTCAAATGTAATTCTTTCTATATGAAGCCTTTCTTGATCTCTACCACTGCTATAATCTACCAGGAGGGACAAATGTCCTGTCTTTCCAATAATGTAAAAACTATGTGGGCAGGAATTTTTTTCACTTTTCATTTTGTACCTTGATTGCCAAATTCTTTGGCCAGCACCATGTCTAATATGTTGAGGTTTGGGGTGCTGGGAACCCTGACATGTAAGGGTACACAGGGTCCTGCCTCTAAAGAATTTGACCACTAAAGTCTTCTAGTCAAAGTAGTAAGTTTTATTGTGATACCAGTATGGCAGGCAAGATTCCTAGTAAATCTGAGTTTTCGTAGGGATAAGACTGAAGCTTACATACAAGAAAGGACAGTGAGAAGATCAAGATGGATTTAAGGAATGGCAAATAGCCTGATGTGATCCAGGACAACTAAGAAAGGGCATAGAGGGATTAAGGAGTGGGCAAGTATCCTGGGATGGGCCAGGTGCAAAAGATGAAAGTAGTTAAGTGGTAAGAGAGGCACAGTGTAAGAGCAGTTAAAAGTATTCCTGAGCATCTAAGTACACTGGGATGGGCCAGATGCCTCAGGCAAAGCTCCAGTGTGAGAAAGTTCGGACAAAGACTTGATCTTTTTCTTTAGGCTTCCAGATCCCATATCATAACATATAATAACTACTTAATAAATGTTTGTTGATTACTTGTTTAACTGTACTTTGTGAAATTTTCCGCACCTATTGATATAATTATGTGTTTTATTGTTTCTATGACGAAGCATTGAAATGAGGATTTAGGGAAGTCAAATGACACTTTTAATATAGTATATAATACACTATAAATTTTTTGATCATTTTATCATAAATATAAAAAAATAAATATTTCAATAGTGAGAAGTTACATGGGATAACGGATAAGTGGGATAATGGGATAAGGGGGTCTCATAGCCAGAGAGACTTGGGTCCATCCCTGGGCTCTGACACATGCCATCTGTCACCTTGTCAACCACACAATCTTTTATTATCTTAGGCAATTGACCAAGACTCCAACCTGCAGAGGTACACTCTGAAATAATAGAAGTTTCTCATTGAGAGTTCCCTGCATTCATCTAATCACAATTCCATATTTCTTTTTAAAGCATTCTTTATCCTTGTCAAAGTTACAATGCCCTTTTGCCAAAACAGCCCACTGAAGTCCGTAGTATGTTGATAGAATCAGATATTGTCAGCCCCTTCTTCCTGAATCTAAATGTAGTGCTCTTTCTTCCATACTGCAGTTAATCTCAATGGAGAATAAGACAACAAACTTAAACGAGCTTTAAATGCTGTAGTTAATCTTAACTTATTCAATTGTTTCTGTTCTGTTTGACTATAACTTCATTTGAGATATTTTTGGCAAAGATACTGGAGTGGTTTGCCTTCTCCTTCTCCAGCTCTTTCAACAGATGAAAAAACTGAGGTCAACAGGGTTAAGTGACTTGACCAGGGTCACCCAGCTAGTCAGTGTCTGGCCAGATTGGAACTCAGGTCTTCCTGCCTCCAGACCCTATCCACTGCACCACCTAGCTGCCCTAATCTTGAACCTGAAACTTATAGAATGTTAGACAATGTAAAGGAAGTCTTTACCCTTCTTTACTCCTTAAGGAGGGGTGAAGAATTTCCTTAATCAGCAATAGAGAATAAAAGAACCTTGGTAATTAGATGAAGATGATTGATACCACAAAGGAAAAGTTTCATAATTGAGAACATCAGCCTTGAGGTTTGGGTCTGTTTGAAAGACCAAGGCTAATGGTAATTTAAGGTTAATGGTGGGTGGGGGGAAGAGTTAAAGATCTTCCTACCCTTTAATAGGCCTCAACACATTTTGTTAATTTCTATTGAGGCACTGGGTCAGAGGTCCTGCCTTCTGACTCTGAAAAGTGTATAAATACTCTGAAATGAGGTTTTACTTTGGGTCTTACTCATTGCAAGTGTTTTCTTGGCCAGATGATACTCTGGGTAGCCATGAAGGAGACTTCCTGGCTTTGAAAACCAGAATATTGATGCTTCTGTCCCTGGTAACTATGTATGTATTGCTTAAGGTCAGACAGCTCGAAGTTCTGTCTGCTGATTTTTATTTCTTTGTATTTTCTCTGAAATTCAGGGTGTTGACTTTTTCCCCTGAACTAAGTGAATGATGTATGTGCTTGATAAAAGTAGAATGTTGACCCCTCAAAAGTTGCTTTCCTTTTACAAAAGCATGTCTAAGAACCTCTACATCAGGCCTTCCTGTGCATGCTGAGGTCCTTGCTGTTACACCAAGCCATCCATCTTTTATGGAAATAATATCTGGCAGTTGATAAAAGAACCATCTATGGAGGAGAAGATCAATTCCTGAACTAACTCTTCCCCCCACTTTTTTTTTTTTTTGCTTTTATTTTTTGGAGAAGGTAGCAAGGCAGGGTGGATTTCTCTCTCCTGCCCTCAATTAGCATATAAAATGATATTTTACAGCAAAAGAACATGAAATTGTCCTCATGCCTTTTTCTCTACCTACTCGGACATGTATCAGCAATAGAGATTAAGGATTTAAAAGATAAGGTGATTAGTTTGTTAGGGAATCCAGCAGTACAATTAAATGATTCTGAGAGAGTATGAACATAGCAACACCCTAGGTCAAGATTTCAGAAGAGCCAAGAACTGAATGCCTTGGGGGCTAGAGTCAAGTCATAAAGTAGAGAGACTTCAAGAGTCCTGAAAACCTGTAGCATAGGTGGTTTATATTGTCCCCCTTCATATAGGTTTTTGTTCTGTGTATACCTCTCCACTTGTGAATTCTATATGTGTCCACCCTTTGTACTGATGTATTGTGTATTTGTGAAAAAAGGCAGATCAAGTCAATGGAGACTTGAGTTTTTGCTACTATTCATTCTCTCTCATTTAAAAAAAAATGCCTGCTTTGAGCTAATTGTGTCAAATGTCTGATGGTTAAAGGAACAATCGTGGATGGGGGCTCATAAGGAATAGTGTTGGTAGTATAGATACATAAATTGCATTGAACTCTGCACTATCATGCCCTGAGGAGTCCCAGATTGTGAGTGTGAGTGGGTGGGATAGTTCAAAGGGGACACTGTAACAAAAGTAACTACAACACTTGTTACTGTTATTACTAAACTGCACATAAACTTTTAGTCATAAAAAATGGACGATATGAGAATTCCAAAGTACCCCAATGAAACTTCATGTAATATTAATGAAATAGAGGAGCCATCATCACAAAACAATAAAATGATCTAGAAGATTGAAAAGTGTTCTTGGACCACATAATAAACAATTTAGAAACTCAGAGAATATTTGAAAGAGTCCAACGTTACTTCATTGTATAATAACAAAAACAAATGTGTATATACCATGGAATTTGTCAAATATCATCAAAGTATTTTACTTCTGAAAATTGCCTTTGAAATGATTAATAACAAAGGTGGAATCACAAGGTCCTCTTTTGGTAACATTCCCATTAACCGTCCACCAAAGACATAGTGATGAAGCAACAGAAAATAAAAGCCCGAGCCATGAAAATGGTGGCAATTATCATGGTAAATAAGGAGCAGATCACTGCTGCCAGAAATCACAGAAGGGCTCTGCATAAGAAAGTTGGACTTAATGATAAATGCAAAATGTTCATGGAAGTGGTAAAAAGGACTGTTAACACATAACTGCAAGCTGCAAACATTTAGCACCTACCAAATGCAAAACAAGACATCTAATGAGGGAGATTATATGCCAGAAGCTTTCTCTTTTTCATAGACTAAGAGATGACACATCTCTTACTACAAATACAGAGGTCAAGATATCATTGAAAATTCAACCAATATACTGTACTTGAACTAATAAACCACACTAGATTGGAAGGCCATCACAGGTAAAACTGTTGACCAGTTACTTCCTTTGCTTAACCTCAGCAAATCTATAAGCAAACCTCATTTAATTTACCCACTTGCATGAACCTGCTATTTGTTTCACCAATTTGTCCCATCGATCAAAAACTCTACCAATTTGTTTTACTCTCTGATTTAACTTTTCCTCCTCTTACCCCCAATTTATCTTTTACTGCACACACTTTTTTGCATCTGAAAGCAATGTGAATCAATAAGCAATTAAAATAAATGATTTTAATAGATACCACCATACTGAATACTCACAATGCCCAGGATTTTAGGAATGTGAAGTGTTTGGTTTTGTTTTTAATATACAGCATTGTGGAGAAAAAAAATAACATGTAAACAAGAAAAGTTTATTTTATTCCTGTCATACTAACTGCTGCTGTAGTTGTCATGAAGGTACTTTGAGTGAACTAACAGAAGAAAAGATTAAATTCAATATATATATATATATACATATGTACATATATACATATATATACATATATACACATATATGTATATATGTGTGTGTGTACATATGTATGTATATATGTGTGTGTGTGTTTACATATATATATATTTAACAGCAAAAATAGTACTTTATCCAATCTTATAATAATAGTACATAAAACATTTAATTTGAAATAATAGCTATGCTTTTCCCAGGATTATTTCTACCTGAACTCCTTTAAAGGTTATTATAAAATGAATGAATCAAACCACAACATTCATTGTTTACTAAATGCACCGAATTATGTGCTAAGACTATGAAGACCAAGGAAAAAGAGCTCTTTTTCTTCAGGCATTCTAATGGAAAGGGTGTTGAATGATGATGAAGATGAAGATAGTGATTATGATGCTACAGAAATAATAGTATTTGTTGTCATCTTAAACAATTATAAAGTGTTTTACATATATTATCTCATATAATTTGTACACAGTTCAGAGGAAGAAATTAAAAGTAAATGTGGAAGAGAGGGAACAGTACAAGGACAAAGTTCCACTTAGTGCCTTTGGGCAGAGCTCAGCAGGAAAAGGTTCATAATCAAAATAAAGTATCTCATCTGAACAAAAAAAAAACTGTAATTGAATAGACAGCTAAGAACAAAAGGCACACATTGAAGGAGAGCAAAAAGAGGTCACTCCTCAATTTCTTGCTTTCCTTTTCTTTTCTGTTTCTTTGTCTATTTGTCTTTCCTTCCTCTCACCTCTCCTCCCTTTCTCCTTTCTTCCTTTCCTTTTTCCCTCTTCCTTATTCTTCTTTCCTTCCTTCCCTCTTTTTCTCCTTCCTTTTTTCTTACCTTCCTTCCTCTTGTGCATTACCTTTTCCATTTTTTTTTTTTGTGAATAAAGCTACAGGAAAAATTAAAGTGCTTTGGGATTCAGAACTCTAGTTATTTCCCATCGCTCCTCTTACCACAGCATTAAGTTCTGCTTGGAGTTAATATAACACCATGACAAGAATGCTGGGCAAGATTTTAGAAGAAAAAATGGGTTCTAATCCTGGCTTTATGGCTAACTAGTTTTGTGACTTTGAAAATGCCATTTGAAATATTTGGGCAAAAATATTCAATCAAATGACAATATAGGGTTGCAAAGATTATGTACTGTAATTAAAAAATAGTAACTTTCATAAGATTATAGATTTATAACTAGAAAAGACTTCTGAATCCATTTCATCCAGCTCCTTTATTTTATAGATGGAGAAATTGAAATCACAAGAGCTAAGTACCTTGTCCAAAGTTCCACAGATGGTAAGTTATAGAACCAGGATTCGTACCCAAGCCTTCTGATATCAAAAGCAGGTCCCTTTTTCCTGTGCCACCATTGGAATAGGGATTCTAGGTTCTTTTTCACAGTGTTAATCAGGAAATAATTTCTGTAGCAAAGTCTCTGGACACGAAATCAATAAAAAATGTATTGATTGTCTCTCAATACGATCCCTGCTGCCATGATGAATATAAAATAGAGAAAAGATGTTTAAGACATAATTCCTACAATCAAAGATAAATGAACAAGATTTAGACAAATGAAATGACTGTGTGAGAGGTACCCAAATTGGATTTGGAGAGTCAATATGAGATAGAGAACCTAGAATAAGTAAAAATTGAGTTCAAATAATGGCTCTAAAACTTGCTAGCTTCGAAGTCATGGGAAACCACTTGATCTGTCTTAGATTCATTTTCTTAACCTATAAAATGGACATACAAACACCTATATTACTTACCACACAGGCTTATTTTGATGATTGATAATGTGTCTAAATCTCTTCAAGAACCTTCAAGCTATTTCTATTATTTTGTACTTACTCAAAAATAAGTACCTTGACCCATTTGGGGGAGGATATGTAGGTGAGAGAAGTCCGCATGATAATTTCATATAATGGTTAATTGAATGAATTAGAGATGTTTTAATGAGAACGCATATGACTGGGTTGAGAATGAAGGTATTACCTTTCTCCCAAAGGTTGAAAGGCTGTCATGTGGAAAAGGGATTGGCTTTGGTCTGCTTGGATTCACAAGGAAGAACTTGGAAAAACTGGTCCAGGTTTCAAAGAATCAAAGTTGAATTTGTTGTAAAGAAGAACTCCCCAACAATGAAATCTATCTATAGGCAGAGTGGGAGATCTAGAAAAGAGGAGGTTTTTTCCTTACTGTGAACACTTGCTAAGAATATTGTAGAGAGAATTCTTATTCAGGAGTAGGTTGAACTATGTGACCTCTGAGGTTCCATCCAGTTGAAAGATTCTGTGATTCTTTGAAAGTTATTGAGTTAAGTATCTCTAAAAATGTAAGCTGTATCTTCTTTTTAAATGTCTGTATCTAAACAGAACAGAGTTTTGTTTTTCCCTTTCTTTCCTTTTTATCCCTTCCTTCTTTCTTTGCATTTCTTTCTTGTATTCCTGATCTATGTCACATCTTGTTGTAAGAGTTGGTAGAAGGAATACAGCCACAGTGTGGGTTGAAAATGGGGGACAGGGGAATAAGACTCTTAGGAATCAGTTTGTGTTCCCAATTCATGATCGATGATTCTCCAACATGAATTCATGAGCAGTAAGCAGATTTCTCCTCCCTGCACTTGATGATGACCAGGGAATTCAACTAGACAAAAGGATAGCAGCCAATCAATCAATCAATAAACATTATTAAATGTCTACTATGTGTCAGGCACTGAACTAAGAACTGGGGATAGAAAAAAAGGCAAAAGACAGTCCTTGCCTTCAAACAGCTTCCAATCAAATGAGAGAAACAACATGCAAACAAATATATAGAAAGCAACTTCTATATGGGACAAGTAGGAAATAATTAACAGACAGAAGATACTAGAATTAAGAGAAATTGTGGAAGTCTTTCCAAAATTTTGGTCTAGTTTTCCCAGTATGTAGAGCAGTGGTATCAAACCCAAATAAAAATGGAGGCTACTAAAGCATATACAAGTCTCTCTCTGGACCACATGTTGACTTAAGAAACCACATATTAATAGTATCTATATTCTACTGCATTTTTTGAATTCCTTGTTACATTTAAAAATTTTAAATTTATTTTTAATTTGTGGAATAAAACAATCACTTCCATAAAACAATAAATACAGTAAAAGAAAATGCTGTGGTTTGTCCAGCACTTTGGAATCTTGTGGCCACACGTGGCCATATTATGGAGTCTGTGACCTGTGGGTCAGATGTCTGTTACCTCTGTTGTAGAGGAACTTTCTCAACTACTAATGACTTAGGACTTAAATTTTCAGAAACTGATCTCCTGCAGTAATTTCCTGGAGAAAACAAATAATTCCACAAAGAAGTGAGGTTTACTTTAAAATTCAGCTCATATACTTCCTCTTACATGTACCCTTCCCTCTTCCCTCAGTTGCTGGTTATACACTTCCACATAAATCATCTTGTATTTACTTTGGATAGAGATTCACATTTTATCTCTCCAGATAGAGTATAAGCTCCTTAAAGGAAAGAACTATTCCATTTATCTCAGCATCTACAGTACCTAGCTTATCACTTGGATATGTTTGTTGCTTAATAGGAGTTTACTAGTGAATTGATGTTCTGATATGGCTCAAATGGCCTTGATGGCACGTAGAATTCAGTACTACCCCATTCCTGAGCAGAAGGGGGAGAATCTTCTTTTTAAAACCCATTTCTGTGATGTCCATGAAAGCATTCCCCATTTCCAACAGCCTGAATTTTGCAGGTACAATACAGGTGATAGAAATGAGCAGTCATCATTCTTGTCTTTTTTTTTAATCTCCCCTACAGGCAAAGGGAAAAATACTAATGATATTATATGCACATCTCAACTTCAGAGTGAATTATTTCTGTTTCAATCACAGTTGGAAGGGGAAAATATCTTGTAAGTATGCAATGAACATCTGGGGTGGAATTTCCTGCTGGGATTCGAGAAAGCAAAACAAATGATCACTCAGAACGTTAGGGAAGAAGACAAGCATGTTGGAAAACACCATGCTAGATTAAGCATATCATTTCACTAAGTAACTAAAACAAGTGTTAGCTGGCAGACAGTGAGCCCAAGTTTAGAACCCACTGTTGCATCCATGCTTGGAAATGCAGTCATGGAACTGGGGTGGGAGGTATTTTGATCAACATATTCCTGATGGCGAGTCTTCAGCTTGGTGCAACTGAGAAATCAATAAATATACATGGATGCTGTGAGGATGGAGATATCTTATTGAAAAGCACTGCATGTAGTCACCAGGTACTGTCTTTCTAATTCAGTATTGTCTTGTATAATAATCAGAAAAAAGAAAACAGCGTCAACAGGAAAATTTAACTAGTCTACTTGCAATTGTTTATGTAACATTTTGTTTTTCCTCTCTGTGAAAGGATTTACTAGAGGCCTAAAATATATTTCCTTCTTCCCTTGGAATTCCAAGGTCACTTCAGGGCTCTGTTCAAGGGTCATCTTTTGATTCTTCTCCAATTTTTAGCACCCCCTTCAATACTCATTATTTTTATGCATGTATTGGTATATCCTCCAGTATAAATGGTATTCTCCCCTTCCTGCAACTTGTTCAAGACCAGAAAAATGTAAGCTCCTTGATTACAAGAATTTTTTCAGGTAGATCCAGGGTTGTAGCAGTAAAATATTTAACAGGTATCGCTTCATAAATAAATGTATGTATAGTACATGTTAAAAATTTATTCTGAACAACTAATACTTAAGCTTAGAAATCAATAAAACAATATGTTGAACCTTGATGTGTTGTATATGAGGAATTTCAGGGTATATTGACAATTATTAAAACTAGTTGGCTCCTACATATCTCTGATAGGACTCTCTCCTCAGTGGCTAAAACAGTGTCTGTTCTATAGTAGTTGCTTAATAAACATTTGTTGAACTGATTTAAACTAAATTGTCTCTGATGTACCTTTCAACTCAGATATCCTGATTCTGAGATGTGATCAATTAGCCTTTAAATTCATAATAATGAGTATCAACATAAAATTACAAATGAAGAAACTGAGGTTAAAAGAAGCTAAATAATTTGCACAAAGCCAGCTCTTACATTGTGGAGATAGGACTCAAGGGCAAGGACTGAATCAAAGTTCAGTGTTACTTCTACCTCTCTGACTGCTCCTCAATTTTCTTTGCTGAAACATGATCTATATGCCAGGGCCATTGCTACTTCTGGGTACTCTCAAAGGTGCTGAACTACTTTCTTATTTCCAGATACAATTAGCTTCTAATTATTTGTGTTTATATTTAGTATATTTATATGTAGGCACATAGAATCATAAGATCATGAGGTCATATCATCTCCTCCATGGAAATATAAATTCCTTGAGGTCAAGGGTTATTTTATTTTTATCACTGTATCCCCAGAATAGAGTATAATGACTGGGCCCTTTCCCACCTTTCCAGTCTTCTCAAACCTAATACTTCCATGCTTTTTATCATTCAGAAATACTAACCTTTTGGCTTTTCTTCTCTCCATATTCAATCTCCTACTTTATACTGCCTGTTCTTCACACCTAGAATGCTTTCTTCTCAATTTCACCTCTTCATTTTCTTGGCCTCCTTCAAGACTCATCACACACCCCACCTTGTAAAAGAGACCTTTCCCAGTCCCTCATCTGCCAACATCTTCCCCCACCATGATATCTGTTTTCATCTATTCTGTATACATGTTGTTTTCCCCATCACTCATTGAAATGTGAGCTCCCAGAAGGCATGCTAAGTGGCCCAATGGATAGAGTGCTAGACTTGGAGGTCAGGAAGACTCATGTTCCTGAGTTCAAATATGGTCTCAGACACTTAGTAGTTATGCAACCCTTGGCAAGTCATTTAATCCCATTTGCCTCAGTTTTCTCATTTCCAAAATGAGATGGAGAATGAAATGGCAAACTTCTCTACTATCTTTACTAAAAAAATCCCAAATGCGATCACAAAGAGTTGGACATGCCTGGAAAAAATATGACTGAGTAAGAACAAGAAGAGAAGCAGTTTGCTTTCCCTTTCTTTGTAACCCCAGGATTTTTCATGGTGCCTGACACATAATAGGAACTTAACAAATGCTTGCTGATTAATTCATTTACAAAAGTCTATGGGAAAACACCAAACAAAGTCAGGTTCTTCTTAACTGTTTTAACTGATTCACCACTCAAAAATTAAACTGTCTTTCTCACTTATGAATAAGCCCTAACTTATGCACTCTCAACCTACAAATGTCTCCTCACTATATAAGACAAGATGGATAAGGAATTAATGATCAAGTATCATTGCACTGCCACATATGTGTGCATAGAGGAAGTTAATATATTTCTTGACAATGAGCATATCTCTGGAGACAGTTCTTCTATTTCATCTTAGCAACACAGGGTCAAAGATTTGAAGTTAGAAGGGGTCTTAGCAGTCCTTAACATTTTACAGATTGGAAGCTGAGGCTCAGAAAAAGATAAGAGTCTCTGAGTAATTATAGGTAATCTCAAAGCCAGAGCTGGGATTTGAACCCATATCCAAATCCCAAACTCAACAAATGTTGGTCCCTACATAATTTTCCTGGAAAGCACCAGCTTCCTAGAATTTAGGAACTAGATCCCACTGCTATGTCTGATTCTAGGAGTTGTGAGAGTCCCCATCCAAGACTTTTAAGGAATAAACAATAATTAGGGCAAGCTTCTAAAATTTCAAAACAAAGTGAAATCAATCTTTGAGGAAGCAAAGTATCACCTGCATCCTCTCTTCTTTGACATGTTGGGTAACAGATTGAAAACTGGAAGGCACCTTGACTAGCAATAAATCCAAGATTCTGCTTTTTTAGATAAAAAAGCAAAACCCCAGAGAAAATAAGCAATTCTTCCAGGGTCACATAAGGAGTAAATAACAGAGCTGGAATCTGAATTCAGGTGCTCTGACTCAAAATTCAGATAAAAATAAATGAATCATTAAGAAAAACAACATAAAATTTAACATGAAAATTGGACTGTCATTTGCAAGGTGTTATACACAAATATGTATATATGTATGGATGGATATACATATATATGTGTGTGTGTGTGTGTGTGTGTGTGTGTGTGTGTGATCTCATTTGCGTCACCAAGATCTTTGTAAAAATCATTATACTACTATAATCCCCATTTATAGATAATGAATCTAAGGTGAAGGTGTGGTGTGATTTCCCAGAGTCACACAGCTTGTAAATGTCTGAGGTAAGATTTGAACTGAGATCTTTCTGACTCCAAATCCAGCAAGTTCACACACTAGAAGATTTCATTACCTCAATAGTCTCTGATAAACAATCAGTTCACGTTCTTGCTCTGAAAACAGGGTGCCCATAGATTCTGTGGCACTGGTCTATCCTAACTTTCAGAACATACCTTTTCTGAAGAAGACTCAGGCTTTGGCATATCTAAAATTTTTCCTTTTCCCAGGCAAAAATTTTTATCCAGGGACTTCCCAAATTATACCTAGATTAGACACCCAAATGTAGATGTATAATGTTAAGTTAAGGAATCAAAGCCAGTTTAGTGTACCTAGAAATCTCAGGGTAAACCTTAGTAAAAGATGGAGAGTATAAACCAGGTGTTGGGAATTGAGGAACAGTGAATACAGCCTCCCCCACTGCCTTATGACTCCGACCAGAATTCCCAATATTCCTTAAAGAGATAGATACTTTATTTGCTCTGATACATTAAAGAATCTCAGAATTTCAGAGTCCCAAGAGAACTCGAAGAAAATCTACTATACTCTGTATCCAAACTCAAATCTTGTCTATAATATTCTCGCAATGTGCTTATCATAGCAGTTGTTTTAAGGCTTGTTTTGAGGGAAAAGAGTATGGTGCAACGGAAAGAATGTTCAATGTTTCTACTATGTTTGGAGTCATGAGACCTGAGTTTGAATCCCAGTCACGTGCTTTCAACCTGATTTATCTTGGGCACTTCACTTCATCTTCTTGGGCTTCCATTTCCTCAGATGGAAAATGATTGGCTTGAAATTGATTTCCTCTAGAATCCCTACAAACTCTAGAACTGTAAGCCTGCTTCTTGAGATGGCCCATTGCATTCTAGGAATTTAATTGTTAGGCTGTAATTGTTAGGGAGCTCTTTCAGACATAAAAGCCAAAATCTGTACTTCCAGCTTCCATTTGTCTCTATCCCACTGTTAGTGATGATTACAACAAATTAGATGCCTCTTGTGATTGACAGGCATGCACATATTGCAGAATAGGCAATGATTGTCTCCTCCAGTGCTCAACTGTAACACACACACACTTACACACATACACACACACAGACACACAGACACACAGACACACACACACACACACACACACACACACACACACATATATATATATATATATATATATATATATATATATATATATATATATATATATATATATATATATATATATATATATCTTGTTTTCACTTCTCCAGACTAAGTGCTCCAAAGTCCTTCAATCAAAGTGTCTATGGCATTAACTCATGACCCTTTATCATCCTGGTTATACTGTTTTAGACATTCTCTTATTTATGTATATCTTTTGTACCCCTTTCCATAAGTCCATTAGTGTGTGACTCTCCCATTGGTGGGGATGAATGCCCCGCCCTGTAGTAGGGACAGCATGGAGTTCATGAGAGCGAAAGAGATCTATCCTTCGCCAGTCCCCTCCAGAACTCTTCGAGCTTCAAATCCTCAGAATTGTCAAGTTGTGTATGTTTCTTTGGGCACTTCTGGTTTCCAGCTTCAAGAGAGAAGATGAAACAGACCAATTCCACTTTTGATTGCTCAAGGAAAAGTTCTTAATAGACATGAGAGGAGCCAACAGTCCCTGATATGTCCCTATTTCCAGTTTGCTACTCAATATACCATGAAGAATTTCCCTTTGAATGAGATTCAGGATTTTCTGATAGTTGATCAGAGTTATCTTGCTGCTTCACTATTTATTGTCTGGTATACATCATCCTATGTATTTCTTTTCTGATTTCCATTTTGCTTTTATTTGGATAAATGTGTTTCTTGATTATTCACTGGGTGTGTTCATTATAAAAACTAGTATTTGTTGGGAAAAGGATCAGCTTTGAATATAAAGCTTAGGGGTCTCCGTTCTCCCCAATAAGAACAATAAAGTAACCAAAAGTTAGATTGAATCCAGTCATATTTCCTAGGCTAACAATATTTAAGGGAGTAGAAGGATATAACTCTAGCTTGATACTACACCTCTCTGATGAGAACAGAGTATCCTCTGGCCCCAACAACTTGTTTCCTCTCCTAGCAGGAATAGAAGTCTCCCTTGGAGAACAGTGATGGAACAAGAGGCTGAAGATGTCTGATTTGCCTCCATTTGAGGCACATGATGATAGCCTCTCTACCTATGGGGTCTTCTCTCTATACATTTATGATCAGAACTGAACACAATATTGCAAATGTAGTGAGAGCAGGATAGAGGAAAGGGAAATTATCAACTCCTTATTAAAGGAAGTTCAGCTTCTCATAATGTACCTCATGAGTTTGCTAGCTTTTATAGCTATCATATTGAAATGTTTGTTCATATTGAGTCATGTGACCTCATTATACTATTTGAGTAGGGCAAAGAGGATAATAAGATAATAGGATTAGAATTTTAAAGTATCTTAAAGTTCATCTAGTTCAAATTTTCATTTTACAATTAAAGACCCTAAGTCCTAGAGGAGTTAAATCATGGCAATTGATATATAAGTAGCACTTTGAAATTTACAGAGTGCTTTAAAGACAGTAACTCACTGGAGCCTTAAAACAACTATTATCCTCATTTTATAGATTAGAAAAAAATGAAATTCTGAGAAGTTAAGTGATTTGTCCATGGACATATATTTACTAAATGGAGAGGGTAGGATTTAAAATCAAATCTTCTTCACTCCAGGACCAGATTACTCACTTCACACACTGCAAGCTACAGCTGATAACTTGCCCAGGATCATTTAGGAAATAAATAGAATAACAGGACTTTGAACCTACTCATTATGCTTGCAAAGGCAACGTGCTCCTGACATCCAGGTCACAGACGTACTTGTGCCATGGATGTCTGGTAGATGGTCATGCCACCTGAGTTGATATCTCCACATGGAGAATGCTAGAGAACTATTCTTGAGAGAATCACGATGATGTGTAAAAGAAAAACTTTGAAGAGAAAGATTATGGAGCGTGTGTAGACATGAACATGGTGAAATGAACAGAGTGCTGGAAATGATCAAGAGAACTTGTCCTCAAACTCACCTTCTGAGCTTCTTACCTCCCACCTTGTGACCATGGGAAAGTTGATTCACCTGTATGAGATTTCCTTGTCCCTAAAAGGAGATCCTATAACAAGCATTTATTAAGCACCTACTCTTTTAAATCCTGAGGTTACAAAAACAAAAATGAAACTACTTGCAGTCAAGGAATTAATAATATAATTATATAATGTTATATAAGGCAAACAGCATGCATACATATCCATGTGTATATGCATTGATGTGTGTACGTACAGATGCACCTATACACATGCATACATATGTTTTCTGTACATATGCATGTGTATATTGTAAATATGTATTTATACATACACACATATATTGTATACACATATATCATATGAAAAAATTGTTCAGTCATTTCAGTTGTGTCCAACTAACTCTTTGTAACCACATTTGGGATTTTCTTGGCAAAGATAATGAAATGGTTTACAATTTCCTTCTCCAGTTTATTTTACATATAAAGAATGGAGGCAAACAAAATTAAATAACTTCCTTAGGGTCACACAGCTAGCAAGTGTATGAGACCAAATTTGAACTCAAGAAGATGTCTTCCTGACTTTGGGTTCAATACTCTATTTACTGTGCCCTCTCGCTGCCCCTATGAAAAATATATGTAAGTTCATTCGGGGAGGGGGGATAAGGAGGGCATTGTCAGGTTGTGGGATCAGAAAAGTTCTTTCAGAATCATTTTGAAGGAAACAAAGTATTATAAGAACATATATATTCCAAGCATGGGGGACACAAAGATGTGGAGACAGGGGGAATGTTGTGTACAAAGAATAAAAATTCTAGGTTGATTGCACCATAGAACAAAACAGTAGGAGTAATATACAAACAGGATGTAACAGTATGTTGAAGCCATATTGTAAAAGATTTTAAAAGTCAAACAAAGGAGCTTATAGTTTATCCTAGAGGAAAGAGAGAGTCATTGAATTTTGAACATTGTGACATTGAACAGTGTGACATGCTAAGAGTTGGACCATAGGAAAAATAACTTGGGCAGCTCTTTGAAGGATGGATTGAAGTGGGGAGAGATTTCATGAATAATGAACAATTAAGAAGCTATTGGCCATAGTCCAGATAAGAGGTGGGAGTGCTTATATTACAGTGGCAAATGTGTGAAGGAAGAGAAGAGGACATATGTAAGAGATATTATAGCTGTAGTAGGCATTTAATAAATATACATGATTAGATGATTGATAGGTTCCAAAGGAAGCTTCATTGGTAAAGGAAGTTCTTCACCAGGAGTTCCTTCTGAAAGGAGAAGATGAAATAGAAGGACTTAAGAAATCATAGGTCTGGTTTAAAAAGAAATGATCCCCACCTGTGCCATGGATGTCTGGTAGATGGTCATGCCACTTGAGCTAATGTTTCCATATGGAGAATGCTAGGGAACTATTCCAAGAGAATCATGATGCTGTGTAAAAGAAATAATTTGGAGAGAAAGATTATGGAGCATGTGTAGACATCGTGCAAATGATTCTAGTCAACTAACCAGCTGTTGCCAAGGAGGCTCTTTGATTGAATAAGGAGACATTCACAAAGGCCTATCAGCTTTCACTATGTCACTTTGGCTCAATGATCTTAGGGGAGCTTAACAACCAGTTAAAGTAGTGGAGATTTTGTCCTTGGGAGTTGAAAATATCCGTAGCTCTTCTCAGCATCCCATCATTCCAGGGTTTAGGTTTGTAACCACTGTAGCATCAATGTCCCAAGGTGGATAGAATATTGCCTCCCTCAGCTTTCAAACTTTCAGAGCCTGGGTTTCAAAGCAACCATAACATCTATTGCCTGTGGAGGAAGAAGAGACCTTTATGAGTGATGATTTAAACCTCATTGTATCACCAAGGCAATATTCATAGCACTGGTGGTGACTGTGAATATACAAGCGTAGTTCTCAATCGCCAAGTATAAAAGATTCTCCATACGGAAGGCAGAAGAAAAACACTTATTTAAACACCAGAAAGTCAAATCCCAGAACCACAAAGCAAAATCCATCATGGTGACCAAGAAGTTAATAAACATGATCACAACAAGGGGCAAAGTCATTCCCAAACTGCCAGGCCTAGAGGCCTGTATTGGGCTACCCGAGTCTTTCCTACCTCACCTCCGAGGTCTTCGGCTGGCCACGCCGGATGCACGTATGAGAGAAAGGACGTTCCAGAGTCGAACAGGGGTTGATCTTTATTACAGGGTTTCGGTTACAAGTGCAGGGAGGTCTTCCTTAGGAGGAAGAGGGGGAGATTTCCTAAGGAGGCTAAGCTTAAGGGATTGGAAGTAGAAGTACAAGCGGGGAGAGAGGGGGAGGGGAGAGAGGAAAGAAAAAAAACGGAGCCTACTGTCCTCTTTGGCTCCACACGTGCTAAGAGAGCTTTCAGGCTTCCTCAATCCTACTTAACCTTCAGCCACACAGTTTGCATCTCAGTACCGTGCTGTTAGATAACTAGGTGTGCTCCAATCCGGGACGACCTCGAGGGCAGGGAGACTCCACCCATCACGTATCTCCCGGGGAGAGGCGGAAATACCCGAGCTAGCCGAGCTAGCTCAGTCTGACCTTCTCGAACCCCCACTGTTCATGGAGGGCCTCGTAAGACTCTAAGATTTAGAAGTCCCACTTTTACCCGCCTGAGACCGTCCACACGGAATTGAGCTTCCAATCCCAACACCAAACCTCCCCCCGCCCCCACCTCAGCCAGGGCCTTCTCACTATCAACTGTCAGGACCCTGAGCCTTGCTGTGTTGGTTGACCTGTGTTCTTTTCCCTCTCACCTGATGTGCTCATTCACTTCCTCCCTGCTCTGCTCCACTCTTCCTGTTCCCCCTGTTTGGCAAGCTCCTCCTGCTACATGTGATGTAGCCTTCCAGGTGATTTAAGCAGATCGAATGGGTCTATTAATGAATGAGAAAGATCTTTCCATTTAAATTACTATTACACTTATCCAGCAGTAGCAGAGACGTAGGAAAATACCACAGTCATGCATGTATAGGCCTGAATTTGGTGGAATCAAATAAGAGCTAAGTTACCAGTTGACTCAGACAGCTAGGTAGCAGAGCAAATAGAGTGTCAGCCTGGAGTCAGGAAGACTCATATTCCTGAGTTTAAAACTGGTCTCAAACACTTACTAGCTAAATGACTCTGGACAAGTCACTTAACCTTGTTTGGCCCAGTTTCCTCATCTGAAAAGTGAGTTGGAGAAGGATAGAACAAACCACTCCAGTATCTTTGCCAAGAAAACCCTAAATGGGGTCATGAAAAGTAGGACATGACTGAAACAACAATAAACATATCCATGTATGAATATGTATGCATGTATGTGTGTGTATCATAATTACCTTCCAAAATAATGAAATATGACTCAATATGATATGAGAGTGAGACAGAGAGACAGAGAGAGAGAGAGAGACAGAGAGAGAGAGAGAGACAGAGAGAGAGAGAGGGAACATAAAGAATATAAATGACAAAATTCCACACCCTGTACTGCATAATATTTGCAAGGACAATGTAGAGAGGCTAATTCATTTTTCATGCTAGCCAGTAATGTTCAGTCCTTTTTCTTCAAGAGATAAAGAGTTGTTAATTAAATATTCATTCAACAAATGCTTTTAATGCAGACTAGTACTTCTCATTCTGTAATTCTGCTGTAAAAGAACATAGTTTTTTTTTCATTAACAAGCCTTCCTTTGTGATCATATGTTTTATTATCTTTTCTATGCATTGATACATGTGTGCGATGCATGTGTGATGTGTTTGTGTGGAAACATTTGGGTGAGTTCTTTTCTCTATCCCATGAGGGATGCAATAAAGACACTTACTGTGTCTGTAAGTTTAATTTTCCACATTAAACATCTTTTCCAGATCATATAAAGTGTTGAAATTTTATACTGAAAACATCTTTCAGCTTCTTGAAGATACAATTTACTTTATATAGTTGGGCACATTTTCATTCATGCATATAGTCACCACAATAACAGTACCTTGCAGTCAAATTCTTTATTTAATTCTAATGGGGTTAGAGAAAAGTTTAGAAATTTGGAAAATCAATTCCTTACTCAAATTTCACATTTTGCTTGTCCATTTTTTTCCCTCCCCATCACACTTTCATTCATGGTAAATCAGATTCTGGTCCTAATATTATCCCTTGGGTCAAAGCCAAACAAGGCTAATCCAACTTCCATAGGACAAACTTTACAATACCTGAAGACTGCAGTCACATTCCTTACTCAATTTTCTCTGTTCTCAACTTTCCTAATTACTTCAATCCATCCTTATGTGGCATGATTTCAGGGTCCTTCATCACCATACTCATTTTCCTCTGGCTGCTCTCCAACTTAATCAATATCTTTCTTCAAATGTCATTGTTGTTCAGTTGTTTCAGTTACGTCCTTCTCTTCATGACCCCATGAATAGGAGTCCATCAGGTTTTCTCATCAAAGATGCTAGCTTAGTTTGCCATTTTCTTCTCCCATGGCAAACAAAGGTTAAATTATTTTCCCAAGGTCACAGAACTAAGAAGTTTCTGAGGCTGAATTTGAACTCATATCTTCTTGACTCCAAGCCTAGCATTCTGTCGACTGCACCATTTAACTGCCTCAAGTGTCATACTCAGACCTTAACACAACATTCCAAATAAGTTCTGGCCAAGATGATGTATCATGAGACTAGCATCTCACTGGTACTAATCACCACTTGTTTTTACTTTTATTTTTATGTATCATAAATTTTCATTGTCATTTTATATTTCATATCATTCTATTGTTCCACATGTAGTTCATGGTCCAATGAAGCACCTATTAACATATTTTTTAAAATTCTTGTTATTGGTTTGGTCAAATGCCCCAGTCTAACAATAACATTTTTTAATCAAAAATCTATCTTTCAACAAAATAATCATCATTCCTAGGTTAGTACAATGTGAGACTTTGATAATCAAGCCACCTATACTTTTATTGAACTTGAAGTTTATGCCTCATGTCATTGATGTTATATTTATTATATCATCATAGAAATATTGACTAAGATCTAAGTGGGAACTTAAAGGTCATTGAGTACACCATTTTGAAAAAATGAGGACACTAGGACCAAGAGAAATTGAATGACTTGTCCAATGACACATGAGTAGTAAGTGGTTGGGTCTCACTTTGAAACCAGAATCTCTTGATTCTAAATCCAGGATTTTTCAGCTACATTATCATTATCATCATCATTTTCTACACTGTCATTGTCATAAAGTTATCATCACATTACTAATTTGTACTTTAATAATTTGAAAACAAAAATGTAGGTGTATGTGGGAAATATTTACAGTGATTTTTTGTTACTATCTCAAAGAACTGGGTAACAAAATAGATAGGGGAACAAAATATGGCATTTAGATGTAATGGAATATTATTACTCCGTATGCAATGAGGAATATATTGGATCCAGAGACATGGTAGGAAGACTTTGTAAGAACTAATTAGAAATTAAATGTGTAGAACAAAGGGGACAATTTATAAAATGAGAATGTTAAAAAGAAGAACAACTATAAAATAATCAGAATCCTGATCAGTCTTCATATTAACAAGCTCTTGCTCTGTGCTAGGCACTTTGCTAATTTCTAGGAATACTTTAGTGCTAGGCATACAAAGAAAAAAATTATACAATGCCAATCAATATAAGTGAAAATGGACAATCATGAATGTAGAAGATCAATGATTTTGAAGCAAACTTCTTCCTCTTCAGAAATGTGATGATTTAATGGTACATAAGGAGACATAACATGCTCATATGTTGAATATGTATTTTTTGTTTTGCTTAACTGTATTAATTTGTTAAAAAATTTCTTATATTCAATGGGAGGACTGTTAGTGATAAACAGTAATAAATAATACAAAAAATGAAAGAACAACAACATGTGAAAATGTACAAAAAGAAACAAAAATGAATTCAGAAGGGAATGAAAATAATTCAACTTTAAAACTAACATGTTAAATTTAATAACCCTCCCCCCAAAAAAACTCCAAAATACCTAAAACAAAATCTCACAATTTTATGCATGCATACTGTTATTGTTTAGGTAAATTTTAAGTCCATAATTTTCAAAATACTTTGGTACTTAGCACATGTGTCTTCCACATCACAAGTATCTTTATAAATATTTAAAAAATTGAAATGTATTACTAAGTTTTTAATCAACTAGGATTCATATTTTGATATTTTACAAACTGGGGCTACTATGATAATTTTCATCATCTCAAAGCATCTAGGAGGCACAACGGCTAGAGTGCTTGACTTACAGTCAAGAAGTCCTAAGTTAAAATTCCATCTTAGATACTGATTAGTTGAATGTGTCTAGGCAATCACTCTCAACAACTTCATTTATTCAATGGGGATAATAGTGGCACCTACATCTCAGGGTTGTTGTGAGGATAAAATGAAAAAAATATTTTTAAAGTGTTTTCCAAATGTTAAGCACTATGGAAATCCTCTTTTTCACATGTCAAAAGAGTACATGGGGTTGTCTTAAACTTTTCTTATATTCTAATTGAGCTTAGTCCTAAGGACAAAAAAAGAAATTTGCTGTCATGGAAATTTTATGGTTGTTTTATCACATAATGAACATTTTATAAGCCAATATATATCCCTTTTGACCTTAATGGTCAAAAAATTGAAAAATAAGTTGAGCAAAAACTTTCTGTAATTACTCTCTTGGAGGCTTGGTGGCATCAAACTCTGTGCTACTCCTTTGTGTTGTCTTCATTCTATCATATTTATTTTTTCCTTCTTTTTGTTGTGTTTTATTTTGTAACTATCCTCAAATCCTTTAAGAAGTAATCATGACAAAAAATAAAAAATTAAAAGTCTAAATAAATATAATCTTTCACAGAAATCATGGGACTCTAACCGGGATGATCTCTGTGAACTTATGGCAAGTGAAATGAGCAAAATCATGATAATTTACATACTAACTATGTTATAAAGAAAAAACAACCCTGAAAGACTTGAAAATTCTACTAAATTCAATGACAATCAATGATTCCAGAAGATTAATAATAAAACATTCTGCCTACTCTTGTCAGAGAAGTGGTAGATTAAAAATTCAGAATTAGACATATGTTTCTGGTTATGACCAACAAAGCGATTTGCTTTGTTTGGCTTTGAATGTTTGTTTTATGTTTTTTTTTTCCTTTTGTTGATGTTTTTGGTGGTTATTTGGAGTATCAAAATGGATAGAATTCTGAGCTTGGAGTCAAGAATATGTTTAAATCCAACCTTAGACACTAAGTCTATAACTCTAAGAAAATCATTTAAACACTACCTGCCTCAATTTCCTCAAGTCTAAAATTGAGATCATAAATTCTTACAACATTGTTGTAAGGATAAAATGGTTCAAGAAATTACTAAGTAGGCCCTTTCTAAATATTTGTTCCTATCCCTTTTCTTTTCCTTTCCCCTACTAATTAAAATAAATTAAATAATAATAAACATAGAATCAGAAATATCAAGGGCCCAGGTTCTTTGGAAGCTGACAGTAGCTAAAGTAAAAAAAGAAGGAAAAAAAAACGATGAGGAAAGGAAGGACAAAGGAACAATCTCAGCTGGAATTTCACAATCTGTTTCCTAATTACTGTCAATTGTCATTATGAGGTTTCAGTCTTTGTATATTCAGAGGTTAGAAAAATACAGTGGTATCATCACTTATTTAAACAAAAATTAAATTTGTGCCTGTGAGTTAATATTTTAACTGTAACCTTATTTTTAATCAGAAAAAAATCATTCTTTTCTCTTTAGCCCATTCAATAAAGGGGGAAAATAAACTAAACCAAAACAAAACAAAATTAAAAAAACTTGAACCAAATATGAAGTCAAGCTAAACAAATACTTGAAAAAACAATGTGCTTAGATATGTATACTGATTTCTGGTTCTGGGAGCCAAGATGGCAGAGGGATTGGTAATTCCTATCTCCCTCCCCTTGTTGACCTTGATGAGCCCAGAGAATAATCTCCCCAGGAAAAACCCTGCAACAGTGGGGGCATCAGAAAGGGTAAAAACTCTCTTAGCCCGTGAGGCTAGGAAAATCGCTAAGGAGGGTCCCTCTTGCTGTGGCTAAAGCGGACCAATGTAGGATCAGAGCTGTCCCTGACAACCCCACAAAAATTGCTGGGAAATCTGGATAACAGTGTAGCAGAAGCTGGGCATAGACCAAAGCCTGACACCATACCCAAGAGTAAAGTCCAAATGGATACTCAATCTAGGTATAAAGATTGATACCATAAACAAATTAGGGGAGGAAGGAATAGTGTTTTTGCCAGATTTATGGAGAATGGAGAAATTTATGACCAAACAAGAGATAGAGAACAATATGAAATGCAAAATGGATAATTTTGATTACATTAAATTGAAAAGTTTTTGCACAAACACAATGCAACCAAGATTAGGAGGGAAGCATAAAAGTGAGCAACTTGTGTCTGTAATAAAGGCCTCATTTCTAAAATATATAGAGAACTGAGTCAAATGGACAAGAATATAGGTCATTCCCCAATTGATAAATGGTCAAAGGATATGAACCAAGAGTTTTCAGAGGAAGAAATTAAAGCTGTCTATAATCATATGAAAAAATGCTCTAAATCACTATTGATTACAGAGTTGAAATCAAAACAACTCTGAGGTACTACATCACACCTATCAGATTGACTAATAGGACAAAACAGGAAGATGATAAATGGTGGAGAAGATTTGGGAGAGTTGGAACACTAATTCATTGTTGATACAGCTGTGAGCTGATCCAACCATTCTGGAGAGCAATTTGGAACTATGCCCAAAGGGCTACAAAAATGTGCATACCATTTGTCCCAGCAATATTGTTTCTGGGACTCTATCCCAAAGAGATCACAAAAATGGGAAAGGTTCCCATATGTACAAAAATATTTATATCAGCTCTCTTTTTGGTGGCTGAAAACTGGAAATCGAGGGGATGCGCATCAATTGGGAAATGGCTGAACAAGTTGTGGTATATGAATGTACTGAAATACTATTGTGCTATGAGAAATGATGAACAGGAAGACTTCAGAGAAGTCTAGTAAGATGTATATGAATTGGTGCTGAGTGAAAGGAACAGAACCAGAAGAACCTTTTACACAGCAACAGCCACAGAGTGAGAAGAATTTTTCTGGAAGACTTTGTACTTCATTGAAATGCATGGACTTAAATAATTTCCAATGTACTCTTGAGAGGCAAAATGCCTTCCACATCCAGAGAAAGAACTATGGAACTGGATTGCAGATAGAAACAGACCATCTTCTTTTGTATTATGTTTTGGTTTGATTTACTTTATGGTTTCTCCCATTCATTTTAATTCTTCTATGCAACATATATTTAATGGGAAAGTACAAGTAGAACCTTTATAAGACTGCACACCATGTTAGGGACAGAGAAGGGACGGAGGGGGAATAAGTGGGAGGGAGAGAAAAAAAGTCTAAGATATATGGAAGTGATTGTAGTGAAGTGAAAACAAATAAAATAATTTTTTTTTTTAAATCTGCATACTTAGTGTATCATCTCTCTGGAAGTATGAGGGTAGTAGGTTTCATAATGAACCTTCTTGAATTCAACTTGGTCTTTGACTTTATCAGAGTTCTGAAGTCTTTCAATGTTCTTTGCCTTTCCAATGTTATTGTTGGGTAATAGCTCTTCTCTTCTTCTCACTTCACTCTGCATCACCTCATACAAATCTTCCCAGGCCTCTCTGAAGCCCTCACCTTCATACTTTCATAAGTCAAAATAGTATCCCATTATATTCGTATGCCATAATATGTTCAGTCATTTCACAATGAACAGGAGTTCCTTTAATTTCCAGCATTATAACACAACAAAAAGAGATATTTAACACATTATTTGCATTTATGAACTATTAGTCATATCTCTGGATCAAAGGATACAGATGTCTTAATAGCTTTGTTAGACAGAGTCCCAAATTGCCTTCCAGAATGGCTGGGTGATTTCACAGCTTCATCAGCAGTACAATACTGTACGTATTTTCCCACAGTCTTGCCAACATGTGTAATTTTCCTTTTCAATCAACATTGCTTAATTTGAATGATATGAGGTGGAATCTTGGAGTTGTTTTAATTTGTATTTTTCTTATTATTAGTGATTTGGAGCATTTTCCATATGGCTATTAATAGCTTAGTTTTCTTCCTCTGAAAATTTCTTATTTATATCCTTTGACTATTTATTAGCTATCAGCTGGGGAAAGGCTTTTATTCTTAAAATCTGGAATATACAAACACGTATATGTATATACATACATACATATATGCGTACAGATATATACACACATGTATATATGTACACATATTTATGTACATATGTATAATTGAAGACATTTGCCAGAGAACTTACTGTGTTTCCTCCAGTTAGATACTTTTATTCTACTTTGAACTGCATTAATTTTGGTAAATGCTTTATAAAAATACATAATCAAAATTGTCTTTTTTTTCATTTTTTTTGTTTGCGATCCTCTCTATCCCTGGTATATTCATGAATTTCTATGATCATTGATGTGAAATATGACTTTTTCCCTCACTTCTTTAATTTCCTTATGACATCACCCTTTAAAGCTATATCTCCATTTGAAGATTATCTTGGCATATGCTATGAGATGTTGATCTATATCTAGTTTCTGCTTCTCTGTGTTACTTTACCCAGGAGGTTCTACAAGCAGAGTGTAACTCTCCATCTTATTTTAAGAAAGTGAAGGATGGGAAGTGGAAACCTGCAAGTATCCTGGCAACATCCCTGAAATATGACTGGCAAGAACAAGATCAGAGACTTCAAGGGAAGAGGAAGCCTCAAGCTTCTTGTGGTAGCCCATTACATGCTGGTATATCTCCCATTTGGGGAAGATTTTCTTTACATTGAACAAAAATCTATTTTTATAAAATCTTCCATCGAATGGTCTCATTTGTGCCTTTTTGGCCAAGACTAGCCAATTTTAACCCAATATCTACTTGTCATTCCTTCAAATATGTGAAGACATCAATTCTCTCCATTCTAAGATTTCTCTCTTTAAAGCTATATGTGTGTGTGTGTGTGTGTTTGTCCTTTATTGTCAAAGAAGACCATGCCATCAGAGAAATAATGACATGACTTGCACTTGACTTTGTTTTGACCAAGGGAAGGCTGTGCAGGTCCAGCCTCATTTCTTCTCCAGAGCCATCTGAATCCAGTGACCAGATATTCTTCAGGATGACTGGAGATGACCCAGAATGAGGCAATTGAGGTTAAATGACTTGCCCAAGGTCACACAGCTAGTGAGTGTCAAGTGTCTGAGGTGAGATTTGAACTCAGGTCCTCCTGACTCCTCCATTGGTGCTTTATTCACTGCACCACTTAGCTGCCCCAAAACTACATGGTAATGTATTTAGAGAAACTATATCCTGGTTATTTCTGTTTCTAGTTTTATCAAGATAACCATCATTTTTGTCACTCTCCTTAAAGGACATAGTCTTACATCTTCTCACCATTTTAGGTTCCCTCCTTTCAGTGGTCTTTGTGACCATGCCTCAAGCTCCTCAGTGGTATAAAAAAAAAAAAAAAAAAGGAGGGGACGGATAATAAGCCTATCTTCTGAAGTTTAAATGAGATGATGATAGTAAAGTGGCTGACAAAAACTAGACATCTTTAAAATGCTTCCTTCCTTTTTTCTTTCCTTTGTTCTTTCCTTCCATCTTTCTTTCTTTCCTTTCCTGTCTGCCACAGTGTTTTATTGAGTTCTCTTGTAATACAAGTGCATATCAACTAATACACAGTCAAAAGAGGTAGATCCCTAAGAAATTTACAAGCACTTTAAGTAAACCAAAATATATATTATTTTGTTCAAGTAAATCCTCTTTTGTGTGGGAGACAGAAGACTTATAATAAACAAAATATCAGTAATGCACAGTGATTGTAGAAAACTTGTTCCGGGTACCATGTACCCACCATTAAAGACTTCAATACACAAAAATTGACCCTAAACAGTAGAAATGAGGCATAATTCTGAATTTGTTTTGTTTTCCCAAAGACTGTATGAAATAAAAAAACACACAAACACAAAGCTTTGTGACAAAGCCCTATGTTATTACCGATAAAACATTGTTTGCTTTGAAAGCAAACAAACAAAAAATGAAAAATTTCCATCTACTTGGATGAGAAACAACTTTCAATTGAACAAAACTAAAAAATGGGAAAAGAAATAAAATAAAAATAATAAAAAGAAAGGACAACATACTGTCACAAAGTGGTTCAAAATGTCATAAAAATAAGTCCACAAGGGAGGAAAGGTTTATTGATGCACTTGGTAAATGCACTTGCTGAGAGGTCTGTCTAGAAGCCATGGTGGGAGGTTCCTAGGTTGTGTGTCATTTGGTCCACTGCCTGGCCAATCTGCCACATTCTGCTCTGTTGATCATGTGCTGACTGCTGATCCTTCCCACAAGGGGGTCAGCAGGGTTGCAATCTGGGAGAAGTGAGTAGATGGAGAGAAGAACATTAGAAAAGGTAAGGGCTGGACTCCAGTAATTCTTTAGAATGTCCAGACACATCACTCTTTGGCTGTTAATATTACAAGGATAGATTCCTGTTCTAAATGTAACCTTAGGTGGTTGAAATGGGTAGTCTGAGGAGAAGATAATGCCAAGAAAGAAAACTCCTCCTTCATAGACAGACCCTAAGGGTCTCAAGATAGGTGACAGACATTCATAACATCTCCTTTGGGTCCAGCACAACAATTTGGAGGAAGATCCAATGTAATTATTGCAAGTTCTATGTGAATTCTGTTTGCACTAGTTGACAATTTATAAGCAGTCTTGCTAGAGATCTTGCCTTCCTTTTTTCTTGGGTCAAACTTGCCCTCACTTCCTGTTCTTGCTGAGTCCCTTAAGTTGTCTCCATAAGAACTTCCTCTGCTAGTATTTGGGCTGTCTTTAATTTTTTGTCCTTCACTGGATATCTTAGATGCTAGGCTAGGGGAGATCATGTGCAGGTAGCTCACTGTCTTGGACTGATTGAAGAGAGGGAGGAGGAGAAAGAGGGAGGAAAAGAGGAGGAAGAGAAAAGGGTGTTCACTGATGAGAACTTACAGAGATTCACTCCCTACCAACACCACTGATCTGCCACACTTACTCATGCACCCCTACTTGATCTAGTCACTTGACCTAGGCTGCTCTTGTTCCCCAGGTTCCCACTTTCTTTCACTTGGGCTCAGGTTTAAGGTCCTGACTCTCAGAACTCTGTGCACCTTGCTTAGCTGGTTACCTCCTCTACACACACACACACACACACACACACACACACACACACACACACACACACACATACACACACACACACACACACACACACACCTATATTCACTTCCATCCCTTTTTTTTCCTTTCCTAAACATAACTCCCCTCATTAAAAAAAACTGGATAAATATTCCAAATGTGGTAATAGCAGATCAAGGATAATCATAGATTTATGGATTTGGAGTTGAAGAGACTTTAGACACTATTTATTCTAGCCGCCCTCTTTCTATAGATCCGGAGAACTGAGGCCAACGGTGGTAAAATGACTTGTCCATTTCCCTCATTGTACATATCATGTATATCATACACCAACAAGATTATGCTTAAGATTCTGCAAGCCATGCTTTAACAATATGTGAACTACAAATCAACAGAAGAGTAAACTGGTTTTCAGAGAGGCAGAGGAACTAAATACCAATTGCCAGCATTTTTTTGTATGACCGAGAAAGCAAGGGAGTTCCAGGAAAAAAAAATAAACTTCAGCTTCATTGACTACACTAAAGCTTTTGTATAGACACAACAAAATGTGGCAAGTCCTCAAAGAGATGGGAGGAGCAGATCATCTTACTTGTCTGCTAAGGAACCTGTTTGTGAGCCAAGAAACAAGTTAGAACCAAAGGTGGGACAACTGGTTGATTTAAGGTTGGGAAAGGAGTAAGAAAAGGCTATATACTGTCATCTTATTTAGTAAATTTATGTCCAGATTACATCAGGTGAAATTTCAGACTGAATGATCAAAAACTGGAATCAAAGTTCCTGGAAAAAATACCAACAATCTTAGACACATGGATAATACCATTCTAATGACAAAAAGTGAAGAGGAATGAAGAATTCTTTTGATGATGGTGAAAGAGGAGAGGGTTTAACATAAAAAAAAAACTAAGATCTTGACAACTGGCCCTATTTCTAACTGCAAAAGAGAAGAAATGAAAGCAGTGTCCAATTTTATGTTCTTTGGCTCAAAGATCACTGTAGATGGTGACTATAGCCATGAAATTAAGAAGATGCTTACTTGTTGGAAGGAAAACTGTGGCAAATGTGGATAGAATACTAAAAAAGAGAGAGATATCGCATTGCTGACAAAGGTCCATATAGTCAAAGTTATGGTTTTACCAGTAGAAATGTATAGCTGTAAGAGTTGGACCATAATGAAAGCTGAGCACCACAAAATCAATGCTTTTGAATTGTGATATGGAAGAATACTTTTGAGCATCCCTCGGACTCTCAAATCAGTCAATAATTGAAGAAAGTAATTCAGGCTATCTGCTGGTAAGATAAATACTGAAGCTAAAGTTTAAATACTTTGACCATATAATGAGAAGATGGGACTTGTTCGAAAAGACACTAAGGATAAGGTAGATGGATAACATGGAAACAATAAACATGGCCTTGGACAACTTTGGGAAACAGTAGAGGATAAAAGGTCCTGGTAACAGCCATGCGTAACTGAAAGGCTGAACAACAGCAGTATATCATGCCTCTTCAAGAAGACTAGGATGGCATTCATGGCTATCCTAGCACAGTTCATTTCAAGGGAGATTTTGGCTTGATCTTATGATGATTTTGTAAAACAGAATCCAGGTCTTCCTAGAGCTCTATTCACTATTCACAGACATGAAGAACATTCAAAAAATAAAGTTTTGGTCAAGTTTACACAGCTATCTAGTTGCAGAGTTAAATTATAAATCCAGGTACTGTAACTCTCCAAACATTAAATATTTCATTTTTACTTACTATTCCATTTTTCTTGGTAAATGGACTACTAGAGCAGAATGTTCTATTTGTTGTCAGATGCAATCACATCTTTTGCTTATTTTTTTCTTTAGCTTACAAGAAAAAGCTACTTTATAAGTATATCTTTTGGGGAGGCTTTTTCCAGATTTAAAAATTATATAAAAACAATGTTAGCAATAGGCAATATATGTTAAAAGATAAATCCTTCTGGGTCTGAAAGGTTAGATTTCCATGAGCTTCTGAGAAATTTGTAATAGGATTTCTTACAGGAAGAAAATAATTCTAGAACAGAGACTTAAGGAACAAGTACACCAGTTCTATCACCTATACCTACTAGTCAATTGTCATTTAAGTAGAACACCTGCTTCTGATACATACATATTATCATTTTCTTATGGACACCAATACTTTAGTGAAGGTAGGGAGAATCAAATCCAAACAACGGCTTCACTGAATAAGACACTGTTCTAAGTGATGAATTTGAATCTGGTCAAGTCAAGGAACAATTTGCCCAGGAAGAAATAGAGAGCCCCTGAGCTTCCCCAGAGCCTCTGAAATGGTAGCAAGCAAGCAAGGCTCAGAAGCGTAAACTCTATTGTAATGAATGAATTTTGTTAGTAGTCACTGTCCAGTCTGGCAGCCTGGATTAGCAGGCTGAATAAGACACTCTCATGGACAGTTGCTGATGGAAAAAGTCCTTTGATTTAATTCTAACTATTCTTTAAATCATATTACAAGATACATTTCTTCCATATAGCCAGCTGGGTCCAACTTTTAAAAATAATTAATTATAAATTTAATAGTAATCAACAAATTATAAAACATTTTCTGAAGCTACAGAAACATGTTCCTTCTCTGAATGCAAAGTTCTTCTTCATCTTATTCATTTAGTAATTACCAACCATCTTAAATTCAATGCAATGTGATTCAGATGAAGTGTTACATATAATGTGCTTTGTAAATCTTAAGATAAAATTTAGCTTTGACCATCATCATCATTACTATCACCACCAACACCTTCATTTTCATGGTCTATACCTGTGATTGAAGCAGTCCTGGCTCAGTACATAGAGCACTGGGCCTGGAGTCAGGAAGGATGAGTTCAAATCCAGCCTCAGGCACCTCCTAGTTGTGTGACCCTGGCCATGATTGCATGACAAAATGGATCTATTAGAGAAGGAAATGGCAGATCACTCCACTATCTTTGCCAAGGAAATCCCAAATGGGGTCATGAAAAGTCAGATACAACTGAAACAACTGAACACTAACATACCTATGATTCCATCAGTAGAGGGAATTCTCAGCCAAGATCTTCTTTCCACCAGTTTAAACCACCATCTGTTTTGTAATATATCTTCTCAGAGAGATGTCTGGAGGTCTAAAAGGTTAAGCGACTTACCCAGGAACCCAACAACAAACATGTAACAGAGGCAACACTTGAACTGCAACCTATCAGTTGCCAGTGTCAGCTATCCATCTGCCATGCAATGATACCAAGTATACAGTAGGCACTTGATAAATGCTTTTCACAAAACAATGACCAAATCTGACAGGAGGTAAAATCATTTTTAGACACTGGAGAATAAACCATCCTGAAAGTACTAAAGTCATAGACTCTTGGAGGCAGAAAAGTCTTTCAAGATGAACTTTAAAGTTCATTTGTTCTTGAGATTATCCTCTGAACAAGAGAATATTCTTGTTAGATTATCCTCTGAAATTTCCCTAGCCTCTTGAAGCTAGGTAGAAGAATGGGTAGAGAGCTGGACTTGGAGTCAGGTAGACCTGAATTAAAATCATGCATCATATACTTACTGGTTATGTGACCATGGACAAGTCAGTAATCTCTTTGAGTCTTGGTTCCCTCATCTGTGAAATGGAGATCACAATAGCACCGATGTCACAAGGTTGTTATGAGGATCAAAGAAAATAATACATGGAAAGAGTTTTGTAAACTTTAAAAGACTATCTAAATGGTACTGTTTGATCGTTTGTCATTGTTAATCAGTTTTCCTACTTTTCCATTCTTCTTACACTTAACTCCCTCCCATACATTTTCTACAACATCTACATGAGCTACTTACACATCTATGCACACAGTACTCCATCCATCTTTTTATTGGCTATTCCCTGTTCTGCTCTTCCTCCATGCCTGAAATATTCTCCTTCCTCTCTTCCTCTTCAAAGTTTCTTCGGTTTTCTTTAAGCTAAGTCCAAATGTCAGTTCCTATAGAGACCTTCCCTGCCTGGACCTTTTCTTGGCTAGTGCCTTCCCTCTAAAACTACTTCCCCATTACGCTGAGGATAGGCTCAACATTCCTAGTTATTTACATACCAGGCAATATTTATATGCAATCTCCCCATTAGAATTGGAATTCCCTTGGAGCAGGATTGTTGGTGTCCTTCTTTATATCCTTCACATTTGGCACCATGCTTGACACATAATGAATGTTTAACAAATTCTTGGTGACTGATCCAGCCCAGCTTTCATTCTTCACTTACTCCTTCTCCCAACACTCTGCAAAAGAAATATACTTAGATAAGAGTCTTCAGTCCAGAAGATCATGGGATATTCCCTAATCTCCATCCACATATGCAAAAGTAGTGAGCTAACTTCCTGACAGTTTCTTCTATAAACCAATATGGCTAGTCAGATCAGCTGTAAATAATTAACATGTGTATGTATATGCACACATGTGCATATATGCATGTATATGTATGCATGTGTATATATGTGTATGTGTGTATATTTAAATTACCAAAAATTAACTTTTACTAAGGGATATTTACTTTGGAGACATAGCAAAAATAGAAAAATAAATACCCTGTCCCAATACCTGTTGGTACACTCTCCCTTATACCTCCTTGATCTGTTGGGAAAGTGAGTTCAGAGCTAACAGTTTCTCCATAGCATTTGCTAATCAAGTTCATTTCTAAATGGCTTGAATAATCGGTATATAAGTCTATACTATCACTTCTCAAGGCTTGAGACTTCTTTCCTCCTTATCTGACATCAAGCCGATCCCAGGATTTCATCCAGTTCCCATACTCTGGTAACTAATTTCCCTGACTTTGTAAGGCTTAGAAAGCCATAGTCATCACCAATCTTTTTCACCTAAAATAAAGACAATTGCAAAAATGAAAAGTTCTATATTCCTGGGCCATATGCTGAGAGAGGTGATGCTATTAAGATTCCAATTTTAAAGTAAACTAAAGCTGACCAAGGTTAAATGACTTACCCAGGGTCAAATAGGTAGAAAGTGTCGGTCAGAATTTGAACTCAAGTTATAGAGATAGCAGACAGGCAAGAAAGAAACAGACAAAGCCAATCAAATAGCACATTTCTAACACTTTCTGTGGTAAGGCAGTCTTGTATGTTTTCAGGGAAAACAGGAGACGGCTCTACCTTATCCTAACCTACATCCCAGATTATCAGAGAAATGAGCTATTTATCCATGCATTGTAGATGTTAGCAGAGTGACAAGCACTTGTTTTCCCCAGGAAACCAATGTTTCCATGGAGGATGGAGACATCTCAGTAACATCCTGTCTCTTCTTTATATGCAAATTCTGCTGTAGCGATTGATAAGAAGCCTACCTCTAGGCAGGGGAGGAGGCTCATTCCTCTGTTATTGGGCCATATCTACACTGACCATTATCCACACAACTAACAGTCTGCCAGAATGTCTTCCCACCAGATGGCTTTGGCTCCATAGAGTTGAAATGTTCATCGATAAATGATTGAATTGTGTCCCCCATTATAGTTGCTCCAATCTGGCAGACACAAATTGCTATCTGTCTGGCTTCCAAAGTCCAAGGGGAGAATGGAGTCTGTTAAAAGGCATTGATTAGCTGCATACATATGTGCTTTCACTTTTTTGCCATTTCTCTTTAAAATGGATAATTATAGAACATATTATCTTGCAGTGGATTCTTATAATGTTTTAACTTGTATTGGAGATAAGATCAGAAGACACTGGCAAACAACAGGTGTAGATAGATAGGCAGATATATAGATTGGTCAATGGATAGATAGATAGATAGATAGATAGATAGATAGATAGATAGATAGATAGATAGATAGATAGATAGATAGATAGATAGACAGATGGGTGGACAGGTGGACAGGTAGATGAATAGATGGACAGGTGGATGGATGGATGGATGGATGGATGGATGGATGGATGGATGGATGGATGGATGGATGGATGGATGGACAGAAGGACTGACACATAGATAGGAAGACAGATGGATGGACAGATGGATGGATGGATAGCCAGAAAAAGAAAGAGAGAGAGAGAGAGAGAGAGAGAGAGAGAGAGACAGAGACAGAGACAGAGACAGAGAGACAGAGAGAGAGAGAGATTTGGAATCTGGGCACTGAAAATCAATATGAGTTCTAAAATTAGTCTTTGTAGTGTATTGAGAAAATCACTTCATCATA
This sequence comes from Notamacropus eugenii, assembly GCF_028372415.1. Taxonomy (NCBI): domain Eukaryota; kingdom Metazoa; phylum Chordata; class Mammalia; order Diprotodontia; family Macropodidae; genus Notamacropus; species Notamacropus eugenii. Next base: position 728,931,114 of record NC_092872.1, on the reverse strand, counting down.
CTGTTATGGTCATGCTTCTAAAACTGAGGTGGAACTCAGAGGAAAACTCCTCCAAAGACATTATGTTAGAGAGATGAAGAAACTGAGGCCTGAAGAGTTTAAATGACTTATCCAAAAGAAAGAAAAAGGATAAGCATCTCTTAAATGCCCACTTTCTGCCAGGCACTTTAAAATGCTATCTCATTTGATCCTCACAACAATCCTGTGAGGTGAACATGGTTAAGATTGCAATTTTACGGTTGAAGAAATTAAGGCCTACAGAGGTTAGGTGACTGTCCCAGAGTCACACAGATAGAAAGTGTCAGAGTTAAAATTTGAACTCAAGTTATAGGATTCTAAAATTAGAGATGGAAAGGACCTTAGAGATCATCAAATCTAATTCTCACATAGCTAGCAATTTTTTGAGGGAAGATCTGAACTCAGGTCTTCCTGACTCCAAGTCTCAGTTGCTATGACTTCTCTATTAGTGTTCTTTAAACTGAACTTATAGCTAAAAGCTAGTAATTGCATAGCACTTTAAGCACAAATTGATCCTTTACTCACTAAGGTCCCTTTCTTGTACTTAGTCTGAGGGTCACAGCTGTGTGACCCTGGGAATTTATATAAACATTCTGAGCCTCATTCAGGCTTTGAAATGCCATGAATAATACTCACACTATAGAGCTGAAGGACCTATGCCAACATCCTATTTTTACCGCTTACTGTCTAGTTGAACTTTATATCCTATGGCCTCCCTGGGTCTCAGTGTCCCTATATGCAATATGAAGAAATTATGCTAGATGAAAGCCTTCAAAATTTAAATTTTGATCATATATTTAGATATGTCTTTCACTTCCCCTTAAAAAACTTACCAACTTCCTAAAAAAAGACAATTGGAGAAAAAATACCACCAATGTACAGATTAAGGCCTTTCTTCCCTCATTCTTTTCCTCCTTCCTTCCTTTTCTTCTTTCCTTCTTCCTTCCATCCATTCTTCATTTAACTTTCAAATTATTCTCCTTAAAGAGCAGGGCTGACCATGTCAATGTCACCTTCCTAATCAATACACACTAATAACTCCCAATTACCTCAAGGATCAAATAAAAATGTCCTTGTCCATCATTAAAGTCTTTCAGAACCTGACTCCTTCCTATTTATCCAACCTTCTTACATTTTACTCCATCTCACATATTTTGTGATCAAGTGGCATCTTTGCCATTCCCCACACAAAACACTCCAGCTCTCAACACTGGGCATTTTCTCTAGCTGTCAGCCATGCTCAGAATTCTTTCTATTCTCCTTTGTGCTTCCTGTCTTCTTCAGCTTCCTTTATATACTAGCTAAAATCCTGCCTTCTGCAAGAAGCCTTTTTTGATCTCCTTTTATCTTATTTTCTTCTACCTGAGGTTATCTGCAATTTATCCTGAATATACACAAATATATATATATATATATATATATATATATATATATGTGTGTGTGTGTGTGTGTGTGTGTGTGTGTGCGTGTGTGTATGTGTGTATACATATACATGTATATGTAGATATATATGCACAAGCATAGTATGTGTATATACAATGTGTATACATACATATGTATGTATGTGTATGTGTAGGTGACATTTCTAAATAGTTGATTTTTTTTTTTGATTTTGTCTAAAAGGAGCTCCTTGATAGCAAAGACCAATTTTTCTCCTTTGTATTCACCATACTTACTCAGCATAGTGCTTGGCACATAGTAGGCACTTAAACATTTTGTTCACTTGCTTTTTGGTTTGACTTATTTCCTCTTCCATGCTAATAAGTTATTGGGTTTCTTCGTCTATGTAAAAGAAAATAAATGGATTGGGGAAACAGTTTTTCTGAATAAACTTTTGGTTCTTTCGTGCATTTTTAAAAGGTATGGGAGACAAAATATTTAGGATATTGGAATTATTACTCTCTCTATATTAGAATTATTCTTATAAATATTTAGAATATCAGAATTATGCTATAAACATTTAGACTACTATAAATTTATCCCATATATTATACTAGAATTATTCTAAATATCTAGAATATTTGAAAAATTATTTGAAATATTTAGAATTAGCTTACTTTTAAAAAATTTGCCAGTTCCCTCTTTTACGGGTTGAAATATGTTAAGGATAGAACAAGAGTAAACTCTAATTCATATAGTATATAGTTTGAATTGGCTCTATCTATAATAAAAATTTGAGAGATGATATAACATAGTGAAGAGTTCCCCTCCCCCCCCCCAATCAATAGAAAGGAAGACCAGATGTTACCGGTTGCTTGTTGATTAAGTGGTCATTGGCTGATGATTACCATTGCTTTGAGAAAGGACATGTTGACCATGCTATTTGGCTTCCCTGTGGATATCTCATTATCATTTGAACTCAGGCTTATATATCATGTCTCAACTCAAGTAAAATTAAGTCAATAAGCATTTCATGTTTATTATGTGCCAGGTACTGTGTTAAGCATTAGGGATACAAAAAAAGACAAAAATAATGCCTGCCCTTCAGGAAATTCCAGTCAGTGGAGATAACATGCAAATAACTATGTATAACCAAAATAGAGAGAGAAAGGGGGGAGGGGGAGGTAGGGAGCAAGAGAGAGAGAGAGAGGAGATATGTAGAGACAGTCAATAGATGGAAGACATCTATATGGGGTGGGGCAGGAAGAGAGAAAGGCAACATTTAGAAGGCAAGTCTTCTGGAATGGATTTTGTAAGTCATTTCCAAATGGTTCTGGTCTTCCTGTGGAGAAGTGAGATAACACCAGTGATAGGGCAGATGGAGTGATGGCCTGAATGAATAAGCAAAAGGTATATGAAGCACAAAATATTCCGGTCAGGGGTTGGTTAGGTGTAGAGGGCTAAATATGTATACGCTCAAAACTGCTCAGTTCCAGGGTAGAAGTTCTGAGGAAGTTTATCTCATGTCCACACATATAGAGCAGCTGGTGGCACAGTGGATAGAGTGGCAGGCCTGGAGTCAGGAAGACATCTTCATGACACTAGATGTGTGTCTTTTGAGTAAGTCACTTAACCCAGTTTGCCTTAGCTTCCTCACGGATAAAACAACCTGGAGAAAGAAACAGTAAGCCACAACTGCCAAGAAAACTCCAAATGGGATCATGAATAAGTTCACAACTGAAGCTCATGGTTGAAAAATGACCGAACAGCAACACAGATGCATGTATACTCATATGTATATTCAATTACATATGTGGGTACCTGTAAATATATATGCATACAAGCATGTATAAATATGTATATATATGTATAAATGTGTGAGCACAGACAAAGATTAAGGATTAGATTTGTGATTTCATTGATATAAGGAACAGCCATATGAAGAAACTCCTTCAACCAATACAAATTGGCACCTTCTTTTCAATTTATACACATATCAAAAGGTCACATGGAATAATGCATAGAGATCTGATCTCAGAATTAGGAAAACCCTTCCTCAAAGTTTCACCCTTGATACATATTGGTCATGTGACCCTGGGGAAGTCACCAAACCTCTCAGTGCTCTAGTCAACTCTGTAAGACTGCTATTTGCAAAGAAGATGCTGACCTGCTTTGGTAGGAGTTTCCTCACCTGAAACTTCCTTATGAAATGAACTCAGATTTAGTCTAGCTGTAATGACTACACATTCATACAGATATTCATGCATATCTACATATATATGTATGCATGTATATATGTGTGTGTGTATATATACATACATTTATAGGTTATATAGGTTTATAGGTTATATAAGTTATATATATATACATACATTACCTATATACACAGACACATTCATATAATATGTACATGCATGCATGCATGGATACACACATATAAAAGTTATTCAAAAATTCTTAGTGCAGTTTTGAGTTAGTACATATACACACATGTATGTGTATACATATATATGTATATGTCTGTGCATATGTTTGTATGTATATGTATGTGTGTATGCATATAGTGCAGGCATATGTTTGCATTTATACTTGTTACACATATAAAAGCCCACATTATTTATACATTCACAGACAAGTTATATTGATAGATATGGATAGATGGTGATATTGACATAAGTATCGAGACAGACATAGAGACAGATAAGGACAGAGATGATCTAGATATCTATAGAGATTATCTAGATAACCATCACTAGGGACAGAGTTCATCAGAGTTCATCAAAACATCCTTTCCTTTATTAAAATAAATGGACAAGAATGACAAGGTTTCAAAAAGGAGGAGGGGAGATATAATCAGCGCCAATGGGAAGAATCCTCCTATTATCGAATTTGTGGGCCCATTGAGGTTTGGAAGAGAGAAGGTGATATGCATCCGTAGCCAACATAAGCTGACCGGCCAAACTGGAATGGAAATCACTAGTGGAGTGTTACTAGGCTCAGTCTTCTGCTTTATTCTGTTCAGCATTTTTATCAGTGACTTGGACAAAGATGTTAAACAGATGATAAAATTTCAAGGTGAAACATAGCTGTAAAAAATGGCTGATATACCTGATAGCAAATCCAAAATGCTTTTGACAAGCAGGCAACCTGGACTAAAACCAAAAAGAGACAATTTGACAGGGATAAACATAAGGACCCACGTGGACATTAGTCAAATACCTCAATGGCATCAGTCCAGCATGGGAAAGAACTGCTTTGGCAGCACTTGACAAATATTTCAGTGGCCTCATTCAACCAAACATTAATATTAGCCAACCGTGTTGCCCAATCTAACCAACCTTAGGGTTACATATATAATTTATTTTTCGATTTGTGGTTCAGTTCTTTTTGGTCTCATCTGACTCTTCATGACTCCATTTAGGATTTTCTTGGCAGAGATACTATAAAGTTTTGCCATTTTTCTTCTCCAGATCATTTTACATATGAGAAAACCGAGTCAAATAGAGTTAAGTACCTTGCCCAGGGTCACACAGCTGGTAAGTACATGAAGCCAGATTCAAACCCAAGAAGACAACTTGACTTCAAGCCTGGCATTCTCCACACTGTAGCTGCCTTTTTATTGATATTTTGTATTTTTTTACTCATATCCATGTCATCCTTCCTTTCCTTTTGTCCTCCTCTCTCCATAGAATGCAAACTCATTAAAAGGAGTAATTATTTCATCTTTATCCTTGCCCTAGGCATCTACTAGAGTACTGGTGCATAGAGTGTTGGGTCTGACCTGAGTTCAAATTCAATCTAGGATACTTTCTAGCTGTGTGATGCTAGTCAAGTCATTTAAACCTGTGCTTGCCTCAGTTTCCTCAACTACAAAATGGGAATAATAATGGGATGTACCTTAAAGGGTTGTTGTGAGGATTAAATGAGATAATATTTGTAAATCACTTAGCATAGTTTCTAGCATATATTCTGGTGGAGTGGGCACTAACAGAAGACATGATTGTCGTCTAAATGGGCAAGAATACAGGGAATTTGGTCTGGAATGTGGGAAAAGAGACTCTAGTATGGGGGGAGAGGTTGTTCTATGAAGTTCTTAGTTTCTTTCCAACATAAAGATTCTTCCATTCTCTGAAATTCTCTGGAACCCCAGGCTTAAGGTAGGGCACTGACTAGGAGATTAGGTTTTCTATTCAAAACAGTCAATGGATTTCTTTTCCTCCTCTTTCACACTCTACCTTGTAATCTCTTTCTGTGTCTTTCTCATCACCATTAATAATCTGCAAGGCATTTAAAGGTAAAAGTAATATAACATCTGCTTATAACTGCCACAATACATCATGAAGTACTTGTTCAATAAAAATACGTATTAAGTACCTTCTGTGTGTTAGGCACTGTGCTAAATACTGTAGATTCAGTTAAGAAAAAGGCAAACTGTGTCTTCAAGTAGCTTACAAACTAATGAGGAAAGACAGTATTCAAAGGGAAGAGGAAAAGGAGGAAGGGGCAAAGAGAGAGAAAAAGGATGGGAGAGGCCACTAAAATATAGGATGATCCATGGAGTGGAAACCAAGCAAAGTTGCTGCTAAGGAATGAAGAGTAACCTGGAAAGTTCTGAAAGGCTAGAACCTTCTATAAAGTAAAGCTTTGGGAGAAGTTTACTATTCCACCCTTTAGGTCCATCGATCAGAAGAGAGAGGCAACTGAGGGAACTGACAAAGTGCTGAGTATTAAAAACCAAGTTTATTAGCATGGTGATGAGATTTCAAGTGATCTGTTCCTCCTTGGGCAAGGCATGATGTTCCATGGAGTGGAAACCAACCAGAGCTGCTGATGGAGGACAGAGAGATATTTTTTACCTATGGTTTGGTCATAGACCCTTAAGAATGAAGAGAACACAACAATAGTAACTGTGAATAAAAAAAAAATTGAAACCAGTTTCTCTGATAAAGCCCTCCCTTCTCAACCATATAGAAAACTGAGTCAAATTTAAAAAAATAAAAAATCTTTCCTCAATTGGTATATATTCAAAAGATATGATCAGTTTTCAGATAAGGCAATCAAGGTTGTCTATGGCCATATGAAAAAATACAACATTGATTAGAGAAATGCAAATGAAAACAATTTTGAGGTACTACCTCTTATCTATTAGATTGGCTAAGAGAACAGAAAAGGTAGATGACAAGTGTTGAAGGGACTGTGGGAAAAATGAGACATTAATGCACCATTGGTGGAGTTGTGAACTGATTCAACTGTTCTGTAGAGCAATCTGGAACTATGCCCAAAGGGTTATAAAACCATGTAGACCCTTTGACCTAGCAATACCACCACTAGCAACACCAATACCAAAATAGTTTAAAAAACAACAAAGGAAAACGACCTCTATGTACAAAAATATTGATAGTAGCTCTTTTCCCGGGGCAGAGATTTAGAGATTGAGGGAATGCCTATCAATAGGGGAATGGCTGAACAAGTTATGGTGTGTGGTTATGATGGAGTACTGTTGTACTATTAGAAATGAGGAGCAAGATGCTCTCAGAGGAACTTCTAGGGACTTACATGGGCTGCTACAAAGTGAAATATACAGTGTGCAGAATAGTGGCAGTATTGTAGGATGATCAGCTCTGAAGGACTCGGCGATTCTCAGCAATGCAGTGATCCATGATAATTCTGAAGGACTTAAAGTAAGAGGTGTTCTCCATTCCTAGAGAGGGAATTGATGGAGCCTGAATACAGATTGAAGCATACTTTTTTTTACTTCATTTTTCTTGAGTTTTTGGTTGGTTTTCTTCTACAACATGACTGATACGGATATGCTCCGCAAAAAAAAAAAAAAAAAATGGAAAGAACACAGACTGTGAGGGTACCAGCTGGTGATGCAGGATGGAGGGTCAACTAAAAGGGTACTTGTGCACAGATAAGCCACTTTCCCTATTTGTGCCTCAGTTTCTAAACATGTAATATAATGAGATTGCACTTTCACATCACACAACTCAGAAATGGAAGGGATTTTAGAGGTGCAAACTCCTCATTCTAAAAATGGTGAAACCAAGAATTTGAGAAAAAAAGGCATTTGTCCAATATCACACTGGCAGTGAGTGGCAGAGATGGTATTTGAACCCAGGTGTTCTGACTCAAAAAACAAGTTTTGTTTTTTTTTTTTTTTCCATTTTACTATGCTGCCTCTCTGACTTCTCATTAATAACTTTTGAATGATCTCAAAGGCTTCCTTCCAACACTGATGTTCTGTATAATGCAGTGCTAACACAACTGAATTCTGGAGAAGCCTGAGTTCAAATCCTGTTTCACAAAAAGAAATGCATGTCAAAAATTTTAAAAATCTTTTTTTTAATTTTTTTAATTTTTTTTTATTTTTAAAAACATTCTGAACTTACTCACTACCAAATAACATGATCGTTTCCATATATAATGTAGAACAGAGATTTACATCAAGCTATGAATCTATATTTTGAACTGTTTGCTTTTCTAAGTATTTAATTTATGAAATGTATTATTTTCAAAGCTCTTTGTCTGTGTTTCTCTCTGACCTTTATTCTGCTGTGTCCTGTGCATTTTAAAAATGTGATTTGGCAACTCTTAAAGCACTGTATCAATGCATTTATTATTCCTGATTTCTTGGAAATGATTCTTGCTGCCCCTAAAACACAGATTCCTGGATCCAAGGGACTGGAAAGCTAAACTAGCCTGACATCTCTTATGCCATTTAGTGAAATTTCTTGGCACTTTCAATTGTTGTTTTCTAAAATCCTTTTTCTCACCTTCTATATGGGTAAAACAGATGGTACAACAGAACATTTGTATTGGAGTCAAGAAGTACGACACTCAAATCCTGCTTCAGACGCTTACAAGCTATGTGACTCTGGACAAGACAATTTACCTCCATTGCTTCATTTGTAAAATGGGGATAAAAATGAGACCTACCTCAGAGATGCTGTAAGGATCAACTGAGATAACATGTGTAAAGCATATTGTAAACCTTAACGTACTTTATAAATGTGACCTATTATTGTATACAGTTGTATCCTAAACAGATTTTTTAGTATCTTTATATATCCTATTCTCTATATAGCTTTGCGTATCTTTATATATCTCAAGCTTAGACTTAGTCTAAGTTATGTAAGCAGAGATTATGATGGTAAGAGGGACCATGGAAGAGAAAGAAAAGAAAATTAATGTGCTGCATTCTGTACTGCGAACAATCTGCTTATTTTGTCCTCAGTTAGGTCCTCCCAGCATCATCCTGCCCACTACATGCCATGGCACCATATGTTTGACAATTACAGGGTTCTGGCTTTCTCTGTACAGTTTTTATTGCCCTTATGCACATCCTAGCCTATATTTTGCATAAAATTAGGCCCAAAGCATGTGAAAAATAAATGAAGCCACAAAGAGCCAGTCCCTGCTGCCTTATCATTATTCCAGGCATGTGTCCTTGGAACTGTAGGGCTGAGAAACAGGAACCAAGAACTGCATTGATATGCAACCTTCCATGTCAGACAGATTTTCTGCCTAAACTGTGAGCCCAATAAGGTCGAGAAAAGACAGTGGAAAATCACACACTGTGTGATCAGGAGAACAATATAGAAATCAAAGATGTCCCTGAGGGACATTCAGATGAGAGTCAGTTCAAAACCCTTACAACTAGCCTTTCAAAGAGCATAAGAACCAAGTCACATTGTTTTGAAGTCTCTTGCTGATTACTTGAGGGAAAACTTACAGAAAAAAAGGACTGATTTTTTTTTTCAATTCCTTAAAATTCCTTTAAATTTTTTAAAGTTGATGGACTCCCAACAGGAATTTGCATAAATCTTAATTGAAGAGCATTGAAATCTTGGGGAGACAATATGGTAGAGTAAAAAGAGCTCTGAATTTAGTATCAGGGGACCAACATTCAAATCCTGGCTTTGCTACCTACAATCTATCTGACCTTGGGTATCTCACCTTCAGTTTTCTCTTCTGTAAAATGGAGGATTTGGATTGATTGGCCTTTTAGGGCAGCTTCATCTCTAAATGCATAATCCAATGATCTTGTCCTATACAGAGAGAAACTAATGGAAAATAAAAGAGGTAATTGGGTCACAGGGTCCATCTTGATCGCAGATGATCTTCCTTAGCATGGAGATCACTGAGTTGCACTCCAGTTTAGGAAATATGGTAAGTATAAGTTAAGTGTTAAGTCAATGTGCAAGAAAGCATAAGCTGAAAGTCCATTTATAGATGTAGAGAATCATTGTGTCCTGGATGAGCACTCCTGCAGATGAAGGAGAAGTCAATGGGAGTTAGGATGTCATCCTTGGGGCATTGGAGAGAGCACAGAGCTGTATGTCAAGAGACTTGGGTTTTAATTTCTGGTTTGATACTTAGCCAACGACACCTCTTGGTTTCCCTGGCTTTTATCAAGAGCAAGCTTATATCATCCTTTCGACAGAAGGCCTTTCCTAGTCTTCCCAGCTTCTATAACTCTCTGCCTCTGAGATTACCTTCTCTCAGTTCTGTATGTACCTTGCATACACATAGATGTGAATATTTCTTCTATCAGGATGGAAGTTCTTTGAGGATAGGATTTTTTGTCTTGTTTTGTTTTCTCGTCTTTTTTGTATCCCTACTGTTTAGCACAGTATCAGGCACAAAGCAAGTGCTTAATAAATGTGACCGGCTTACCTTAGCAACTCCTTTCACCCTTTCACTTTATATTTCAGTTTCCTCATCTATCCAATGCAATCCAATTTGACTCAACAAAGATTTATTGATCCCTCTTATGTGTCAGACACCATTCACCATTCACCATCTCACCAGCCACCAATTTGGTAAAAACAAGAACATAGTCCTTGGATTCAGGAGGCTTACATTCTAGTAAGTGAAACAATGTATATGCAGATAAGTAAAAGCAAAATGTATACAAGATGAACACAAAGTGATGAGTGGGGTGAAGGAGAAGGATGCTGACCACTGGGACCATTGGAAAAGGCCTCCTTCTTGGTATGGCACCCAAAAAGTCTGTTGAAGGAAACTAAGGTTTCCATGAGGCAAAAATTAGCCTAGAGAACATTCCAAATATCTGAGGGAGCCTATACCAAAGCGTGGAGGTGTGAATTAATTCAATGTGAATAGTATTACTTTCCATATAAGATGAGGCAGCTGTTGGTTCAATGGATAAATAACTAGGCTTGGAGCCAGAAAGATCTAAGATCAAATCTGGCTTCAGACATTTAATAACTTTGACTTGCTCTGTTTCCTTGATTACAAAATGTGGAAAATAATACCCCCTACCCCCCATGGTTACTGTGAGGATAAAATGAAAAAAAAATGGTAAAAAGTATTTAGCACAGTATCTGGCACAGAGTAGAACTGTATGAATGGGATTCTCTTCCTCTCCCTCCCATATTTCATTAAAATGGATGATCTGGGATCAAGTGACTCCCCCAAAAAAGAAGAGTGGCATTGGCCAAAGTAAGATTCTGAAATCTGGATTAAGTCAGCCCTCGTTCCAATTGTTCATCTTTCCCCAAGCTCTTCCTATCTTCCTTCCACTTCTACTGACTTCAAGAGGCTAAGTTAAACTTTTCATCAACCTTCATCTACCTTCCAAACAGATCGTAGTCTTTAGCCATTGACTCCAGCCTCTCTTGTAAGGAGAGGACAAGGAAGCCTTGCTATTGCAAGACCAGTTCTGTGTGCTGTCCTGGAATTAAGTCATGAGACCTTACATGTAATAAATATCTATATATCTATTTCTAAATCTATCTATCTATCTATTGATCGATCTATCGATCATCAATCTATCTATGTTTTTCCTATCTTCCTTCACTCTATCTCTCATGTTTGACTGGTCCTATCTATACCCCAAATGTTCAATGAACTCTTTCTGTCCAATCTGTGGTAGAGCCTTCTGAGCTCATTGGACTGATCAGCCATGGTCAAACACAGTGTATCTTGACACTAACATCATGATGTCATTGACCATCTTCAAGTAGGAAGGATGAACAGCAAAGATGTATATAACTATACTATCTATATATAACTCTCTTTATCTCTGTCTCTCTCTTATCTATATAATATATATCTTTATATCTATAGTATATCTATAGTTATAGTGATATCATATATAACTATATGTATACATATATACATGCTATATATGTGTGTGCATATATGTACGTATGCACATATGCATATACGTATAGCCACATTTATATTGGTATCTATCTATATAAATATATTAATAGATATATTTTATTTCTTATAATCTATATTCTTCCCTATGTCTTTTCTCCATCTCTCCTAGCTAGCCTTATAATAAAGGAGAAATAAAGAAAGAGAAAAAAGTTAACAAAATTAATCAACCTATCAAAAAGGCCTGCAATGCTACACAATAGTGAATCACAACTGCTGCAGTTGATCTGAGAGAGGCGTCTTCTCAGGGAGGCTATTTTTGCATGACATCTATTCTCCCATCTCCCTGCATTTACTCAATTGTCTTACCATGCCCTGAATGCTCTCCCACCTCACCTTCACCTCTGCCTCATCCAATCTCTAGACTCCTTCAGGTGACACATCTTAACACAAGCTTTCTCTCTCTCTCTGTCTCTCTCTGTCTCTGTCTCTGACTCTTTCTGTCTCTGTCTCTGACTCTCTGTCTCTCTCTCTGTCTCTCTCTCTGTCTCTCTCTGTATCTCTCTCTCTGTCTCTCTGTCTTCCTGTCTGTCTCTTTCTGTTTCTTTCTGTCTCTCTCTCTGTCTTATGTTCTATTATTTTATAGAAACTTTATTATGGACTTATTTCTCAGCATGGTATACCCCCAATTTTAATAGAAGCTTTTTGAGGAGAAGACTTACTATATGATTGTCCTCATATTATCAGGCCCTAGTACAGAACTTGGCACATAATAAGTATTTACTATGTTAGTAAATGTTAGTCCATTACTTAGTATGAGGAAGCAGAGGGAAGGAAGAAACATTTGTCAGGTGTGGGTGAATGGTTGATGGTGGGGGGTGGAATGTCATGTTCAAGGTTCAATTAATAGTCTAGTTTGAATGGAGTATAGAGAGTATAAAGGAGAGTAATGTATAGTATCATTAAATGAAAGCTAGACCCAGAATGTGAAGGCAGTTACTGTAAATTCCAGATCAATGAGTTTATATTAATCTTAGTGGCAATAGGGAGTTACTAAAAGTTTCAGAGGTAGAGAATGATGTGATCAAGACTATGATTTAGGAAGATTATTTTGTCAGTTTTATAGAGGATGGATTGGACTCTGTTCTCAGTCTCTGGATGAAAAGTCTATGTCCTAGGCTTTGTCCTTGTCTATGACAGTGATAGACCCCTTGATAAGTATGTTAAATGACACGATTGGATTTAGATTCAATCAGACAATTCTTCCATTGGGAAGGCTTATGGGATTCTTTTTATAGGTAGAAGTTTCCTCAAATGTGCTTTAGAAGATTTTAGAACTACTTAGAACAGAAAGGACAAGAATTCTGAGGGAAAAAAAATTAATATGTCATGTATAGAATGACTTCAGAATCTCTTGAAGATCCTTAGAATTTTATTTCTTAAGGGAGACAGTAGATAGACCTCTGTGATTTGGAGTGGGTGTACCAAGGTTTAAATTCTGATTCTGTTACTTATTCCATATATTATCTTAGGTATGTAACTTAACCTCACAAGGATTCAATTAGCTCAACTGTATGATTCAAGACTTAGACTAAACAGGGCGGAGCCAAGATGGCGGAGTAGAAAGACGCACATACACATAGCTCTGAACCCACAACCCATAGAATGGCTACAGGGAAGTAACTCACGGCGAATTCCGCACCCAGAGGCCACGGAACATTGGAGCGAGGGAGATTTCTGTTCTGGAGAGACCTGCAAACCTCTCGCGGGGGGGTCCTTCGCGCTGCGGACTGGGCACCGGGACTGGGAGCTGAGTGCAGCCCTGCCGCGGCCGCGGCACCGAGAGGAAAAGATCCGAGCAGGCTTCACAGACAGGATCTCCAGCGGCCACGCGGGTCCCTCCACTCACAGAGGGATCTGCAAACCTCTCGCAAAAGGTCCGTCGCGCTGCAGACACAAAGCCCAGCCCAGACCTGCTGCGGCCACGGCTGCGGCACCGAGAGAAACAGATCCGAGCAGGCTTCAGGGACGGGATCTCCAGCGGCCGCACAAATCCCTCCACCCACAGGTGACAGGGGTGGGTGAGAGAGTCTCTTTGGCGGGTCGAGAGGGGAGTGGGGTGCCCCCATAATTCAGGCCCCCCCCGGGAGGTAGAAGCTGAGAGGCGGCTGCAGACAGGGGCTCCCCAAGCGGGAGGGAGCCTGAATCCATTGCGGAAGGTCTGTGCATAAACCCCCTGAAGGAACTGAGCCTGAGAGGTGGCCCTGCCCCGACCTCAGCACCAGAACCTAATCTCATACTGAATAGCAGCCCTGCCCCCGCCAAAAGCCCTGAGGCTGGAAGCAGCATTTGAATCTCAGACCACAAACACGGGCTGGGAGGATCAGGAGGTGAGGTGGGTGTGAGGAAAATATTCAGAGGTCAAGTCACTGGCTGGGAAAATGCCCAGAAAAGGGAAAAGAAATAAGACTATAGAAGGTTACTTTCTTGGTGAACAGGCATTTCCTCCCTTCCTTTCTGATGAGGAAGAACAATGCTTACCATCAGGCAAAGACACAGAAATCAAGGCTTCTGTGTCCCAGCCCACCCAATGGGCTCAGGCCATGGAAGAGCTCAAAAAGAATTTTGAAAATCAAGTTAGAGAGGTGGAGGAAAAGCTGGGAAGAGAAATGAGAGACATGAAGTCAAAGCATGAACAGCAGATCAGCTCCCTGCTAAGGGAGACCCAAAAAAATGTTGAAGAAATTAACACCTTGAAAACTAGCCTAACTCAATTGGCAAAAGAGGTTCAAAAAGCCAATGAGGAGAAGAATGCTTTCAAAAGCAGAATTAGCCAAATGGAAAAGGAGATTCAAAAGCTCACTGAAGAAAATAGTTCTTTCAAAATTAGAATGGCACAGATGGAGGCTAATGACTTTATGCAAAACCAAGAAATCACAGAACAAAGAGAGAAGAATGGAAAAATGGAAGATAATGTGAAATATCTCATTGGAAAAACAACAGACCTGGAAAATAGATCCAGGAGAGACAATTTAAAAATTATGGGACTACCTGAAAGCCATGATCAAAAGAAGAGCCTAGACATCATCTTTCATGAAATTATCAAGGAAAACTGCCCTGAGATTCTAGAACCAGAGGGCAAAATAAATATTCAAGGAATCCACAGAACACCGCCTGAAAGAGATCCAAAAAGAGAAACTCCTAGGAACATTGTGGCCAAATTCCAGAGTTCCCAGGTCAAGGAGAAAATACTGCAGGCAGCTAGAAAGAAACAATTCAAGTATTGTGGAAATACAATCAGGATAACACAAGATCTAGCAGCCTCTACATTAAGGGATCGAAGGGCATGGAACAGTATATTCCAGAAGTCAAAGGAACTAGGACTAAAACCAAGAATCACCTACCCAGCAAAACTGAGTATAATACTTCAGGGGAAAAAATGGTCTTTCAATGAAATAGAGGATTTTCAAGTATTCTTGATGAAAAGACCAGAGCTGAAAAGAAAATTTGACTTTCAAACACAAGAATGAAGAGAACCATGAAAAGGTGAACAGCAAAGTGAAGTCATAAGGGACTTACTAAAGCTGAACTGTTTACATTCCTACATGGAAAGACAATATTTGTAACTCTTGAAACATTTCAGTATCTGGGTACTGGGTGGGATTACACATGCACACACGCTCACATACATAGAGACAGAGTGCACAGAGTGAATTGAATAGGATGGGATCATATCTTTAAAACAAAATGAAATCAAGCAGTGAGAGAGAAATATATTGGGAAGAGAAAGGGAGAAATTGAATGGGGCAAATTATCTCTCATAAAAGAGGCAATCGAAAGACTCATTAGTGGAGGGATAAAGAGGGGAGGTGAGAGAAAAACATGATGTCTATTCTCATCACATTCCACTAAAGAAAAGAATAAAGTGCACACTCATTTTGGTAGGAAAACCTATCTCACAATACAGGAAAGTGGGGGATAAGGGGACAAGCAGGGTGGGGGGGATGATAGAAGGGAGGGCATGAGGAGGAGAGTGCAATTCGAGGTCAACACTCATGGGGAGGGATAGGATCAAAAGAGAATAGAAGTAATGGGGGACAGGATAGGATGGAGGGAAATATAGTTAGTCCTATACAACACAACTATTATGGAAGTCATTTGCAAAACTACACAGATATGGCCTATATTGAATTGCTTGCCTTCCAAAGGGAAGGGGTGGGGAGGGAGGGAGGTAAAGAAGTTGGAACTCAAAGTGTTAGGATCAACTGTCGAGTAATGTTCTTGCCACTAGGAAATAAGAAAAACAGGTAAAGGGGTATAGAAAGCTATCTGCCCCTACAGGACAAAAGAGAAGATGGAGACAAGGGCAGAGAGGGATGATAGAAGAGAGAGCAGATTGGTCATAGGGGCAATTAGAATGCTTGGTGTTTGGGGGGGGAGGGGATAAAAGGGGAGAAAATTTGTAACCCAAAATTTTGTGAAAATGAATGTTAAAAGTTAAATAAATAAATTTAATAATTAAAAAAAAAAAAAAAAAAAGACTTAGACTAAACAGCCTTCAATTTCCTTTCCAGCTTTAAGTCTATGATCCTTTGATAGATTCTAAAAGAGTTTCCATAGGTGGCCTCAAAGGATCAATCCAGGTGGAAATGGAATTTTAGAGACTTCACAAGGCAAAGTGGAACCTCTAACCCTTATAAATTACTGTGATCTTTGTTGTTTTTCAGTCATTTCTCCAGCTCATTTTACAGATAAGGAAAGTGAGGCAAACAAGATTAAGTGACTTGCCCAGGGTCACACAGCTAGGAACGTCTCAGGTAAGATTTGAACTCAGGTTTTTCTGATTTCCAGGCCCAGAGCTCTAACCACAGTACTACCTAGCTGCCTAGCTGGGGCAGCTAACACAGTGGATAGAGCATCAGATCTGGTGTCAGGAATTCCTGAGTTCAAATCTGGCCTCAGAAATTACTAGCTATGTGACCCTAGGCAAGTCACTTTCTGTTTGCCTTACTCCACTGGAGAAGGAAATGGTAAGCCATCATATAATAGGGTTGCCAAGAAAACTGGATAATAGGAACATAAAGAGTCAGAAACAATTGAACAACTATGATCTATACTAATGGAAAACAGACTGGCTTAAGAATCAGATCTCATTCCATTTTTGTTTCAAGTGAGTTAGATGACCTTGAACAAAATATCTGACCTTTCTGATACCTATTTTTCTTCAGCTATAAAATGAATGTCCCAGAAAAAATGATCTATAGGATTCACTTCAATTCTAATATTCTGTCTTTATACTTGGATCCTGAGACTAAAATGCAGGGAGGGCAATTAGGCCTAGGACCATCAGGCAAACTGATGTACCCTTCAAGCTATCACCAATGCAGATAGCAACCTATTTATGAGCTAGAAATAATAAGTCATGGTTTCCTTCAAGTCCCAGCTAAAATCTGATCTTCTACAGGAAACCTTTCTCAGTTCCTCTTAACTCTAATGCCTTCTCTCTGTTGCTTCTTTTCTATAGCTTGCTTGTATAGTTATTCGGAACAGTTAGGTAGTGTAGCGGATACAGTGCCAGGCCTGAAGTCAGGAAGCCTCATTTTCGTGAGTTCAAATCTGACCTCAGACACTTACTGGCTATGTGACACTAAACTGAACAAGTCACTTAACAGTGTTTGCCTCAGTTTCTTCATCTGTAAAATGAGTTGAAGAATGAAATGGTAAACTCTAGTATCTTTACCAAGAAAACCCAAAATAGAGTCACAAAGAGTCAATAGGACTATAACAACCGAACTATACCTGGTCATTTAGATGTCAGATTGTAAGCTCCTTAAGGTTAGGGACTGTCTTTTTTTTTTTCCCTTTCTTTGTATTCCAAACTTGCCAGATTTCTTGGCACATAGTAAATGATTAATAAATGTTTATTGACTGATATTTAAAAGGAAACTTGGAATCCATTAAGCCTAACTCACCTATTTTATTGATGAGGAAACTGAGGCTGAAAGCAGTCAATTGACTTACTCAGGGTCATACAAGTAATAAGTTTTAAAGACAGATGGAACCTAGGTTTTCCTGACCCAAAGTCCAACATCTTATCTACTACACCATTGTCATGAAATATTAGAATTGGAAAGAACTTTATGCATCATCTAATCTGGCCCTCTGATTTTATTCAGATGGCTTATTAACATCAAATTTCTCATTTTTTAGCAACTCTTGATGTCTATGTGCTAGTATATGTTTGAGTGTGTGTACATGATTATGTTCCTCTCTCCTTAAAAGCATTCAAGTCTAGGTAAGCCATCAGTATCTCTATAATGATTTCATGAATAATTGGGTAAGTCCTATTTTTAATTCAGTACCATTCTCGAGCTGTACTTATTGGGTTCGCCTTATGTCAAGTATGACATTTTTAATGGTCCCACTTTTGCTTACTAACAGTCATTTGCTCCTCACAACATTGAAAAGTGGGTGTAAAACAACCCACAGCTTCGGCATCCAACAGTTCTCTTTTATTATGGATGAATAGTTCAAATTTCAATTTGTTTTCTCCAAGTCCCATCATGAATTGTGTTAATAGCCTTTTGGAGTCTTACATCATTTATCTATGTGTTCAGAGCAAAAAAGAGGAGGCAGGGCTTACCCTTTGCATAATCAAGAAGAAAAATGGGAACAGCATAGAAAACACAGAGCCCTCTTCTTTTTCAAAAGCACAATAGCACATCTACACATGGAATGCCATGCACAATTCTGTCCCCTGAACTTCAAAAATAAAGTTGTGGGCCTGGAAAAGGTCTAGGGAAGGATAGGAGAACCATCGAAGGGATGAGTGGAGATTAAGAGTGGGCATGTTCAAGAGGTTACCTCTTTATCTTGAATTGTGGAGAAAACAAGGATGGCAAGGAGACAAAATCTGACATACCTTGCAATCCAACAATCATTTATTGAATTCCTGTTGTATACTAATCACTGCACTATTCATTGGGGATACAAAGAGGAAAAATGAAATTAGCCTTGCATTTAAGGAAGCTTCCCCATTCCCATCACCAATAAATTTCCACTGGATAAAATGAAAATCTAAAGAGACATGATGAGCATGGACATGGACTTGTTCAATATACTCAGAACACTAGAACTTGGGACTCCCCTTGAATCATGAGAAAGGTAAACTTGGGCAAACTTTCTGTATTTCATAGTAAGTAATCTACTCACAGGCTTCATTACACAAATAGTCATAAAGGCTGAAATAGTCATAAAGGCTGAACACACAAGGAGAGTTAAAAAAAACAGAATTATGCTAATTTCTGAAGCATTCTTAGAACTTCATTAAAGCAGGACCCTGGTGGGTCATTGTTTTACTGCCTTTTATTCATTTAATTCCCATTATGCTTGAAATCCAATTCAGTAAGCATGAGTGGAATATCTAGAATTTACCAGTCTCTGTGATAGATATAGAGGGGGAGGGAGGAAAGGGAAGGGAAAAAACATTTATAAAGCACCTACTTTGTGTTAGTCACTGTTCTAAGTTCTTTACAGATATCTCATTTGATCTTCACACTAGCCCTCTGTGGCAGGTGCTTTTATGAGCTCCATTGTATAGATGAGGGAACTGAGACTTGACCAGGGTTCACACAGATAGTCTGAGGCCAAATATGAACTCAGGACTTGCTTACTCTGGAACTAGTGCTGTATTCACTGTGTTCCCTAGATGGGAGGAAATAGGGGGGCAGGAAGATGAAAAGAAAAAGATGTTTTAAAATCCTGACCTTGAGAAGTTTACATTGTAGCAGAGAGAAGTAACATATTAGATGTTTATAGATACAGATCTATAGACAACCTGGATATACCAGTTTGGTAGAGCGGAACAATTTTCATTCTAGTTTTTGCCTATTGCTACCAGTTTGATCCTGGCTTAATTGTTTGCCTCTTAGAGCCTTCATTTCTTAATCTGTAAAATGAGGAGTTTAGACTTAAGAATTTGCATTCCCTGCATTGCAGCTCTTAACAATCTATTATTATTTTTGAACTATTTTCATCCCATGCAATTGTTGGTCTTGAGAGGATTTTGAAAAGTCATTGAGTCCATTCCTCTGTCTCTAAGAAAACTTGCCTCCAACCACCTGGATTGGATGAAAATTTATCTCATTGTGAAAAATCCCTAGAGAAGGAGATTCATTATCATATAAAGAATTATGCTACTCAGGCAAAACGATGAACGGGGATGGCTTAAAAGATCTTTCCTATGTCTCATTTCTTTAGCAGTGAAATCCACAGTTAATCCTCCCCCACCTTCTGCTGCAACTCCTGAAAATAAAGTTTAAATTTAAAACTTCACCCAAAGGCACATAAAGCAATTTCCCCCAGACATAGAGAATGGGCAATTTCTTTGGTGCCTTGATAAACGATGCACTGAGTTCTCTCATACTCCGAAAAATTCTTGTTTGGGAAATTGTAAGAAAAGTCAGTCTGTTACAATTATAGAATTACTTCCATGAGTACTAATTTCTATATGAATAATATATGTTGGGAATAAAGACCTTTTTAATATAGACAAAGAGCACTCAAATCATAATTCGTCTATGGAAGACTGATACTTTGGGAAAATATGCAATCAGGAGTGTGCTAGTAAATGTTTAACAAGCAGCTCTCTAAAAGCATATAATAGACTTAGTTTGTATTAATAACATTTTCTCCATCACTTCTTTTAGCCTAGACAATCAAGAAAACAATCAAACACTGATTCATAACATTTCTGATATAAAAATGTCCACTGGGAAGATTTCACAATCAACTCAAGTCTTCCCGACTCCAAGCCAGGGGCTCTATTAACTGCACCACTTAGCTGCCCCTGGTTGTAAGCACTAGGGAAACAAAAAAAAAAATTTGCCCTCAAAAAACCTACATTCTACTCAGACAGACAACATGCAAACACTTAGGCAAAATAAGCCGTACATAAAATAAATAAAGGACAATATGAGAGGAGAAAGCATAAGCAGCTAGCAGAAGGATCTCCTTCAAAAAATGATTTGAGCTGAGTAAGACAGGATACTCCAAGGCTGAGAGACATAAGAACATGCAAATGAGATCTGAAATCTTCTTCCAAGAACACATATAACTGGAAACAGAAGGGAATGGATCAGGTGGTGAGTATGGCCAGGCACTCCATCCAATCTTTCTTTTATGCTTTCTCTAGTACTTAACATTACTCTACCCACAATGGGTGAGGTTATTATTAGTAATATTATTATCCTCTTTATCAGTTATTAGGAAGTCTCCACACTAGAAGGTTCTTATACCAATGAAACCATAAGAATGGTAAACAACATCAACTTTTACCCAGAAGGACAAGAGGAGTAGTAGTAGTAGTAGTAGTAGTAGTAGTAGTAGTAGTAGTAGTAGTAGTAGTAGTAGTAGTAGTAGTAATAGTAGTAGTAGTAATAGTAGTAGTAAACAGCAGCAAAAGCAGCAACAGCAGTAGTGGTAGTTAATATGGTTGAACCATCATTATCAGTATTTACCATTATTTCATAGAGATCTCCCAGTGTGAAAACTCCTGCTGCTGATGCATGTCTTGCACAGGATCATACAGTCGGAATGTGTCACAGACAAGACTCGAACCCCAATCCCATTGACTTCCAGGTCATCTTTCTATGTATTGTGCCAAGCCACTTCTGGAATAAATAATTCCTGAATGGAAGAGAATCACAGTTTCATGATATGGAAATCCAGTACCTTTTCTTCAACTGTATAGAAATTAATTGCCTGTATGCCGTACAGGAGCCTTGGGAATATCAAACGAGATAATGAGTTTAAATGTGCTTTGAAATATATAAAGTACCATTGAAATTCTAGTTATTGATATTCTTAGGAAGACATCATAGGTTCATTAAAACCCCAATAATTTGGAGTTGGAAAGGATATCTAGTTGAATCCAGGCCCTTGAAAGGATCCCCACTCCAACACATCTGATCAATTTTGAGCCATATTCTGCTTGAATGCCTCCATTGAGAGCAGAATCATTCAGTCCCTGGCCAGCCCATTAGATTTTCCAGCAGATAAAACTGTTAGGTTCTCTGTTTTGTTTCATTGTGCTTTGTTTATTGTGTTTTCCTCCAGCATCAAGGCTAAATGTATCTATTTGCAATTTCTCTCTGTTGCTTCTGGTTCAGTTCTCTAAAGCCAAACATAATAAGTTTAATCCCTTTTCACATGAAAGCTTATCAAACAATTGAAGACAACTACAATCTTCATGGTCTCCCTGCCTTCCCTGATACCCCTTCCCCTTCTCCAGGCTATATATTAATAGATTATGGAGGACTCAGACCTTTTTCCCTCCTGTCTATAATGGGATTGGGAGGGCATCTCCAGTCATCTGATCTATATTAGCTCAGTGTCTGGGAGACTGCAAAGAAAAGTTTGGGAGAGATGAGGTATTAGACTGACTACCAAACTGAAGGTCTACAGAGCTGTTGTACTGACCTCATTGTTACATGCTTGTGACACATGGATATTCTACCAACGCCATGCCAGAAAACTGAATCATTTCCATTTGAACTGTATTAGGAAGATTCTAAGGATCACCTAGCAGGATAAGGCATTAGACACTGAAGTCCTTCCTCAAACTGAACTGCCAAGCATTTAAACTATACTTCAGAGAGTGCCACTCCAATGGGCTGGCCATGCTATTTGAATGCAAAATGTACGCTTACCAAAAAGACTATTTTATGAAGAACTCACATGGGGCAGGCGATCACATGGTGGTCAGAAGAACTGATACCCGAACACTCTCAAGGACTTTCTCAAGAACTTTAGATTTGACTGCACAACACAGGAGACTGCACAGGACCATTCAGTATGGCATGCCCATATCAGAAAGGGTGCTGTGCTCTTTGAGCAAAGCAGAATTGAGACAACACAAAGTAAACATAGGAAGTATAAATTTGGGATATCCACACCAAATATTCAAGTGGAATATCTGTTGTGTGTGTGTGTGTGTTTGTCCTTTGTTGCCAAAGAAGACCATGCCATCAGAGAAATGATGACATGACTTGCCCTTGACTTTGTTTTGAGTGAGGGAGGGCTGTGCAGGTCACCAGCCTTACTTCTCCAGAGCCATATGAATCCAGTAACCAGATATTCATCAGGATGACTGGAGATGATCCAGGATGAGGCAATTGGGGTTAAGTGATTTGCCCAAGGTCACATAGCTAGTGAGTGTTAAGTCTATGCCCAACCTGTGGTAGAGGATTCCGAGCTCATATTGGTCTGATCAGCCACAGTCAAACACACTGAAATTTCACTTTATCATGGTGATGCCATTTTGGTCCTCTTCAAAGACGAAGGACAACCATTTTGCCACTGGACCCAGATAGCTCCAGAGGACAGAGTGAGGCTGGTGACTACACAATCCTCCCTCACTTTAATCCAATTCACTTTCAAGTCATGCCATCACCTTTCTGATGCCATGTTCCTCTTTGAGAATGAAGGACAAAGAAGAGCAATGACAATGACAAACTCCCACTACCATAATCTGGACATTCCCTGGCTCATAGATCAAAATAATGTATTGTGCAGATGTGGTATGATTAGGGAAAAATACCTAGGCATTATCACTTTCTAAGTTTTTTAATCTATGCTTTAACTAATGAAAATCAAGATTGCATCACCTTTTGTTGAATTTAAGATCACGCTGTTAACTCATATTTGTTCTTGCATTCCTACTTGACAAGAAGAAAAGAGTTTTATAAATCTTCAAATGCTATAGAAAAGTCAAGTGTACAACTTAATGCACAGCTGTAATCCCTATGCCTGGGGAAAGCGGATGCTGGTGTATTATTAGGAGCCAGGAGTTCTGAGCTGCCATGAACCAAACCTAAGGGGTCTTCCTTCAATCTGGAACCATACAATGAGCCCCCAGAAGCAAGGGTCCAAGAGGCTGCTTAGGAATAGGCAAACTGATTGAAAGCAAAAGTAAAATAGGTCAAAGATCCCATACCAATAAACAATGAGATCTTGTCCATTAGTGGCCACCATACTTTCTCCTTGTGTGTAATAACAATTTAAGTGAAAAGATCTTCCTCATTCATGAATAGGTACATGGGACCTGACTAAATCACCTGGAAGCCTAAGTCACATGTAGTAGGAGGAATTTGCTGAATTAGTGGTACAGGAAGGGTGGAATAGAAAAGGAAGGAAGTCAGTGAGCTTGGTTGGGGCAGAGGATGGAGGCAGGCGGTGCAAGGCTCAGGATCCTGAGTGTTTGCTTGTAAGAAGACGTGGCAGAGGCAGGGAGGCTTAGGAATGGCTTTGCCCTACAGTGATCATGCTTATTAACTTCTTGGTCACCATGACAGATTTTGCTTTCTAGTTCTGGAATTTGGCTTTCTAGCGTCTAAACAAATGTGTTTTTCTCCTGCCTTCTCTATGGAGAGTCTTTTATACTTTGGAATGGAGAACTATGCAGGCATATTCATAGTCACCAACAGTACTGTGAATATCGCCTTGGTGATATGGGAGGAGATAGGGAGATTCAGTCTAAAAAAGAAAATTACCGTAGAGATGCAAGCTGTGGATACAAACGAACTTCAACTCCAGCTGAAGACCCAAAATCTGCTTCAGGAAAATCATTGTCTGATCTGTATGTGTCATGTTGATATTTGAACTAATTTATAAGATGATATTTGTCCTCACTCAGTTTAATCTTTCTAGATTTATGTTTTAGTCTACTAAGATGCTTTTGGAGACTGACTTTGGCATCCATTATGTTAAGTTGTCCTTCCTACTTGGCATTATTTGACAATTTATAAGCCTACCTATTAGCTGTGTGTTCATCCTTCGTTGCCAAAGAAGACCATGTCATCAGAGAAATAATGACGTGACTGGCACTTGACTTTGTTTTGAGTGAGGGAGGGCTGTGCAGGTCACCAGCCTCACTTCTCCAGAGTCATCTGAATCCAGTGACCAGATATTCATTAGGATGGCTGGAGATGACACAGGATGAGGCAATTAGGGTTAAGTGACTTGCCCAAGGTCATACAGCTAGTGATGTCTGAGGTGAGATTTGAACTCAGGTCCTCCTGACTCCTGCACTGGTGCTCTATCCACTGAATCAATCTGAGTCATTGATTTTTGTCATTATGTCATTTCAGCCATGTCCAACTCTGTAACCCCTTTTCTTGGCAAAGATACTGGAGTAATTTGCCATTTCCTTCTCCAGCCCATTTTATAAATGAGAAACTGAGCCTGCAGGGTAAGGTAAAGTGGCTTGCCCAGGGTCATATGTCTATTTAGTATCAAAGATTAGATTTGAACTCAGGTCCTCCTGGCTCCAGGGCCAGTGCTCTATCTACCACACCACCTGGCTGTCAAGTCATTGACAGAAATTTTAAATAGGACAAGAGGAAAGAGTAGATGTCTAGAGTACTCTATGGTGATCTCCTTTGAAGTCAACATCAAACCGTAAGCAAATCCTTTAAGTCCAACCATCTAACCAATTTGCAATCCATCTGACTAGCTCTTGTCTAGTCCACAGCTCTCCATCATTTCCACAAGAATAGCGTGACAGCATTATCCTCATCACCAGCCTGGTAACCCTCTCAAAAAAGGAAGTAAGTTTAGTCTGGTGTGACTAGTTCTTGCTGAAGTCACGTTGATTCTTTGTGATTCTCCTACCTAGAATTTATTTCTCCCCCATTTCATAATCTTTGTGTTCCTTTCCATTCCTGACTCAGAGTTTTAGATGGATCTGTCATCCCCTCTCGGCCCTGACCCAGACAAACTCTCCAAACTTTTCTCCTATATATTTTTTATCCCAGTAGAATATTAAATAATCCCTAGAAGGTACCTCTGTTGGGGTAGAATTGCTCTTATTCTTTCAGTTCCACTTAATTCAACACTGAGCCTTCCTTAAGGGTCCATGAAAAAGGAAAAAATATTGTTTTATATGCTACTGTAAACTTTGCAAAGCATTTCTTATACATTATCTATTTTGTTCCTAGAACAAGATTGCAGACTTTGCAGTCTTCCTTTTATGAGGAAACTGAGGCTTAGAAATGGAAAGTGTCTTGACCAGAATCAATGAGCAAGTCAATGTCAGAGGGAGAATTTGATTCTGGGTCTTTCTTGATGTAGCCTTGTGTATGTTCATCTGTGACTTGCTATCGTGTCCTGTGAGTCCATATGACTGATTAGAAGGACAGTCTATATAGCAGACATCCATCTTTAGGATTTTCATTAACATTATTTCTTGCATACAAGTTGTTGACAGCATTCATTTACTTATCTGATCATCAATTTAGAACTTAAAGAAATTGTAAAGGCTATCGAGTTCAATATTTTTCTTATATTAATGAGAAAACCGAGACATAGAGAGATTATATAACCAGCCCAGGGTCATACACATGTGTCTGAAGGATTTGAGCCCAGGTCTTCCTGAGTCTGAGTACAATATTCAAACTGTTACACCATTATAGCCTCTCCAGTTATATTCTTCCTTGAAATATATTTCTCTTACAACTTTCACTTTATAGCATCCCCCAAAAGAGACTAGGTCTTGGAAAGTTGCCTGGAGGCCAGACTGACATTCCTGGGGTCAAACTGACAGTATGCATCAGAGACAGGTCTTGAACAGAGTTGTTCCTTACTCAGAGATTAGCTCTCTACCCACTAAGTTATCCTGCCTCTTCTGTGTCCTGTACCTAATATATCCTTGCTGAACACGGGGATGAGGAATAACCAAGTGAAATAGAACGATGAAGTTGAATGGCCATAGCACAAACCAAATTCCAGCAACATTCAACAAACTGATCTTCACAAGCTGCTGGTACTCATTCCAATGTCAGAAGGCTGAGTGTAATGGAAAGAGTTCTCGCTTCAAATACAGCTGTTGACATTTAAGATCAGAGATTTAGAGCCATAAAGGACTTCAGAGGTGTCCCTAAATGCATAGCTATACATTTTGTAAGTGCCAAAGTGAGAATTGAACTCAGATTCTCTGCCTTCCGAGACACTACACTTTCCTTTCTATCAGTCAGCCAGTAAACACTGATTAAGTGTCCTCTATGTAACAGACACTATGCCAAGGGCTGGAAATACAAAATGAGATAAAAGATAGGCCCTGCCCTCCAGGAGCTTGTAATCTAAGGAAAAGGCGGTATGCTATTTAAACTCCTAAGGCCTTATTTTTTCCCAGTGTAAAATGGAGGGGAAGCAACCTGTTTTTGGAACTCACAAGGCTTTTTGGAGGCTCAAGTTAAAGATAAAAAGGGCTTTATAAACCATAAAGTGAAGCACAAATACCATGGATTAGTGTTGCCTGCGGAAGATAAGCATTCAGAGAGGCACCTGTAACCTCGGAGGTTAAGCCCTTGCCTTCTGAGTGCAATGATCTCATTCCTCTTTTCACAAGATTCCAAACTATTAATTACTCCCACTGTATTTTAGGTTTAAACAAGCAAAAACAGACAGCTGTGTGTGTGTGTTTGTGTGTGTGTGTGTTTGTGTGTGTGTGTGTTTGTGTGTTTGTGTGTGTGTGTTTGTGTTTGTGTGTGTGTGCGTGTGTGTGTGTTTGTGTGTGTGTGTGTGTGTGTGTGTGTGTGTGTGTGTATAAGAGGGAGAGAGGGAGAAAGAGAGAACGAGAGAGAGAGCGAGAGAGAGACACAGAACAATAGGCAGAGAGACAGAGAGAGGCATAGACAAAGAGTCAGACTGACAGGGACAGAGAGATAAGGAGACAGAGACAGAGAATGTTTCTTGTATTTTGGAAAACTGCTACCTTCCAGTAAGAATAAGTTTGTCATTTGTCTGTTAATTTCCCTCAGAAAATGAGACTGAGCAAGAGATAAGGACAGAGAGACATCGAGAGAGACAGAGTCACAGAGACAGAGACACAGAGACAGGAGGAGGATAGGGAGAGGGAGAGGGAGCAAGGGAGGGAGAGAGAAGTGAGCAATTCTTGGAAAACATAAGCATTGTCTGTTTCTAAAAACAATTCAGGTGTGAGCTGCAGCCAGCTCCAAAGGCTCTTTCCAGCTGGATATTCAGTTTTCTGTGAGGATTTCTACTACAAAAATCTGTGAATGCTGCCAATCAGGATTTGATTTATTTTTTAATTGTCTAGTTGTAAACACTTGATGGAAATTTTAATAATGACGATTAAACTTAAATGTCT
Organism: Notamacropus eugenii; assembly: GCF_028372415.1. Classification (NCBI taxonomy): domain Eukaryota; kingdom Metazoa; phylum Chordata; class Mammalia; order Diprotodontia; family Macropodidae; genus Notamacropus; species Notamacropus eugenii. The sequence continues at coordinate 728,903,417 of NC_092872.1, read as the reverse complement.
AGTGTATACTCCCCCACCCACCCACCTCAGAGGGCATTTGTTACATACTTAATAGCATTCCAATCTCCATGTAGTCAGTTGCCAAATGGCTTAGGATTCTCATCTATGTAAAGCAGATTTCTGCCTCTCTTGTTTTCTGCTTCAATAGAGAACAGGAAGTATTTGAGTATCTGCTGGCCAGAGTGGTCCCCCCTGTCATTTTAGTGAAAACAAAGGCTCTCTGGTAAAATAGCACTATGAGTCAGCACTCTGAAGCTCCCAGCAATATTTTTGGAAGCAAACTGATGGTCTTATTATTTTCCAGTCTCTCTGGATGACTGGAGAGCAGCACACTGCTTCTGTGAGAACCATTCTCTAGTCTCCAGATCAATGCATTTCTACTTTAATTTATCAAAGGTCAGTTTTTCACATGTCCATTTCTTCCTTCTGTTTGGTTTGCTCCCCATCCAACACACACACACACACACACACACACACACACACACACACACACACACCCCTCACCGTTTAGCGTCCCACTCTCTGTTACCCCAGCCATTTATGAAGCCTGGCTGACTGTAGGAAATACAATGTGTATGTGTCTATATGATGAAGTGTGTTCTGAGATCCTCTCTGACACCACAAAGCATATTAACTTACCCTAAACAGTTGACTTGAATTCAACATTTAGTGCCAATTTTTGACTGTCCATGGACATGGTTTGATTCTAGCCTGACAGTTAAAAAAAAAGGGGGAGGGGTATTACAGTGATGTGGTGGTTAGAGACTTGGTCTTGTTGCCAGTTGAATGGGGCTAAAGCTACATCTCTGACAATTAGTAGCTGTGTCACCATAGGAAAAATCACTTAACCTCTCTGAAACTGTTTCCTTAACTGTCAAATGGAAATAATACTTGCACTTACGGGATGGTTGCACGAAGAGAATACTTTGTCATACTTAAAGCATTGTTATTGAAATGTGACTTTTCTTTCTAAAATGTGACAATTCTTATCATTGTCTTTTGCTTTTGTGCCACATATTTTCCAATATATCCCTTCTTTTTCCTCTATCCAGTGAACCATTTTTATAACAAAGATTTAAAATGAAAAAGAAAAAAAAAACATTTCACCAAAATTAACCGATACATTAACTATGTCTGAAACTACATGTATTGTTCTCCACCAATGCCTCTCCACTGTCACAACAAAGGATACGTACATGTTTGTATTTTGTACTGCATTGATTGGTTTATCACATAGCTCTCTGTTTACATGGCAGAAAGTAAGTTGAACTAAGTATCTCCATTTATTGACTTGTCCCATTGTTTTATTGTGGTTCATCAAATTCTATAGTTAGTCATTCATCCTATCCCTCAATTAATCAATCAACAAGTATTTATCAAGTGCATATATGTCAGAAACTACATTAGGATAGCAAAAGAAAAAAGAGTCCTTGTCCTCAAAAAGTTTATATTCTAACAAATCGAATCCCTGAAATATTATAAAACCTCCTTCATTAAGGGGTTATATAAATTCTTTATTTCTGTATCACAAGAAACAGCATGGAGTTTACAAACCTAAAACAAAGAAATAAACATTGCTTAATTAAGGTACCTTCTCTGAGAAAATCTCCTTGGAGATATGAAGTTTAAATCAAACAAAGTCTGGGTTACAGAGATTTCGGAATGAGACACCAACACAAGTAGCTTTAATTCTTGATATTACATAATAAGGACATTTGAGAAGTCCAAAACAAATCATTATGTGAGGTCCAAGGGAGAAGTTCATTAGCAGCTGTGAGATTCTAATCCACTGCAGTTCAAGAAGCATATATTATAAACCAGCTATGTCAATATTGCACTAGATATAGAAGATGGAAAAACAAAATATAGGCACTGCCCTCAAGGATATTACATGTAATTGGAATGTCTTTGTGTATAGTTCATGCAGCTAGCAAAGCCTAAAGACTACTTATAAAGCTAAATCCATTGTCCCCGAATCAATGGCTCTATATGGTTTTATGATTTGCAAAGAAATTAATCAATGAACCAACATTTATTAAGCACAGATTACATACTAGACTCTATGTTCAATTCTGTGGATACAAAGACAAAACCAAACCAAACAAAGAACAACAAGAAAAAAACAGTCCCAAGAAACTTTGCAAATATTGTCTCTTTGATCTTCAAACATCCAACTAAAGTTAGTATTACAGATGTTAGTATCCTTATTTCACAGATGAATAAGCACATACTTAGGACCTTATATGTGGTAGGAACTAAATAAGTATTTGCTAAATTTAGTTGAAATGAAATCTTGGTAAAGGAATTGTACCTTGTGAGTCCCCTGTGGCAATGCAAACATGCATGTGGAGTGGTAATATGCTAACCACTATTATTATAAGCTATTAGTAATTATATCAATTCTCATTAGATCACAGAAAGAGCAGAAAGTAAGACCTCGTGTAACTGTGGAGGCATTTTCCCCCTTTTTTCTTAGTGAGGGTAGAAGATGGAAAATGGAAAAGTCTAGGGTATGTTAGGAAACACCATGTCTAGAAATGCATAGACAACTCACTGAGCTGATCTAAATGATATGCTGTTAAATAGATCACTATTGAACTGACCCATGAACATATATAATCAAGGCAGAGTGTTAACATGGACAGGGAATTGAATCCAGAACTAAATGGGAAGAAAACAGGCTGGTTTACTCTTAGGAAAATATAGGGCTCCTTTAATAACCCCAAACTACTCCCAAAAATGAAGATCCATCTCTTTTTAAAAAGTGATGTTCCACATGTCATTAAGTTACTGTGAGTTATGGAATATTTAAATGTCTAAGAAATTTGAAAAGTATCATATAGAAGTTGGTGGAGAGATTCATGATGAATGTATGATTAAGCTGCAACATATAATCAAAGAGGAACTCCAAAGATGAGGGGCCATGTGGGGAAAATGAGCAAGATATAAGATAGGGTGATCATGTAGCACTGGTAGAATGACTGTTGACTAGCCCATGTGTTCCATTAATTTCAGATGAAATTGAGGAAGGTCCTCAGCTTGTTTTTCCTTATGCTAAATTTATTGGGGAATATAGACATGAGACTCACCCGATTGGCAGGCATGGATGGGCTAAACTGAATCTTTGATGTGTTCTGCTTATGGGCCATGTGCCCAAAATTCAGGAAGGGGAATAAATTGCGTTGGATGATATTGTCCAAAGCTTTCAAAAATCCTAAATTACTCCCTGCTGCAAAAGCTCATCTCTGCTGTGGCAAGCTTATCTCAGTGATGCATCACAAACTCAACACTTTCAAAAAAACCCTCCTTATTTACTCTGAAATTTTTCTTCCATATTTCCTTATTTCTGTAAAAAGCACAAGTCTCTGTTCAATCACTCAAATTTGGAATTATTCATATTCCCTTTTGTTCAGCCTCTATATCTAGTAAGCTGCCAAACCATACCAAGTCCACCTTCACAACATCTCCATCCATTCTGTTTTTTGCTATTAACACAGCCTCAACTGTAGTTCAGACTCTTACCACTTCTCCCCCTTAGTACTTCTGCCCCTTGGGGCAGCAGCTAAGTGGTGTGGTGAATAGAGAACCAGTGCAGGAGTCAGGAGGACCTGAGTTCAAATCTCACCTCAGACACTTGACACTAACTAGCTGTGTGACCTTGGGCAAGTCACTTAACTCCAATTACCTCATCCTGGGTCATCTCCAGTCATCCTGATGAATATCTGGTCACTGAATTCAGAAGGCTCTGGAGGAGAAGTGAGGCTGGTGACCTGCATGCACAACCCTCCCTCACTCAAAACAAAATCAAGTGCAAGTCATGTCATGGTTTATCTGATGGCATGGTCTTCTTCAGCAATGAAGGATGAACACACACTTCTCCCCCAGATATTGTCAATATTTCTAAATTGAAGCCATGCCTTAAGTGTCTGCCTATCTCACTCATGGCCCACTACCTGCAAAATTACCAAGTGGGCTGAAGAAATGTAATTGGTAAAGATTTAGCAAAATAAATAAAAATATAATATAAAAATGTTAATTTGTGGTTTTCTAAGTCAATATGCTCCCATCAAGGCTCTGTTTTCATTTGGACTTGAAACCTTTGTTCTACCACATTGTCAAATTGATACACATTGAAAAACAGCATATCTATCACTATCTGTCAGTCATTGATGTATATTTCTAATATCTATAAATTTATCACTTGTCTATATATATGCATATGTGCATGGATGTATATATCGTATTTCTGTCCCATTATTGAGTTTTTCCTTCTTCCAATGTTTTTGCATTACTTTTTTTTATATTTTGCTTTGTAAATATGTCAGTTTCTACATCTGTAAAATAAAGAGGTTGGATTAGACAAACTTTAAGTATTTTTGTCATGAAACTGTCTGTCACAACATAAATATTGTAGAAAATATTCCTTCAGTTCCAGACCTGTGTTTTCATGGTCTCATAGTGTATTCTTTGAGTTAAATGTAAGTTCCTTGAGGTCAGGTTTTTTTTTAATCTTTGTGTTCTTTGTAATTGTATTATTATATGGATTTGTAGAATAAAAATGCATTTTTCAAACTATCGTGTAGGGTATGTATTGCAGATTTTCCCAGACTTAGGCATTCGGTAGACATACTTTTAACCCAGGAGTTTTAAGAAAGAAATTGATCAGTTATGTAGCCCTACAACTTACTTTACTCCATATTTGTTGATTGATTTGTAATCAAAGACAAATGACCTCAATTCTCTGGGCCTCAGTTCCCTCTCCTTTCAAAGGAAGAAAGACACTAAATGATCTCTAAAGCTCCTACCAGCTCTACATCCTAAGATCAAATAGAGACACAGAGGACCCAATCACAGACAAATAAAAACATTGCTTCTAGTACTTCTGGGGGGCTTAACTTACATATCCAGACTTCTGTCATCTGCTGGCCTGTTGGTCTTATGTGTTAACAAAGGGGAACTCACCTCAAGGGCCATTTTAGCAGGAAAGAAAGGATTCATTTTCAGAAGCTGATACCTTAGTCTAGATATTCATTTCAAATTCCATTGATTTATTTCTTTGCCCGAGTTCTTGTCACAATTCCACCTTCTCTAGGGCAGCAGCTATCCACTCCAGCTCATTGTTTGACCACCACAACATGGTCTTTGATTAGTGTCGTTGACTTCAGCAAGTAGATACATGCTTTCCATTACCCTTCTCTCCTGTTTCCATGTACCCTAAGGTTGTAAAATGTCCACCCCTCAAGGTTTGCTTTTTTTTCTTTCTTTCTTTCATGCAGTTGTACCAGCATAAGAAGCAATTTTCCTTTACCTGTCTACCAAACTGCCATGGATTTCTTTTCTTGTAACGTTGAAATCCCATTATGAAGAACCCCACAGGACATCCAAGCTGTTTTGTTGTAATGGGATTTTGTTATAATGAATGCACTGCTGGAAATTACATCCCCACTGTGCAGGGATAAGAAACGAAATAGACCTGAGCGCAAGTTAGGTAACAAGTTAGCAAAGGAAAAGAAGTCCTTTGAAGATAAAAGAGGAAAGAATGAAATGTCACACTGTCATCACCTCTGTACATCCTTCTCTGGCCTGCTGTCACTCACATCATTCTGACAATAATATTCAATGCCTCCCCTGCCATCTTCAGCCACTAAAATCCTACCCATCATTCCAAACTCGATCAAAGACTCTGGGAAACCACTCTGTGGTCTTCCCATTAGGAACAATCTGTTCTCCCTTCCATGAACTCTCCTTACAGTTTATACCTCTCATGCATTTGCCATGCTGTTTAGAGGGATTACTACAGATCTGTTACTAAATGGAACCCATGTCTTGTATCTCCATAAGGAAATTGACTTTCATTCATCTTGGCATCGTGTAACTAGGATGGTATGAGAGTTAAGGCCCAGGTCATCAACAATTAGGGAAGTCAACTTTAGCAAATAGAAAGAACTGAGTCTGGGATCTGAAAAGCAGAAATAATGACTTAAAATAAGAAGGTACCAGATGGGATGTCTACTTCTTTTCTTCTTCTCCATGGGGCTGCACTCTGGGGAAGCTCATCCTAGACTTTTTCCTCCTCCTCCCCATCTTCTGTTTCAAGATACTGAAGCTCTTCCCTTCAATATGGGGTCAAAGTTTCTTCTCTCTTCAGGTCATTGAAACCCATAATCTCTTTCACCATCCTTAAATATATCCACATCCAATTTAATTTACAAGTCACTTATTAAGCATCTACTACATATCACATAATGTCACACATGCTAAGGATAAGAAAATCAAATCAAGTCTAAGTCCTGCTGTGAAGAACTATATATTTCTTCAAATTACCTAATTCATCCCAGAATCTCTGATATAAGGAAATGCCCAGACTGGGCATGTCTTCATTCTAGTTGCACTTCTGACTCTCTGGAGTTGTTTCTATTATGCCGTATCATGAAGACCCTGCCCTCCACCCCCTCTTCTGAAACTTTCAGCTGCATTTTACATATTTTCTTCTTTCATTAGGATGGAAGCTCCTTGAGGACAGGGACTATCTTTCGTTCTGCATTTATATTTCCAACACTTAGCAGTCCCCAAAAATGCCTTATACAATGAAATGAAAACTCTTTGAAAGAAAGAAAAAAAAAAGACTTTCATTCTCATCTTGCTATCCCTTGCTATGCCTAAAGCAAGATCCTGGAACATGACAGGAAGTTAATAAATGTTTCTTGAATAGATGGGAAAAGTTTCAACAGCAGAGAGAGGCCAGTTGGTAAAGGACCTGTGAATAAAGACAGAATCTCTTAATTTTTAAAATTATCATAGACCTGAGTCAAGAAGTCTGCTCAAGCACAAAAGCATGGATGTGGGAAGCAGTGTTGAGCAGTGTATAGAGCACTGAACTTACAATGAAGAAGACCTGGGGTTCAAATCTTGCCTCTGGTAGCCACTAACCCAGTGACCTTGAGCATGTCACTTAACACTTAAGAGTCCAATTTTTGTTGTTATTGTTCAGTCATTAAGTCATGTCTTCATGACCCTGTGAACCACTGTCCATGGAGTTTTCTGGACAAGGATACAAAAGTGGTCTGCCATTTCCTTCTCCAGTGGATTAAGGCAAAAAGAGGTTAAGTGATTTGCCTAGAGTCACACAACTAGTATCTGTTGTCAGATTTGAACTCAGGTCTTTTAATTCCAGGTCTAGCACCACTAGCTGCCCTTGTGAATCTAAGTTCACACATGTGCTAAAATGAAGGCAGTAGACTACATGGTCCCTGGAACACAATCCAGCTATAAATCTGTGATCCTATGACAATTTGATCATTTGATGTTGTAACAGTGACCAAAAGTATTGTTTTATATCCTTGGAAATACAATTCTGTCATGAAAACTAAGGTCAGTTAGACTCAATGAGTTTGATGATCCTCTTAGAATTTGCTGTTATCACAGATATCCTCCAGCTGAAGAAATTAGAGATAAAATTCTTTTGCCAAAACCAGGATCACAAAGAAAGGCTTCTTACGACAGGGTCACTTCCAAATCCCTACAAATGGACGAGTATAACATCCATCATTGATTCAAGTGATAATGAGAAATCAAGCTCAATGACTGTTTTCTCTGATTTCTGTACCGTAACAGACATTATTCCAGGCAAGAATGCCAGATTATGCCCTCTCTTATATTATATTTATGGAGAAGAAAGCAAACATACAAAGATTCACATTGCATCACACTTTTTTTTTCTTATCATGAAATGTCAATTTCTCTTCAGTGAAACTCACTGTCAGAAACAATAAAAATTTCCTTACTGATATAGTGGATACAGAAGATGGAGACATGTCCTTAGAATCAGGAAGGCATGAATTAAAATCCTCCCTCTGATATTTACTAGCTATGTTTCCTTGGGCACATCACTTAATTTCTCAGCGCCCTAGGTAAATTTCTAAAGCTATTAGCTCCATAGCAGGTACAGATCTGCCCTAGGGAAAGGAGCTGCTTCAGCAGGACTTCCTCACACCAATGAAATCATGAGCAAAATCTGTGTATTTGAGTGTTTCCCTGACAGGATGTAGGTTTTTTGAGGTCAGAGATGATTTCATTTTTGACCCTGTATCCCTGAGACTAGGACAGTGGCCTGGAATATAGTATATGACAAATAAATGCTTTTTTCTTTCTTTTTTGGCAAGGCAACCAGTTAAGTGACTTGCCCAAGGTCACACAGGTAGTAAATATATTAAGTACCTGAGACTGAATTTGAACTCAGGTCCTCCTGACTCCAGGGCCAGTGCTCTATCCACTGTGCCACCTAGCTGCTCCTTAATAAGTGCTTTTTGCTTGATTATTTCATTCTGTAAAACAGGTGCTATTATTATTATTCTCATTTTTTAAATGAAAAAACTGAGACTCAGAAGGGCTAAATGACTTGCCCTGAGTCATACAGATATTACCCTTGTAGGCAGAACGGGATAGTGAAAATAGCACATTGCCATGTCAAGTGACAGGACTTGGGTTCAAATCTCATTTCATCTCCTTTCTCCATACCTTTACAGTGGCTTTTTATGCCTGGAATGTTCTCCCTCTACTCCCCTGTCTCTTAGCTTCCCTGGTTCTCTTGAAATCTCAGCTCTATCATCCCCCATTCATACAGAAGACTTCCTTGGGGCCCCTCAGTTGTTAGTCTCTTGCCCTCTGAGATCACTTCCTGTCTATTTTGTATACATCTTATACAGATTTAGATGTGTTCACATTTCTCTCCTCCTTTAGAATGTGATCTCCTTGAAGGCAGGAGCTATTTTTACCTTCTTTCATATTTGCAGTGTTTAGCTAAGTGCCTGAAACCCAGTAAGTGGTTAATAAATACGTGTTGATTGATTACTACCTTGATGGTAGTGGGCAAATCTCTTAACCTTTCTAAGGCTCAGTTTCCTCATTAGTAAAATGAGGGTACTAGACTAGATAGAGGAGATGTAAGCTACCTTCTAGCTCTATGACTTCACTGAATAAATGCATGAGTCAAGATTGGAACCCATGTCTTCCTGATCTCAAGTTCATCATATTACCTTCCTCTGACACATAGGTGGCACAGTGGAGAGAGTGCTGGGACTAGCAGGAGTAAGACCTGAGTTTAAATCTGGCCTCAGACACTTACTAGCTGAGTGACCTTGGGCAAGTCACTTAATCTCTGTCTGCTTCAGTTTTCTCAACTGTAAAATGGGGATAATAATAGCACCTGTTTCTCAGGGTTGCTGTGAGGATCAGATGAGGTATTTGTATAGCACATAGCATAGTGCCTGACACATAGTAGGTGCTATAAAAATGTTTTTTCCCTTTTCTTTCCCTTCTTTTCCTCCAAATGCATCATTTATTTTTTTCTTCATATTTCACTCCTTCATCATAATCCTAAACTTTTATTTAGAGCTGAGGGTGAATTTACAAGGTCTTATAAGCCATGACTGATGTTGAGACCACTCAAGCAATTAATTTAAAAACCAATATACTTGTAGCAACTTTAACCCCTGGTGAAGCAGATGGGATTGTCAGTGAAGGTGACCCATGCAGAATTTTAAAAGTAGAGCTTCCAAACAGGACTGCCTGAGCACACCTGAACAGGCTTCCTTCCTCATGTTTGGGGCCAGGTTGGAAATGAGTTTATCTGTCACATTCCAGAGGCTTGCCTTCTTCCTAATTGACAGAGTTTCTTATTTTTTATAAGATTTCTGCACTAACAACAATCTACTTCACACTATGGCTACATATGTATATCTTCTTTGTCCCTGACAATGATACCTGAAGGCAGGAATTGAGCTACACTGACACAGTAATTGATGTAGTAGTAGTAGTACTGGTACTACTACTAGTACTAGTATTACTAGTAGCAGCAGCAGCAACAGTAGCAGTAGTAGTAGTGGTAGCAGCAGTAGCAGCTTAAAGGTTTATAAAGTTCCTTAAAAACATGATCTCATTTGATCCTGACAACAACCCTGGGAAGTAAATTTGTGCTTTTATTTCCCACATTTTACAGATAAGGAAATTGAGGCAGACAGACATTAAGAGAGTTGCCCAGCATCACATAACTAGGAAGTATTTAAATTAAATTCAACAAACATTTCTTAAGCAGCCACTACATACCAAGCAATGTGATGGTTTAGATAGAGATGATCAGTCTTAACATCAAGACAACATTTGGTTCAAATCCCCCTTCTGGACTAAGCTGAATTTGAGATCTTGGGCACATGACCTAATCTATCAGTACCCGTAGGGAAACTTCTGAGGCTAAAATTTACAGATCAGTTACTGATCTGCTTTGGGAGAGGGAGCTTCCTCACCCGTACCTCCTTGAACCAATGAAATCACTGATAGTGACCACTCATCCTCTCCCAGCCAAAAAGGGGCAGAACAGTGGCCCTCTCAATTACTTAGAGCCTTTCAGAACTGGTTAAGGTACCACCTCCTAGGCTTTTCCTGATTCCTCCTGGAATTAATGATCTGCCCTACCCAACTATATCTTTCTGTATTTCTATTTTTGAAGTTATGTTCATATTGCTTTCCTCTAATAACAAAATAAATCCTTTTGAGTATTGGGACTGATTTTCCTATTTGTGTTTTTGTTGTTACTTTTGCTTGATTTAATTATCTTTTGTCATTTTGTCTTTGAATTTCAGTTACTTAGTAGAGTGTCTAGTACATTACAGGTATTAATAAATCCTTGCTCAATTACATACTCTCTTCTAGGAATTAACATCTGTTCCTCCTTGTTCATCACTCTGGGACCAAGAATAAAAAACTCTAATCCCTCTTCCATAGGACAGCCCTTCAGACACATGAAGACACCCCCCAAATCCATACTAACTCTTCTCTGGGAAAAATGTCCCTGCTTCCTTCAACTGATTCTCATGAGGATATAAATATAAATAAAAAAGAATTTATATAGGGATGGTGTTAAATACATATATACATACATATATGTATATATATATGTATATACACAATACAAATAATATAGCACTCATTCCTCACCAGAGCCCTGAGAGGGGAATGCTGTTATTATGCCCATTTTACAGTAGAAGAAACCTAGGCAAACAGAAATTAAGTGACTTTCTCAGAGTCATACAGCTAGTACATGTCTGAGGTTGGATTTGAAGGTAGGTCTTCCTAACTCCAGGTTCAATTCTCTATCCACTGACATTTAGCTACATCAGCTGCCAACAGAGAGAACTAGTACTAACATTTATTTTATTATTTTAAATGATATAATTGGTATTTTCTGGGGGTTTTTTGTATCACCCTAATATCACACGTATCCCTCCCTCTTCCTAAAAGTCATTCCATATGACAAAGTGTGGTTTTTGTTGTTTAAAGAGAGGAAAAAAAACAGTATAACTGATGGATACATTGAAAAGATCAAAAATATGACCATTGTGCTTGTGTATCCTTTTGATGATTTGACTGGTCTAGAATTAAAAATAGAAAATAATTTTGGCATTATAGTCATTTTTATTATATTGGCACAGTCTAGACATGAACACTGAAAATTCATCTAGCTATATTTAGGTTGCCCTTTAATTCTTTAAGGAATACTATGTAATTCAATTTACTAAAGTCTTTTTGTTCTCTAGGCAGTTGATCTCCAGATATTTTATGCATTTTGTAATTATTTGGAATAGGATTTTCCTTTCTATTATTCTTTCTTTTGTTTTTTTTATAGATTTATAGATTTTTATTTTATAGATAATTTGCTGTTGATTTTTGAGGATTATTTTCTAACTTGCAAGTTTGCTGAAGTTATTAAAATTGTTTCAGTTAGTATATTGCTTATTCCCTGGGGTTTTCCAAGTAAATTATTTTATCATCAGGGAAGAGAGATAGTCTTATTTCTGCTTTACCCATAAGTCCCTTAAATATCTTTTTCTTGTCATTGCTATTTCCAACATTTTCAGTATTATGACAAATAATAGTGGGGAGAATGCCCTTGCTTCATGCTTGGATTTACTGGAAAAGGTTCTCGTGTTTCATTGTATTTAATATTTACTTATGGTTTTGGAAGATGTTTTTTATAATTTTTCAAAGGTCTCTCTATGCCTGTACTCTGGAGGGTTTTTAGCATAAAAGAGAAAGATTTTTACAGTATCTATTGAGGTGGTCATGTGGTTTTAAATTTGGAAATTTTAATGTGATTAATTTTATTGATAGTTTTCCTAATGTTGAAACATTCTTGCATCCTTGGTATAAATTCCACTTGATCTTAATGAATGATTTATTGGCTATAATCTGATAGAATTTTCTTTAAACATTTTGAGTAATATTCATTAAGGATATTCACTTATAAGGTGTTTTTTTTTCCAATGTTTTCTCTTTCTCTGATTTGGGTATTAGGATTACATTTGTCTCACAAAAGGATTCTGGTAGAGTTCTTGGTAAGACATGGAAGGTGTTAAAGATACAAACAATCTCTGTGTTATTAAGAGTTAGAAACCCTTCTTTATTATTAAGGTTGATGGTTTGTCCTGCATGGTTATCCTCAGATTTTCAAGATAGGTCACCCTGGGCTGCATCCTAAATTCCATTGTACTTCAGAACATACTATTCCTTTCCCTTCTCTTTCTTCTACTGACTAAGGAATAGGCTTGAATTATTCAAATGTCCTTTCCTTTGTATTTGGAGTGTCTTGGAGTTTGGAGCCTTGGGTTTGGTTTTCGTTCTCTTTTTTCCCCTGAAGGCAATCTGTGAATTATTTCTACTGGAATTTCATTTTCTATGTTCATAAATTCTAGGCAGTTCTCTTTTATTATTTCCTTAATTATAGTATTAAAGTTCTTTGTCCTGTCATGTTCTTCTGGAAGATGTATGATCCTTAGATTGTGTCTGTGCTTCCTGTCTTTGAGATCTATATGTTTTGCTTGCATAATGAGCGTATTTCCGTTTGATATTCTTGGTTTTTCATTCTCTTATTCAAGATTTTCTTTCACTTGGGTGCATTTACATTTCCAATGTATTCTCTCTTTTGTTTCTTTGATGAGGCTTACCATTGCAGATTCAAGTTTTTTTTTTCTATTCTGCTCATTATTTTTGCTATGCAGGATATAAGTTATGCTTTCATAATTCTCATTTTCCTTTAAACTGTTCAGAAACAGTATGTTGTGGTTCCACATTTTCCTCAACTTCCACTTTTTGTCTCATCAAGTGTTAGATCATTTTCTTTCATTTTGCAGTACGTATTCCTGCAAACTCATTTACCTGATCTGGAAACCGTATTTCCTTCAGTTATCATTATTTTTTTCTTGTTGATTTATCTGTTTATGTTCAAAGTCTTTGAGATTTTTTCTTCCTGGAATCTCTGTACTTTCAGGCTTTCTCCTCCCCACTTATTTTTCCTTATTTCTCACTTTTGACTCCCTTCCCTCTGATTAAAGTTTCCTTTAGGTCTGGATCTCAGAGCACCTAACCATCCTCCTGCACTGGGCCATTCACTGTTTAACAGCCTAGGTCTCTGTCCCTCTTGACTTTCAGGTGATCAGAAGGGACTCAATCTGGATACTCTGCTTTTCCCTCAGGTTTCATCCCCAACCACTGTGTCCTGTTCTGGTGACCTGCCCTACTCCCTCTGGTCCTTATTTTTTGGCCCAGCACTGGCAGCTCAGAGGCAGTTTTCCCCAGCACCAGGAGTTCAGAGCTATGGCTATTACAGAGCTTTTGCATTATTGCTACTTCCAGGTGGCAGCCTTGAACAGACTCTTCCTCCTGCAGGACTGACCAAACAGGCTCTCAAAGTCGAAGAAAACTTTCCTAGCCTGGAGCCAGGGTCTCTCCAGCACTGGAAAAAGGACAGGGAGAAGGGATGAATGAGTCTGAGTCATGTCTTTGGGTCTGCTAATGTAGCCTCATTACTGGTAGCCTGAGAGGCAAGGGAGGGGTGCAAAGTGAGCTTAGATTCAGGGAGCTTGAATGACTGGTTTGGGGTTCGATTCTTTTTTTTACCTTGTTTTAGATTTTTGGTGTCTTAGACCATGCAAACAGCTGAAGTCACTTTATCTTTGATGCATAATTTTTGTTTGGGGAATGTTTGAGATTTCATGAGATCAGAGAAAATGTTTAGTCTCCCAATTTGCTGCTCACATAATCTGAAAGGCTCACTAACATCTGTTTAAGATGACAACTATTTCTTTTTGGGTATAAGAAAGAGTTAGGGACTGAGCTTGTGATTTCAGCTACATAGAGAACTCCCAGATGTGGAAAGTCCTTCTACCAATACAAGTCTGCATCTTTTTCTGTAACTCACATGGTAGGACCCAAACCTAGTTGTTTGTGGCTTTGAGATTAATTCTCTGGACACCATACCATTCTATCTTTTTCATTCCATCTAGACAACATGGAATGAATATTTTGGAAGGTATAAGTCATCTATGATACAATCTGAAGTCTGTTGGAATCATTGTACGATTATAAATTCATTTTTAAAAATCCTAAGGGATTCTTAAATCTGACAGAAGTTATCTTGGCATGGAGGAAACAGGTTTCTCCTTAGCAATAGCCCATCAAACAGGTCCTACTCAAGACTAGATGAAACAGTACCCGTGGAAAATCAAGGAACAATTCAATTTTAAATAATTTCATGTGGCAGAGACTCTCAGAGTCTCTGCAAGTCCTGCTCCATGCCCATATATAAAATAGAAGGTCCAAAAAGAAAGGAAACAGGGAAGGCTGAAGTAGGGTAATGCTAGTTAAAGACCTTCCTGCCCATTGATAGGCCCCAGGTGAAACTCATTCAGGGAAGAATGATTAGGGGAGGCTTGTTTTGTAGGAACTCCCACACCTTTTGTTAATTAATGAGGTGCTGAGTCACAGGATTGTGATGCCCTCCAGTTCTGAAGAGTATGTATATACTCTGAGGTGAGGTTTTGCTTTGCGGGCTTACTCTTTGTAAGAAGGTTTGCTTGCCTGGTGAAACTCTGGCTAGCCCTTAAGAAGCAACCTTCCTCCCCCATTTGAAAACCCAGAAGTTGATGCTTCTCTCTCTGGTAACTATGTATGTGTGTAACAGTAAGAGAGTTGGATCTGCGATGTATTTATTGCTTATGGCCAGACGGTTAGAAGCCCTGTCTGTTGATCTTTACTTCTCTGCTTGTATTTTCTCTGTTGGTATATGTGATTAAAGAAAATTGTTGACCGCTCAAAAGTTGCTTTCCTTTTAGTAAAGCAGATCTGTGAACCTGGCTAACAGGCTATTCTAGATGTGTCAGGCTGCTATAAGTAGTGACAGAGGCCTTTAACAAAGAGGGACTTGTCTGAATATAGTGAAACCCAGGCCACCTAAATGGAACCTACTTTTTCTCCTGGGCCTAGAGGAAACTATTAGACAGTTTCAGAATTGGAGTCAGGAATACCTAAGTTCAAATCCAACCTCAGACAATTACTAGACATGTGAACCTATGTAACACTTCACCCCTCACCTTCTATCACAAATGAATGAACATAAAGTACTTTGTAGAACTGAAAGGACTATATGAGTGATAGATATAATTATTTAGGCACCATTATTCATATTATAATTACTTAATTATAATTATAATTATAATTACTGCTGTTATACCAGTGGATAAATGCTCCACAAGGAGACTTAGAACCTTTTGCTTCATGTAGCTCCTGTGTGCTATGATCCAGGAATATGAAAAGTAGTAGAAGGAAGTGAAGAGATTGGGGAGAGGAGATGACATCCCAAGTCCAAGGAGGTCCAAAACAAATATGAGAAATTATTAATTCAGTCATTCATTGTGGAAATTCAATTTACTTTTCCAATTCTGGGATAATTATTTTTTTCTTGTTTTGTGGATCCCCTTGGCAAACAAGAAATATACAAAGATTATCTTTTCAACTTCCATTTTTCAATATCCTTCCCCCTCAATTACCAAGAATTACATTGTTATACCACTTGTAAAGAAATACCAATAAGGTATATCCTCTGCACATTACTTAAAGATAAAAACAGTCTAATCTAACAAACAATTATTAAATACCATTACATTGAACGGCATTGTACAATGTGCTGGGGATACACAGAACAGAGAAATTTGTAACCTTTCATGAAGATGGTGATGAAAGATATGATTGACTTCAGAAGGCAGAATTTTGAACAATAACTAGAAAATGCAGGGAAAGAAATTTTGTTTATCTTCCCAATAATTAGAGTTTTCTGAAAATGGAATATGATGCCTCATTGGATAGTAAATTCTGTCACTATTTGTAGTTAACCAGAGTTTATAAATACACTTATTAGGAATATTGGAAAGGCAATCCATGTTTTGAATAAGGTTTAGTTTAGGTAAGCTACAAAGTTTCTATATTTTCAAAATAAACAATAATCCATGGATTACATCTGAAAAGTTTTTCTTTAGGCCAGTGTCCTACCTGTGAGTACAACTGCAAATCCATATGCTTGACAGATGCCTACCCTATCTAAAGAGAGCTTTATTTCCCTACCAATTAGAGATTCTTAATTAGACAATATGTTTTTTACTATATATTAGGATTGTGCTAGATTGTCTCTTCCTTGAAGGCAAAGACTTTTCTAACTCGTTTTTGCGTTACTTCAGTGCCTAGCGCAGTGGCCTTCATATAACTAGAAATTAATCAACAGTTGAAGGAAAAAGAATGGAAAGAGGGAAGGAAGGAAGGAAGGGAGGAAGGAAGGAAGGAAGGAAGGAAGGAAGGAAGGAAGGAAGGAAGGAAGGAAGGAAGGAAGGGAGGAAGGAAGGAAGGAAGGAAGGAAGGAAGGAAGAGAAAAATGGAAGATGAGAGGGAAGAAACAAGGGTGAGAAATAGAAAGGAAGCAAGGAAAGGAGGGAGGAAGGAAAGAAATGATTATAAATTTGAAAATTTATCAAAGGAAAACATTTCAGAGTATGTGAAGATTATTATTATGAATGAAATAGAAGATTTTGGATGAAATATAAGAGGTCATGTCTATTGAGTGGCCCCTTTGTATCAAATCATCTGACTTTCCTAAAACCTCTATGTTACCCCTGGTTGCCCTAGATGATTTTCAAACTAATTTACATTCTCTTGCAATTTGAAAGGAACGCAACATATTTTCCAACGCATGACAACCATCTGTCCAGAGTGATAGATGAGCAATGCAAACTCAACCCACTGTTGCACTCATTCCTTGACTGGCCCAGAGCCCTGTTTCTTGTAATGCCTATTGAAAACCATGAGAATTACAGATGAAGAATGGTGGAGGCCTGGAGTTGACGAGACATCTGTCAGTTATCTCTCATGCATCGTGGCGAATGCGTCACTTATAAAATTATCTTAAAGCATTCAGCTTGATTGTGGCAGTTATGTGCCTAATGTGTAAGTCTACACCATCTGGGAATCTTTAGCTACTTTTTGTTTAAAGCCGAAGTTCGCTAACTTGAAATTCACCCAAGTAAAAAACAACCTTCCCCTAACGAATCCAAACCAGAAAGAGTTGTGGGAGATTATTAGATCAACCAGAGATCTATTAAATGGAAGTCATCACTGACCAGGTGCTTCTTTTACTATTTACATTTTTTTACTTTTAGAGAGCAAAGATTATTGGTAAAAAGATGTAGAATGATCATGTCTCAGAACTAAAGAAGCACTAGAATTTCCCTTGTCAAATTTATGTATTTTGTGGTACAACATGCAAAATACATGGTCATCTGGCTTCTACTTATGGATCTCCAGCGATAAGGACCTCATCACTAGATAGTTCCAAAGAAGTCCTTTGTACTCCTGGACACTTATATTAGAAATCTCTTTTGGTCTCAGTTTCCTCATTTGTATTCTACAGATACCACTAGCACCCAATACGCAGGGTTATTTTGAGGTTTAAATGTGATATGGGTAAAACCTTAAAGTGTTCTATAACTGCTAGCAATTACTATTATTCAAACTTCTCCCCCCCTTTTTTTAGGGGAGGCAGGGTGTGGCACCATACCTTCAACAGTATACAGATCTTCCATTGAGGAAATTCTTTCTCCCAATGTAAACTGACACTTTCTTTTTCCTTTATAGTTCTCAAGAAAATAGCTTGGTGAACTGAAATTCTAATTGATCCAAGACCATGTACAAAGTATATGGTAGTGGTGTGCCTTGAATTGAGGTCTTCCTGTACCCCCAGACATTCTTATCTTCTTCATCCTCCTCCTATCTAATCCATGACTCCATCTCAGGTCTCCTTGGCTTTAAGAGCAGAATTTCAGTCTTTTCTTGGCTAGAATGAGAATTTCAAGTTTTTTCCCAACTATTTCCATACCATTTTACTGAGCCTACCCACCCTACTCCCCAGTTCCTTTATTTATTGTCTTATCTCATTAGAATTCATGTTTCTTAAGGTCAGGGACTATCTTGTTTGCTTATATGTATATTCCCAGTGCTCACTATAATCGCTGGCATAAACATTTAATAAGCATTTTATCAATCATTCATTCATTTCTGACTTTCAGTAATTCTCTGGTGATCATTGCCTCTATTTTCCCCCTCCAGCATGGAAACAAATCTTGATTGTACTTTCTACCCACTGTTCCTATTCCTGCCCTGTGGGACTAAGTACAAGAAGTCTAATAATTCTTTAACATTATAATTCTTAGAATATTTGAAGACATCTGTTTCTTCATTCCAACCCTTCTCTTATCCAACTTAAATGGTTCCAGTTCTTCCAAAAGATATATTTTTCTGGCATGTTTCTACCTATTTTTCACTGTCAACATCCTGATGACCTTGCATGCTAGCTAAATAATATGTCTTCTAAAACATGGCATTTGGCATGGAACATCAAAACTCACATGTATTCTGATAATGGAACAGCATAGCTAGACTATAAATTTCCATGTTTTGCTCACCATACTTCTATTAATTTAGGATCACTGAAGTCATAGTCGAGCTCATCACAGTGTGAAGGTGAACTTGGCCTCACAGAGGCTATGTTAAGAGGAAATAATACTTAAAAGCTCCTAGTGAGTTGGAACATATCAACCTACCCTTTGATGGAATGTATGTTTAGCATCAGACTAATTGTCATAGTTACCAATGGCATACAGACATTTTAAGATTTATGAAGTGCTTCATTTATATAATCTCATTTGATCCTAAAATCATCCTGCAAAGTAAGGAACCATTACTAACCCCAAATTACAGATGAAGAAATTGAGGCTGCAAGAAATTAAGTGACCTGCCCAGAATCTCAATGAAGTCTTCCTTATTTCAACTCTGGCCTAATACACTTAATCACTATGTGATCCTGAGCAAGTAATTTAATCTTTGCCTCAGTTTCCTCATTTGTAAAATGGAGATATGAATAACACTTACTGCATAGATTTGTTGGGAAGTTAAATGAGATAATATTTGTAAAGTTCTTTGCAAATCTTACAGCACTCTGTGAGTGATAGTTTTATTGTTTCTGATTCCCAGTCCAACACTCTATCTATCTACTATACCACCTCATTGTATCAGATGATGAGTTTAACTTCAAGGTTGACTATCAATAGGGTGTCCTACAGTTCTGAATATTTCTGTGACAGCAACTCTGAATGACCATCTGCTAAGATGCAGAGGGATTGTAGTCCATGTCAGTTAAGAGATGTTCCACAATAAATAAATGACAAAGGTGTGAATTACTGACAAATATTACCTCAGGGCTTTCCCTACCTTGTCTTGTTACACAGTTAATTGTTATACTCTAGAATAGTGGAGTTGATTCTTCCCCAGGTTCCTGGGTTTTTCATTTTTTTGTTTAATTTTCTTGGCATAGCAATAAGATCTTCTAATACTAGTCAGAATCAAGTCTAGTATCACAGTATCGCTATTAGTTCCCTTATATCTAAAAAAAATAAAAGTAATATAAAGCCAAATTAAAAATCATTTGAAGTTATTGAATATATTTAGTTTGAATGAGAGAGAATACAGAGAAGATATCCCAGTAACTTTCTTCAATGAAGCTAAGTATCTCTTTTACCATTTGGTTAATTCTGATTTTTAAGGGGTTGTTTTCTTCACTATTCTTTTCTGTCTCTTGTAATAAGCTATTAATTCTCTTTTCACAATTTTCATGGATGGCTATCTTTTATTTTTCTGGTTTTCCTCTACTGTTGTTATTCGTTTCTATTTTTATTTTTTTTCTCTTTCTTTACATCTATTAGGAATTGGTGTTGGGTTTGTATCTAATCTATATTTTCTTTCACATTTTGCTTATAGATGTTTGCAAGTCATCACCTCCTTTCTTTGTACCTTGAACTTCATTATCATCATAGAAGATTTTTATGTTCAGGTTCTTTATTTTTGTTGTTGGCTAAATTTTTTTCAGTCTTTCTTGATTTTAGACTTTATGTTATAGTTGAGCACTATTGACCTCTGAGTATGACTGAGATTGTATTTCTTTATGTCCTGGAGGCCTATAAGTTTTCAGTATTTTCAATGTGGTACTATCTTAGGAGAGGCTTGCTCACTTCTCTCTTGATTTATTCTTTGATAATAAAGTTGGGGCCACTGCTCCCTCATGACGTTGTCCACTCCTCTCTGTTTTGAAACTATGTTTCAGAACTGGAATATGGGTGACAGAGCTGCCAAACAACCCCTAGTTTCACATCCAGTACTAGTACAAGGATTTCATGGGATCTCTGGGCCTTCAGCTGTTCCCTATGCACTGTTTTCTCTGCCCAGTGTTACCACCACTGGTGATGTTTTTGCTGTGTTATGTGATTTTGGCCACCCCCCCGCCAATCTTCTCTTTTCTTAAGCTACCCTAGCTCGGACAACTGGCTCATTGTAACTTTGAATTGACTGTCCTCGCCAGAATTTGATTTGTCACATTTTGTCACATTGCAGAGGATATATAGAGAGAGTTTGATTCCTTCATGTGGAAGCAAGCACCCCAGCATACACAGGAGGACCTGCTGTACAGGTTCTTAGATCTGCTTTTCTAAAAGGAAAGCAACTTTTGAGGGGTCAGCAATTTACTTTAATTACATTCACCATCTGAGCAGATACAAGCAGGGAAATAAAGACCAACAGACAGGGCTTCTAACTATCTGACCATAAACAATGCATACATCACAGACCAACACACAGATCCAACTCTCATAACATTGCATGTATACATAGTTACCAGAGAAAGAACCACCAACATCTGAGTTTTCAAAGCTGGGGGAGGATGGCTACCCAGGGTCTCACCTACCCAATGAACCTTCTTTCAAGCCCCCAAAGCAATACTTCATCTCAGAGTATATATACACTTTTCAGAGCTGGAGGTAATCACAACCTTAGTGACCCAGTGCCTCATTAATTAATAAAAGGTGTGGGTGTTCCTACAAAACAAGTCTCCTCTAACCAAGTTCCCCTTGATGGCCTCCAGGTGATGTCTATTAATGAGGGTGGAAGATCTTTAGCTCTAATTAGCATTACACATTGTCATCATCATCATGGTTGTCATCATTGATCATCATCATCGCAGACATTTTATATAGCTCTTTAAGGTTTGGAGAGCAATTGACATATGTTGCTCATGATCATCCCAACAAATCTGTGAACTAGGGGCTATTATTATTATTGCCATCTTAAACATGAGAAAATTGAGGCTGAGGATTTATTGTCCTGCCTAGAGTCATATAGCTAGAAGGTGTCTTAAACAGGATTTAACAAGCCCAGTGTTTATCTAGTAAATGATAAAATGTGTTCACTGGAGGCTTATTGGTTTTCCCTCAATGGAGGTCTCCAAGCAAAGTCTGAGTGGTCAGTACCTATGTACGTTATAGGCAAAGGTCTGCAACTAACCAGATGTATGGCCTTGAGAACATCATCTAGTCTCTTTCCCTACTTGTAAAATGCGAGAACTGGGCTAGATGATTTCTGAGGTCCCTTCTAACTCTATGACCCTATGTAGTACTCCATTTCCATAATAATAGAACTGGCATTACATAACAGTTGAATATTTGCAAAAAAATTAAAGCAACAAATGAAATGTTGCATGTCAAGTATTTTGTTGAGTTAAAGCACTTTCTAAATTATGAGCTCTCAACTGTGAGACAGGTATAACAATTATTATTATCACCATTTTATAATCAAGGAAACTGCGGCTCAAAGTGGTTGAGTAACTTGCCAAGGACCTTCCAGGTAGCTGAAGGGGGATTTGAACTTAGGCCTTTTTTGATGTCTGCATTTTCTTCTCATGTGTTGTGCTGTGCTTCTCAGAAAGGGATTTCTTTACCAAAAATCTTCTTATACAAAAACAGAGGCAACAGATCAAGAAAGAGACAAGAAGAGCTAGAGAGAGACAGAGACAGAGACAGAGAAAGAGATGGAGAATAATGAAAAAATGTTAACATTTTTTCTTTTTCTTAGAGTATAATTCATTAGATAAAGTTTCTACTTTAAGTTAAAAACTGGCTAGACACCACCAGATGGCACATGATTGCACCCTGGAATCATTCCATTAGTAATTAAGCAAAGGGTATTAAAGATAATTTAACAGGTAATCCATTTCATTCAATGCATTGCATGTAATTGACAGATGTTACTCACAGCATAGATCAGGAGCTCTTGGGTCTTTTCCTTGTACACAGAGAAAGTCATTCAGCACGGGAACCGTGAAAGGAGAGCAGGAGTTAGGTAGGAAGTGTTTATAACATGACCACTAAAAGTAAAGCCATTTAAATGATCACTTCCTATAAATTGTGGCAGCCTTGGCAAGACTCAGAAACTCATTCTCAAATGTGGCACAGATCCAAGTGAACTTTGATGTCCTTGTAAGTTTCAAATGAGCACCATGTTTTTCTTCACCCTGAGACTTCTATCTGCAAAGAGCATTACCTGCCATCCTATTTCCCATTTCAGCTGTGAGAGGTAGAGGAACTTGCCCTCAGACAATTCAATTCAGCTATACAATTCAATTCAACAACTATTTATTAAGCCTTTACTGTACATCAAGAATTGTGTTAGGCATTGGGCATATAAAGATACAGTCACATTATGTCAGAGTTGAAATGGATCTTTATGGTCCACCCCCCCTAATCCCACCCAAAGCAGCCAACCAGAATTATTAAAAGAATCACTACTACACTCTTTGGCTATCTCTCACACTCCCAGTATCATCATCTATAAAATGATTATAATAATACCTGCACTTTCTATCTAGGAAGCATTTTCTAAGCCTAAAGTGTTGCAAATTACGTGTTATCACTATTCCTTACATGTATAAAATGCAT
The DNA here is from genome assembly GCF_028372415.1 of Notamacropus eugenii. Classification (NCBI taxonomy): domain Eukaryota; kingdom Metazoa; phylum Chordata; class Mammalia; order Diprotodontia; family Macropodidae; genus Notamacropus; species Notamacropus eugenii. Next base: position 728,880,225 of record NC_092872.1, on the reverse strand, counting down.
AAAGGTAAATCAATCAAGATGGTTTTTTATTCAGGACCTATTATGTGACATGGACTGTGCTAGGGAGTAGATACCCAAAAACTGAAATTAAGCCATCTCATACTCTTAGTGAGTTTTCAGAAGAGGAAAGGGGAGAGAGGGAGAGAGAAAAATCTGGAACTCCAAATTTTATAAAAATGAATGTTCCTGACAGGTAAGTGGGAAAAAATAAAATACTATTAAACTTAAAAAATAACACAAACAAAAACACCTTATATGGATCTGCTTTTAATCACCAGTCAAGCTCCCCTCTTCTGAAAATGGTAGGCAGTTTACACAGTTTATATACGTGCTATCGTGTATAAACTATACAAAAAATTTTCAATAGTCATAATTGTGAAGGAAGAAACATTAAAATGGAGGAAAACATGAGAAAGTGTCAAGTAAGTGAAAAACATATGCTTCAATCTGCCTTCAGAGTCCATCACTTTTTTTTCCGGATGTGGATAGGATTTTCCTACATGAGTCCTTTGTACTTGTCTTGGATCATAGTGCTGCTGAGAAAACCTGTCGTTCGTAGTTGATCTTCATACAATGTTGCTGATACAGTGCAAAATATTTTTCTGGTTCTGCCCATTTCATTTGGCATCTTTTCACACAACTCTTTCCAGGATTTTCTGAAATCCACCTACTTATCATTTCCTATAGCACAATAATATTCCATTACATTCATATACCACAACTGGTTCAGCCATTCCCCAATAAATGGACATTCCCTCAATTTCCAATATTTTACCACTACAAAAGGGGCTGCAATAAATATTTTTGCACATGTAGGTCCTTTTCCCTTTTTTGTAATCTCTTTGGGATACAGACCTAGTAGTGATATCAAAGGGTATGCACAATTTGGTTGCCCTGTGGGCATAGTTCCAAATTGTTCTCCAGAATGGTTGAATCAATTCACAACTCCACCAATAGCGCAGCAGAGTCCCAACTTTCCCACATCCTCTCCAACATTTATCATTTTCCTGTTTTGTCATATTAGTCAATCTGATAGGTCTGAGGTGGTACCTCAACATTGTTTGAATTTTCATTTCTCTAAACAAAAGGGATTTAGAACCCTTCTTTATATGCCTATAGATTGCATAAGGTGTTTTAGGAAAATTCAGTGAGTGAGAGAACACATTCAAAATCTAGTTGCAGAGATGGTTTCAAGGAGGAAATGACACTGGAGGGAAAAGAATCAATCAATTCGTAAACCAACATACATTCATTAAGTATCTTCTCTATACCAGGGTTTGTACCAGGCAGAGAAGATATAAAGACAAAGAACGTTTTTTTAAAAATCATTACTCGGATAGAGGTGGTATTCTAATGGCAAGATAACAAGTGCACATATAAACACAAATAGCACAAATGTAAAATTAATAAATGTGCATACATACAACGTAGTTTGGAGTGAATGCAATGTCCAGTAAGACTAAAAAATAGATTGAGAATAGGTTTTGAAGGGCTTAATAAAAGAGCCCCGTGGACATGGCCTTCAAGAATTCAGGATCATTTCTATGCCATGATGTGACAAATGAGCCAATAAACATTCATTAAGCTCCTATTATGTGCCAGACACTGAGCTATGTGCTAGTATACAAAGAAAGGCCAAAACAAATGTAGTCCCTGCTTTCATGTAGGTCTTTGTCTAGTGGAGGAGACAATGCACAAAAAGGCATGGAGTAGGACTTAATAGGCATCACTACATAAGGAAAATTAATCTGGCAACTGTGTAGGCTAAATTCTAACTTAATTCTAGATAAATGTCTAATTGAATTTTTGGCCAATTAAATTCTGCAAGAAATAATTATTAGTTTCCTGGATAATTAGAGAATTGGATTCAGTGAGGAGATTTTTCTCCATTTATTCCCCCATCCTTGTGAACACACACTCTATATAATCAGCCAGTTGTGTGCTGGTAAATGTTTGGCAACCAGTTCTCTGAGTGGAAAAATGTACACATGAAAAACTTGTAGGTGTAATCTTCATTGTTAACATTATTTCTATCACTTTCTTAAGTCTAATCAATAAAACAATAAATGAATCCATGGTTTATAGTTTGCCAAGTCCCAAGGTCTAAATATTCACACTGAAAATTTAATTATCAACTTTCTTGAGCTGGCTACAACACACTCCTGGAATCAACCCAGTCACCAGGCTACCAACTGGTGAATTGTGAAGTATGTGACATTTGGCTCCTTCACCTTCATTCCTCGTTCCTGTTCTTTGATAATTCTCTTGGCCCAATCCCAGGCACCAAGATGCAAGTGGACTTGTGTTGGTTTCAGCTTCATTAGCTTATGTCACATCCATATCCACCCTTTTTTATAGTAACTGCGATTTGTGGCTCCCATTCTATAGATTGTTTTCAGGTTTACAAAGTACTTTACATGTTATCTCATTTGGTCCTCACAACAACCTTGGGAGGTGGATGCTATTATTATATCCATTTTATAAATAGGGAAACTGAGGCAAATATTGGTTAAGCAACTTGCTCAAGGTCATATAGCTAGTAAGTATCTAAAGCCAGATTTGGACTCAAGTCTTCCTGACTCTGGTACTGTATTCAGTGTGCCACCCAGCTACCTTCAAATTAAAACATTGAACATTAAATTTGAAAATCAAAAACAAATGGACAAGCAAAGAACTTGCTTACAACTGCTGGAATAATCCAAAAGTAAAATGGACTGCCTCATAAAACAGTGGGTTGTCCCCTAATTCAAAGATTTCTAGTCTGTTTTTATTTTCCAGTCTTATTCAGGCACAGGTTAGTCTAATTGGCTTCTAAATACTTTCCAACTATTGCATTCTGTCATTCTCTGATTATCCCCTTTCCAAAATCAGAACTTACTTGCAAAGCATTTTTTAGGAAATTCTCTCCATTGTCAAATTTTAAAAGGGTTGCTTTTGCATCTCATACCAATATGGTAGACAACTAGGAAATGCGTTGGATAAAATGCCAGACCTCATGTCAAAAAAGATAAGAGTTCAAAACCTGTCAGACACTGATTAGTTGCACACCCCTGGAAAAATCACTTAGCATATGTGTTTTTCATTTTCCTCATCTCTAAAACAGCAAAATTAATAACATTTACCTCCTAGGGTTGTTGTGAGGATAAAATCAGCTAATATTTCTAAAGTACTTTACAAAATTTTAAAGCCCTACATAAAAGCTAGATATTATTTTTAATTGGTCCATATGCATTTATTAAGTACTTACTATGGGTCAGACATTGTGCTAAATGCTTAGGAAAAATCCAAAAGAACGATTCTCTAATGAGAGAACTTTAGCAATCTGCTGCTATAAAGTGGGGTGGATATACTGCGGTGGATCACCTAGGTGTGGAAATCCTAACACCCCATCTTCAGTCTTCATATAAGCCTGCCTCTGATAACCACCAAGGTTGTCATGGTGAATTTAGGATTTGGAACTGGAAGAGACCTTCGAGATCATCTTAAAATGAGAAGGGCTATATAATTGCTCTTCTTATCCCCATATTATCATATTCTCATCATCTTGGGTGTTCCTTTTGCTCCTAAAGACAAATTACAACCATTCTCATAAGTTCTTCTAGCAGCATCAGAGGTTTCTGCTAATGACATACTCCATTCTTTTCATTTGCATAGATAATTTGTCTATCAAAAGACATTAACCTACTTCCATATAATTTCTCCCATGCCCAGCCAAATTCAGTGATGGGTTGCAGCCTGCTCTGATAGCTTCCCTTCCATGGGGCTTGACTTTAAATAGCAATAATCACAGATTATCACAGGGCAGATGACTGATGTAGTCATTACGTGCAAGAATCTGTGTATCAAAGAGGATGGGGAATGGAGAGGACACCAAGGGAAAATGTTCTGTATTAACAACATCTATTCTACCCTTGTTCACTCATTTCAGTTATGTCTGACTCTGTGACCCCATCTGAAGTTTTCTTGGCAAAGATACTGGAGTGATTTGTCATTTCCTTGTCCTCCGGATCATTTACAGATGAGGAAACTGAGACAAACAAGGTTAAGTGACCAGGATCACAGTTAGTAAGCGTCTGAGGCCAAATTTGATCTAGGACATCACTGAACTAGAATCTAGTCTTCAAAGATCTAAGTTACTGAACCCATGATTTCATTGGTAGAGGGAATTCCCAGGTAAAGAAACTCCATCTAAGAATGCATTAAATCTAAATCTCCCTCTTTCTACTTCCTTCCATCTCTTCTACTTCTGCCCTATGAGGAAAAAAAAACAAGGTTAATCTCTCTTCCACATCACAGCCTTTGCAATACCCAAAGACAGCTCATGTGGCCCACCCTGAATTTTCCTTTTCCCAGACTAAAAATCCCCATTTTCTTCAACTGATTCTTATATGGTATGGATTCGAAGCCTTCACCATAAGTGCTCCATAAAATGAGCATTTCCACTCTGAGATATCTCACCTTACAAGACTGTTTTAATTTATATGGAACTGAAAAACTTCTACCTGTAACATCTACCCATAAGTCCTAGTTCTTCTCTCTGAATTCAACTAAAACAGTCCCTAAATCTCCCCTCAGGGGTCAAAGAGAAGAAGGTTAATGTCTGCTCCAAATTACTATCCTTCAGATACTTGAATACAGTCATCATGTCTCCTCTAAGTCTATTTTTGGAATAAGGACATCATGTTAGAATATGTAAATTTTAGACTACTCCAAACAATGACAAAGTGACCTCTACATGTAGTACTCCATTTTCTCCAAGGCCTCAATCACTAATTATACTGTTCAATATTCAGTTGCATATTGAATCTATCAATACATCAAGAAACTCCAATAAAAACTCCATTAAGATACAAGTCACTGCCAATTAAAATGCATGAATGACAAACATCTCCTTAGTCATAATGCTAAAATTAGGATGGCATTAGAACCAACAGTAACCATTGGTATTCTAACATTTTCCTGATAAAGCTGACTTCGCCACAAAATACCAAAGTCTCTGGAAAATCCAATCCAAATGGTAATAAATAAGAGTAGGTGCGATATATTATGAAAGTTGGATTCCAATAGGAAGAATCAGGGATTACTAATGTTCAACATTCATGTTCTACTAGCATCCAAGTAGTAATGAGTAACCTAAAGGAAGACCACCAGAAAGCTAGGTAAACACCATGGGAAGGTTAATGGGAGAATATATATATAAGAGTTACATTCTGAACAGGAATTTGGACCACCTACTTCAGTGAGATCACAGAGACAATGAAATGTTAAAATAAAAATAGATGGTACAACCACAGCTACCAACCCTTTAAACAATCATCACCATGCCTGCCTTACTTGCAAGGATAATCTGCAGGCTGCATACTGCAGTCTGAGCAATTAAAAAGAGATAGGACAAAGACAGAAAGACAGAAATCAAAGATAGAGGAGAGAAAAGAGAGGGAAAGAAGAGACAGAGAGTTAAATATTGATCTCTGTCTCAGCTCTGTCTCTGTCTGTCTGTCTGTCTGTCTCTGCCTCTCTCTCTCTCTCTCTCTCTCTCTCTCTCTCTCTCTCTCTCTATATATATATATATATATATATATATATACACATATATTTATAATACATACTCAGAGATTGATAAATAGATAGAAATATACAACTATCCATCATGTATGCATTTCTATTTGAGGAAAAGATAAGGGAACATGAATCTTCCCTCAATCAGTGTTATCTGTCATTCAGATTTAATTTCTCTACATACATACATATAAATATACATACAGAAATAAATATATATGTATATCTGTCATTTATCATATCTATCTAGAAAGTCATCGTGATAAAATGACAAGAGAACTAATTTTGAAGAAATAGTTTTTAGTCATACCTCTGCCATATACTGACTGTGTGACTCTGGGGGAGTCTTTTAACTTTTCAGTGCTCTAGGCAACCTCTGATATTATCAGTTTAGGAGATGCCACTGATCAGCATTGGAAAAGGAAAACTGTAAGATTGCAGTGATAATAAAATCATAGGTCTGATTTTTAGTGTCTCATTAATCTGTAATTTATCTAGAGTTTTAATTTCTCATTCTCTTCTCCATCTGTCTACCTATTGATCTATCTATTGATATAACAATATATCTATATTGATTGACAGATATATAGATATACCTTCCATAGGGGTCTACCCAGCATGCTGGTGGCCTTCTTTCAGATTTCTTAATATTACTTGGATACCAGTGAAGTACACAGACTGATCATTGATAATACTTAACTCTTTCTATTGGAAGATACATATATGCATGTACTTACACATATGCATATCTCTACCTATAGGCATGCACGTGTATGCGGGGGGGGGGGGGGGGTATGTTTGTCCTTCATTCTCAAAGAGAACCATGACATCAAAATGATGACATGACTTGCAGTTGACTTTGCTTTGAGTAAGGGAGGGCTGTGCCAGATCCCCAACCTCACTTTCTTCTCCTGAGGCATCTGGGTCGAGTGGCCTGATATTCATCAGGACAAGTGGAGATGGCCCAGGATGCAATCTGAGACCTTGGCCCTTTCCGGTAAAGGTCTTATCACATTCTCACCTTGAGTGGGATACACCCATTCAATGAATAGACTTTTTTAATTAGTTACTCAAGGAATGGCCCCTTTAATAAAAAAAAAAAATCAGACTGGGAGGAAGAGACCCTCAGGGTTCCTGGGTAAAAGGGAAATAGTTACCATTTAGTAATTGCATTCACTCTGTGCTTAGGTGGGTGGGGACTTGTCCAGTGTATGAGCTCCAGAGTGAATTGGGCTTAAGACTTGATCTTTGAGCAATAAATGTAGCCAGCAGATCCAAAGGAAAAAGGCAGCCTTTGGCCATGGAGTATACCTTCCCACATCATTTCAGATTATATTGTCAGCATTTTGTTTTTTGAGGGCATTGTGTCATTTTTCAAACACCTTTACATTTAAAAGCTTTAGGATATATTTGAAATGAACATATCAACATTTCTATCAATAAATATCTATTTATATGCATGGTCATATACATCTAATCCTTGGTCTGCTCTTCATTATTTATTAACATGTTATCTATCTATCTACATACCTAAGGCATCTTTATATAATATCTCTCTGCTACTTTCTATTAGCCAAACAATGAACAATTGTCATCTGTCATTAATCATACACTGTCTTTCTCTCTATCTGTCTCACTATGTCTATTTCCATCTCTCTGTCAAAGGAATATTTTAAGACTCCTTCCAATTGAATTTAATGTAACTAACAAGATGCTCTATGATACTTTCCCAGGTGAGAATATCTCTCTGAGTTAGAGAATTAATCAATCAAATGTGTGAATTACATATAAACAATTCCCAGACCACTTCTCTTGAATCTGCTAATCAAAGGTTTAAACTAAGTGCAAAGAGTGAAGTTTTGAATCATTGGATGAAATCAGATTGGGACTGTCTGAAAAACTCAGACATATCTTTAGATATAGGTAGACCAAAGAAGAATTACAAGCAGAAAGCAGTTAAATTGGAGTTACACTTATAAACTTATAAGTGCGCTTATAAACAGTCAGTAACAAAATGTGGGTGATGGGGGATACAGAGTTTAAGCCAAGAGGAAATTTCTCAGATGGACATTGCCCTTAGAGAGACTAGATCAGTAAGACCCTTCATGCAGATGGGACCTGAGAGGGAAACAAACACTAGACCCAATGATGAAAGTCACCTTCAAGGTCATGGGCTCATTGTGGAAAAGAGAAACTTGACAAAGGCACTGGCCATTGGAGCCCAGCTGAGAGCTAGTTGTATGAAAAGGGAACTTTGTGTGGATCTCAAGAAGAAAGAGAACTTTCATTCAACCAGAAATTGTGAGTTCCTTTTTGCCACATGGACTCCATAGGTTTGAACTTGCTTTCCCCTGGATTCTGTGCTTGTGGGAGAGAACATCACAGGTGTCTGGGAATGGAAATTCTCATTATGACCACTTAGTAAATAAGTAAACCTCTGACTGGACAAATTTACATCAACTAGCTAATCAATGACGGAGGCCAGCTAGGTGGTGCAGTGGATAGAGCACTATGTCTCGCATCAGGAAAACATCTTCCTGCATTCAAATCTGGCTTCAGACACTTACTAGCTATGTGACCCTGAGCAAGTCACTTAGCACTGTTTGCCTCAGTTTTCTCATCTGTAAAATGAGCTGGAGAAGGAAATGGCAAATCACTCTAGTATCTTTGCCAAGAAAACTCCAAATGAGGCCATAAAGAGTCAGACATGACTGAAAAATGTCTGAACAATCACTGATATGAACATCAGGTGAAGGTTCATGATCACTGAGATTAAGAAATTATGAGTATATTAAAAGAACAATCTTAATCCCTCAGAGTTACCCCTAAAGTTTTGTGAGAAAAAAGTAGTCATAGCCCTTTGTTGACCCAACCTGCCTATGAGAGTTGAAATTGCAAAGTGAGTCCATTCTCTCTGTCTGTCTATCTATCTGTATTTCTATCTATCTATCAACCATCTATCTATCAATTATATAATCCATTTTTATATCTACCTAGTTATTTTTCTGCCTGTTGGTATGTATTGCTTCAACCTCAGTATATATCTACATGTACTAAATCTATCTCTTTATCTTTCTACCTTTTTCTGTCTGTATATCTGTTATTCTGTTTAGGTATTAATCCAGATATGTATACATATATTTATCATTATTTATCATCTACCTCCTTACTTACCTATCCATCTATCTATCTTGCTCAAACTACCTATATATCTTTCTCTTTCTCTCTGTCTCCCTGCCACTATCTTTCCCTGTCTTTGTCTGTCTAGCTAGCCAGCTGTCTGATTTCAATGACTTTGAAACTAGTCTCGTTAAGGGCAAATCAATTATATCAAGCTCCCAGGAGATGATACCTCTATTTGCAGTAAACTAATTTGATAGACTTCTTTCAGAAGTTGCTAAGAAGTATAGGCTTTTTTCTGTCCTTAGCTCAAACACAGGCTAATGCTAGAAGTCAGTTTGCCCAGTGGCATAAAACAAGCCAAGCCTTTGTTGTTCATTTAAGCAAAGACACACATTCATACCCACACATTGTTCTTTGATTGCCTGGGGATTTTAGCATCTGTTCATTTCTGGACAGGGAAGGGTCTCATTGAGCTTTTCTTATTGTTTTTCTTTATAAGATTAGCATGCAATCCCTAGGGCCGAGAAAGAAGGATGTTAGCTTCTGTTACCCTCTCTCACACCTTAGGTGTCCTCTGCTCTGGCCAGGGTATAAGTGTTAAGGAGGAGCATCCTGATTTGGCAACATTTGCTGGACCACTTTTAATACAGCAAATGAGAAAATCTTATAATGTGGTGTGATGGTAAGGATGCAACATTAGTCATCAACAAATTAATTAATTATTTAAAAACACTTACTAAACAGTAACTACGTGTTTGCCAAGAACCATGCCAATGGCTAGAGATACTAATATAAACAAGCAAGACAGCTATTGCCATAAATGGATTTTACATTATAATAGGGGAAGAAAATCCATAAGGGCAAGTAGTAGCCAGGGAGGAGTTTCTGACATAGGGAAGACATAAAGATAATGAATGGACTCATAAATCAGTTGATTGACAGATTCTTTCTTGTACTGGAGGTGCTGCTAACTCACAGAACATGCTGGAGAAAGTAAAAATTTTGGGGGCCTTAGTTTCCCGTTGTATCAGTGGGAATGGGGCTAATAATGACCATTATTTTTTAAAAAGTGACAAATGTTAAAGTAATTTAAAAATAGGAAGTCATACAAACCAAAAACATGATGGTTGCTCTTTGAGCAGACCTGTAATATCATCAAATCAGGGAGTTACTGATGCTGTACTCCTTCTGCCAATGTCAATTATCACTTTCTCTGAAATGTATGGGCTTAGAGAGCAGCAGCATCCTATAGTGGATAGAGCAACCCCTTTCTAGTCAAGGAAGACCTGCTTCAGACCTGTCCCTGACACATACTCGCATTATGACTGTGGGCAAGTTATCTGAACTCTCAACGATCCACAAAATCTTTCTTATCAATACTATTACCAGTGTAATGTGGAGACTTTCTGATTTTATTTACAGAAAAAAGTACAGGGGTCAGTACTTGGGCTTATGAGCTCAAAATCTGCCTGGGGAGACACATTTTACTTACAAGAAATTATTAGAGAATAATTGAAAAGAGTGGTGTCAGTTATGTCCAATATCTCAGAGAAGGGAGAACTCAGTGGAAACTAGAATGGTAGATGGAACAGGTATTATAAGGGGCTTAATATGTTCTAGGAGCTAAGAACTAGGGAACCAAATAAAAGCAAAAAGAGAAATGAAGGAGTTTAGCGGTTGAAGACAGCACACAAAAAGGAGTCTAAAAGGGGGAAGGACAACTATACAGGAATGTGGTGTTGAAGTTCAGAAAGCCAGAAGCACTGCCAAGAGAGAAGTGAAGGTTGTTCCACTGAGGCTGCTACCTCAAATGGAGGCACAGAAGGAACTTACCAATGGGAAAAAGAACTAGTCTGGCAAATGAATATTCCAGACTGAAAAACTGAATATGTAGTAGATGTTCGAGTAGGTGCAGAGTGAAGTTCCAAAGCAAGACTTCAGCTAAAGCATGGTGTTGAAATAAGGAAAATCTGAAGCACAGTTAGGAAAGAAATGAAGACTGGCTAGCCCCTCCTCAAAATGGAGGTACAGGGAAAAACTCTCCAATGAGTGATTACCAATGGGTGATATCCCTCTGTAGTGCAGCAAAGGAATATATCATGGTGAGAAGGCAGCATAAAGCGATGTATGGTTCAGGGTGAGGTGGTCCCAAGTCTTGCAGGAAGTTCTAAGTTGGTGAATGCTTTGTGAAAAAGATAGAATTTGAATTGTATTCTGCAAGAGACATAGGATTTGGAGAGCCAGAGTCAACAGTCACTCTAGTAAAGGGGAGAAAAATAAGAGAAGAATGGAGAAAAAATAAATAAATAAATATGGCATCCTTATGACATGAAAAAAAAAAACAAGCTTAGATAAGTAAGATGGGGGAAATTTCTGAAGAGCTTTCAAAAATCACATAATGGAGCTAAAATGGTGAATTAAGAGACAGGAACATGTTTTTTTTTTCCTTAGCAGAGAATGACACAATAAACATGACGTCTTCCTTTTCTTCTTTGACCTCATGTTACTGTTCTTTATATTTTTTTTTTCTTTTGCCTTTTGGTGGCTTCATCATATGTACCTGCCAATGCTTCCTCAGGTTTCAGACATCCTGTGGAACAGTATCCACAAAACCACAACTTGTGGTCTACCATCAATGAGTTTACTTTTACCAAGCAGCCAGAGCACATCTGAATTGAAAGAAGAAAATAAGAAATTAAATAATTTAGTCATTAAGGTGAAAAAAAATGTCTTTTACATACACTGGGGTTCATCTTCCATAAAGTACCATATCACCAGAGGTAGGAGCCTATATGGTTCAAAAACATGATAACCAAGAAGATACATTCATTGAGAACAGAAGTGGAAATGGAACACATGTAAATTAACATAGGCCAGGAGCCTATGTGTCTTGCACACATACAAAGAGATGTAATTTATACTACTAATATTGCAGAGCTCTTGATACCCTCAGGTGATGTGATCATATGATATTTTACTGAGAATGTCATCTCTCCTGGATGGTACATGGTCTCCTATAGTCATCTCCACCAGCCTTGGGACTACCAAGCTTCTTTCTACTTTCACCTTATTTTGGGCTTTTCAAAGTCATCTAAAGATCTTTCAATTGCTATTTGTTATGGTTGAGTAACTAACATATCTCTCCCTATAAAGTGGGGTTCCTAGCTCTTTTTTAGTAGTTAATTCTATCAGCCTCTACAACTAATTAAGTGCAATAAAATTTCTCCAGGTTGAGATTACATCTAGTCTTTTGACTGTCTATGTCTAGAGTGGATTTAATGTCTGTGATAACTGACTGATAGTCTGACTGAAGTTGATAATATCAAATACACACACACACACGTGTGTGTATGAGACAGAGAGAGAGAGAACACATCAAGGTTTGAAAAGTGCTTTACTAATAGCACCTTGTTTGATCCTTATAACAACCTTATAACAAGTAGGTGTTATTACTCCAATTTTATGGATGATGAAACTGAAGCTTAAAGATTCAGTGAGTGGTCCAGGACTGCATAGGCATATAAGTATCTGACTCAAGATTAAAACCCCTAACTGAGGTCCTATGTCCTCAAAACCTGATTGATGGATTGGACCAAAAAAAACGCAGAAAAACTATCCAGAGGGCCAAGAAGACCCCAGCTCCCTGTCTCTGATTGATAAAGTGTAATTGAGAAAGAAATAAGAGGTAAAGCAGCACTACCCTCTCTTTCCTCCTTTATTCCACATTCCTGCCTTTATGATGTGTATTTGTAGGGACAGAGTTTTCCTTTCTCCTTCTCAGTCTTTTATCCTCCATTATAAAGATTATTATGTTAATAAGAATACTCTTAGGCTATGGACTTTCTATCTCCCACCAAGAATGTGAAGTAGAAACCCCTCAATGGTTTTCACAATAATAGAAAAGGTCTGAAGGAAGTTTTCTTAGGATAATAGCAGAAGTAAAGAGGTATGCTATGGGCTCTGACATTTTATCCCATCCTGTACACAGGGGCCAAGATATGGACAAAGAAACAGGGAATTCCAAGGGTCAGGATAAAATGATGTCTTCCTTAGTCAGAAATAAGTGGTGATGTTTAATTAATATGAGAGATGTGGAAGAATCATAAAGAGGAGATGTGTCCTAATTCCAAACAAAACAGATTGCACCAGACTCTGTCTTCCCGATGGCTTGGTAACAGAAAACTGTATTTATGTGTTTGAGAGCAAGAAATCCTCTATTTGAATTTTCCCTTTTGTTTACTTTGTGATATATCCTAATTAAATACTTGGCTTTTTGATTTATGGTTCCTTCATTGTCTGCTAGTGTATTTGAGATTAACTGTAGAGGTTCCTAATCAGTTCTGAGATAGGGGCTTGAGAAAAACAGGGACAATTTTGATCATCCAAAAAATGAGATATTGAATCAATAATCGGTGATCCCAAATGAGTGAGATATTTTCACATGGGGAGCATTAGGAAATAAATTACATAGGGGTCAGGTCTATTAGGCTTTGACTTTCAGGCTAAGGCTAAAATCCCAGACTCTGCAAGAAGGCTTTCCTGATCCCTCTTGAAGTTTGTACTTTCCCTCTGTTGATTATCTCCAATTCATTCTTTATGAGTTTTATAGGTGCATGGTTGTCTGAATACTCTCTCACATATTAGACTAAGAGCTGGGATTTTCTTTTGCTTTTTTTTTTATTCCCAAGCACCTTGGATTTTAAAAATCACAAAGTCTGGCTAATGGCAAGTGCTTAATAAATGTTGACTGACTGACTGAAGGACCAAAGAAGTCTTTTTTTTTTTTTGAGATTTTTGGGATTTTTATGGTGGTGGTGCAGAAGTGAGATAACTCAATAATTAGACCCACTGAATTGAAACTAAAGACTGAAACTTGAGTAAACTTGGCTGTTGTAATCACTAGATACTTTTATGCACCTCTCATGGACAGAAGAAAGTTGAAGAAAAGTCAGGTCATTAATAAATGTAGAAGGAGATTAAATCCATCATGCAAAGTGGCTGAGCTCATGAGCTGTTCATTTAAAAAGCTGTCTTTACAAGAAAAATGAAGCCAAGAGGGATGGGTGAATGAGAATTAATGATGACCTTGGACATATTTCTATTGATTAAAGAGTCAGGCCAACAAAGGGTTAGAAAAATGTGATCTTGTAGACGGTAGGCGAGAGAAGTTGCTGAACAAGTATAGTCATTTAGATTGGAATTGATGGACCACTCACTAAAAAAGACTGGAAAGATGAGGTATAACTAGAAACTAGGGGCATTTAATCCTATGCTGAACACATACTGAACACTCTGACATTGCCAGTCCCAAATAACAAAAGAGCAGCCTTGGCTTTTCTTCCTAGCTGAGAGAGTGCACATGTAAAGAAACTTCTAAATATAGACCACATTTTTATTTTCTGGCCTGAATTGAGAAATGTTTTCTTTTATATTTTTTATACTAAATCAGAGAATAAGGAAGGATTCATAGACTGTATCATTCCCTTGCTGAAGAATGTTCATTTTTTTGTTTTGTCCAACTCTTTATGACCTCCTTTGGGGTTTTTCTTGGTGAAGATCCTGGAGTGGTTTGTTATTTTCTTCTCCAGTTCACTTGACAGATGAGGAAACTGAGGCAAACAAGACAAAGTCACTTGCCCAGGGTCACATAGCTAGTAAGTGTCTGAGGCTGGATTTGAACTCAGGTCTTCCTGACTCTAGGTTCAGAACTCTATCCACTGTGCCACGTATCTGTCCATACATATCTACAAATATAAACTAATCAGCTTGGCATTTAAATTTAAAATCCTTTGCAATATGGCTTGAACCTACTGTTGCAAATGCAATTTCATACCATTTTTTTTCACATCTTGTCATCTAACCAAACTGTTCTTGTTTCTTGAATGTGTCCTATCTCTCACCTCTTTGCCTCAACATAGTCTGTACTTTCCCTTCACCTCTGCCTTTTAGAATCTATACTGCAAGGTTCAGCTTACATGCCACATAGTAATGGGGGCTTCAGAGAACATAAAAGAAGGGAAGGTCGGAAGACGTTGAGGACTTTGTGGGGGCATCTAAGAAAAAGATGGAAAGCAGGGAATGTAGGACTAAGGAATAGGGGAAAATGCTGAGTTTGGGTTTTGCCCTCTAAAAGTGAGTATTTCAAATACTAAGCATAAAGAGAGCCAAAAGTGAGAGCTTACCAGTCATTGGTGGAAACAATGAGTTGTTCAGGGTCCCTCTTCCCAGGATTCTTCAATTCTCTAAGATTTAGTACAAATTCACCTTTTGTTTCTTATTAATAAAAACAACCAAAGCTGGGAATAGAGAAGAGCAAAAATAGCAGACCGTTCTAACCTTGTCTTGGAATCAGTAAATCTTTAGTTATCACATCCCTAGGGATGTGCTGAATTTCCAATGAGTGACAGTTTCATAACCTCATCCTTCCACAGTGGCGACTGAAGAACACTCAGAGGATCTTCTCAATAGAGTTTGTACATGGCTTCCAGTCCTTCCAGCTCCCTCTTCTCTCTCCAGGCTTTGAATCTTTGGTTTCCTTCAATTGATCATCTAACATACTCCTCCTCATCATGACAAACTTCCTTCAGAAAATCATCAGTTTACAAATGTCCTTCCAAAATTATTGTGCTCAGAACTGGATACAATTCTCCAGATCTAAGCTGAACAATGGAGTACAGGAGGATTATAATATTACAGTGACTGGGCAATATGCCTTCCCTAATTGAGATTAAGTTGCCATCAGCATTTTTGACTATCTCAATATGATGACTCACATTGAATTTACTGTCCCAGATATTTTTTCATTTCTTTCATAAAAACTGTTATATAGTCATACTTAGCCCGTTTATAATTCTGAAATACTTTCCTGGAATCCAAGAGTAGGGTTTTATAATATTATATATCACATTATTAAGTTCTACCTAATAGTTTGAGTTGCCAAGAGCTTTAGAGTGTGGGACCTGGAACCGGAAAGATCTGAGTTCACATCTGATCTGAAACATTCACTCTACATAACTCTGGGCAATTCATTTAACTTCAGTGTGCCTCTATTTCTTCATCTGTAAAATGATTATATAATATTAGTAATGAGAATCAGTGATATCTGCAAACCCTAAAGCACTAGCTGAAATTGTCATTTAGTCATTTTCCATTGTGTCTGA
Organism: Notamacropus eugenii; assembly: GCF_028372415.1. Lineage (NCBI taxonomy): Eukaryota > Metazoa > Chordata > Mammalia > Diprotodontia > Macropodidae > Notamacropus > Notamacropus eugenii. The sequence continues at coordinate 728,864,383 of NC_092872.1, read as the reverse complement.
TAATTCATGATCCCTTTTAGGGTTTTCTTGGCAAAGATACTGGAGCAGTTTGCTATTTCCTTTTCCATCTCATTTTGCAGATGAGGAAACTGAGGCAAACAGGGTTAAGTGACTTGTTTAGGGTCATACAGCTAGTGAGTGCCTGAGGCCAAATTTGAACTCAGGTTTTCCTGACTCCAGTCCCAACCCTCTAACTACTGTGCAGCTTTACTGCCCCAAAAGCACTATATACATGCTAGCTGTTACATATTACTATCGTGACTGTAACTCAAAGGTTTAACTTTCCTTCTCACTTCCCTATCATCTGCAAACCTGATATGTATTCAAATGATACCAACCCTTTGTTGTTTTTTTTTCTTTTTTTGGATGAAACTGTGACCTCATTAATGTGAGCACTACTTCCAAAGGGGAACACTGTACCATATCTGTGCACTCTCAGCCTGGTTGCTCCTGTGGAAATCCCCCATGAAAGATAGTCCTAAGGCCTTGAGGGTGTATCTCCTATGTTTCTGGATATGGGCTCACTACCAAAGAATCATCCTGGATATTCCACTAGTTACCCCTGCACTTTAAAACATGACAGGCCCATCTTGATTTCTCAGTCAGTCAGCAATCATTAAGCACTTAGCATGGGGGGGCGGTACTATGTTAAGCCCTAGAAACACACACACAAAAAAAATACTTCTCATCAATGAGTCTGCATTCTAATAGTGAAGGCATCATATAGAATAATTAGGTACATAAAATTTACAGGGTAGATGAAAGATCGTCTGGGAGGGGAAAACAGTAACAGCTGAGAAGAATGGAAAATATAGCTTGCCAAAGGAGGGATTTGAGCTTAGGATTAAAAGAAGTCTAGAAAACTAAGAGGTGGAGAAGAGAGGACAAAGGCCTCCAGGAAAGAGGAACAGGAAAGAGGGGAGTACAGAGCCGGGAGCTGGTGTTGGACCAGTGGTGTAGGGCTTTCTTGTTAATACACAGGCCAAGATTAAGGAACTAAGGAGGTGCCCTCCTATTGGGGAATGTCTATCCAAATTGTAGCATGTGAATGTAATGGAATATTGTGTCATAATTAATGTTGAAATGAACAGTTTTAGAAGACATGGGAAAGGACTCTATGGGATGATGGTTAGGGTTAGGGTTAGGTAAGCAAGGTAAGCAGAACTGGGAGAATAATGGTAGCAACCATATAGATCAAAACCACTTTGAAAGCCTTTAGAAATCTGAACAATGTGATGATAAATCATGAGTCCAAAAGAATGGAGGTAAAATAGGCCACTCACCTCCTGGCAGAAAGGGGAAGAAATTAAATCAGTGAAAGCAATACTAATTTTGGGACATGGTCAAAGTCAGAATTTGTTTTGTCAGGAGATGAAGCTATTTCTTGAGTTTTCCCTTGAGTTTTCCTTGAGGTGAACGTTGTTTGCTTGTTTGCTCAATACGGGGGAAGAGGAGGTAAAGTTAATAAATAATCAGAAAGAGATAGAGATAAATTGAATGTACTAATGAATGAATGATTGATTTTTTGTTTGTTTCCATAGTTTGGTTTTGTTTTAAGAAATGGTCTGAACTAAATAGCCACTGGGGCTCCTTTCAATTCTGTGATACCGAGTATTCTCTTTCCTCCTTGTTCTTGTCTGAAAACAATTCAATCTACCCCTGGGTACATTCTGACCTCGTAGAGAGATCGGAAGTGTTAAGAGTTAAGACTCTTAGGTTGTCTCTGAAAAGTAGCAATTGTGAGACATGGAAGGAGCTGACACATGGCCATCCAGTAGGCTGTACTCATTTCAAAGAAGGCACTGTGCTCCATGAGTAAAGCAGAACTGTGGGAGGGGAAAAGAAATGTAAGATTCTCAAATTTAGACCCTCCAAAATTGCCATGCAGACAATTTGTGCCCAACCTGTGGCAGAATGATCTGATCCAGGATTGGTCTGATCAGTCACAATTGGATACATGGTACCTGGACCACAACATTGTGATATCATTTCTTCAATTATGAAAGACAGTATGGGGTACCTAGAAAATATTTAGTACAAAAGACCATAGATTTCAAGATAGAGATGACCTGAGAAGCCATCTAATCCAATTCCAACAATTTTATCAATGAAAATACAGGTCCAGAGATGTTAAGGCATTCACCAAAGATCACACAGCTAATGAGTGACAGAACTATCTACTAAAAGAATGGACACTCCCAGAGACACTAGATTTTATAATCTCATTGGTTATTCTTGACCTAGAACATCAACAATATGCAAGGCTACAGTGTAAAAGCTATGGAAATACAAACTTAGTTTAAATTAAAGTGTCTTCCACTGCCCTTTTCAGATAAATGAGAGAGGTACATGATGGATAGACAGACAGATAGACAGATAGACAGACAGACAGACAGACAGACAGACAGACAGACAGACAGATAGATAGATAGATAGATAGATAGATAGATAGATAGATAGATAGATAGATAGATAAAAATGACATATAAATTGGTTGGTTGTTGTCCTTCATTCTAGAAGAGGACCAAAATGACATCACCATGATAAAGTGAAGTTTCAATGTGTATGACTGTGGTTGATATATAAATAGGTGATCAATGATAGATGGTGGAAGGAAAGAAGGAAGGAAGGAAGGAAGGGTGTGTACGTATGTGTGTGTGTGTGTGTGTGAGAGTGTGTGTATACACAGAGTAAAGATAATTAACTTGTAAAATCACTTGGGATGATATCCAGAGATTAATTTCTTGATATAGATCTAACTATCTAAGATAACTGACTAACACCACACTTCTCACCTGGAGAATCACTTCATACTCTGAACCAACTGAATTTAAACAAGGAAAAAACACAACAGGTATTTTACAAAGGGAAAAAATAGCCTGAAGCTGTGAAAATATTTGGGAAGGCTTTCACCTCAGATTCATTTTTTCTGATCCATCTCAGCCTGCTGGGCAGGGACACTCCTCTGACCCAGAGGTTCACAGCCACCCCTGTGAATGTCAGCACAGTGCTGAGCTCAGTTCAGGCACCTTCTCAGTTGATGCCAGGATGGTTTGGGGCGATTGTATTGTTTGATAGTTACTACTGAGAGAATTGAAATTTTGATGATGGATGTCAGAAAACCAGTGGGTACTAGGAAATATAAAAAGAATCACACAAAGTTAAGTCAGAAAATTTTAATATATTAAAACTTGAGAGAATTCTGGGAAGATGAATGAGTAGGTCAGAAAACTTTTAGCTCTCCAAATTTCCTCCACAAACAAAAAAAAAGATAGAACATTGCTTCATAACAGCTAAAATAAGCATAGAGGTAAAATAACTGCTGTCTTAGGACAGTTTGAGAAGACCCCAGGAAAGACCTGACCTCCAAGGGCAGAGGTTCAGCCTGAGTGAAGTGCAAACACGTACCGGCCTACTTTGCAGAATCAACACAAACAACAAGCCCTGAGAGTAGTTGGGTTAGGAGGCAGCCTCAGCCTTAGAAACTCTCATCCTCAGACAGTATGGGGGTATGACAGCTGACTAGGAGAAGATTAAAGACTCCACTGTGGAGGGATGAGGGATGCCAATCACGGCTGTGCTAACTAGATGAGACCTGGACTGGGGTTGCAGGGATAGGAGTTAGCACCCACTTGGTAAGTGCAGTAGCAAAGGGATGGGGACCCTACTAACTGTAAGCATGTGCAGGAAAGCACAGTCCCTAGTTTCAATTTGGGCAGAGGGGACAACCGTAGTGTGCAACTACCCATGGAACCACAGGAAGCAAGATGATTCTGAGAACAGTGTGAGTGGGTGTCCTAGCTGTGACTTAGGGGTGGAGAAGAGAGCCCAAGATTGGCCCCTGAGACAGACCTCAGAAAATAACAGTAAGAAGGACCTGAGACTTGGGGCATCATTCCCCATACTTTTGGGACCACAGCTCAATTTCACTAATAGCTGCTAAAAACAAAATAAAACAAAATTAAATGAATGAATGAATGAATGAGCGAATAAGTAAATGAATAAATGGAAATTAATAGCCTAAGGAGCAAGAACCCAACAATAGATAGTTACTACGGGTATAGAAAACATCTGGGTTAGTTTTCAGAGGAAGATAGATGGTCTCAAGCACAAAAAGAGTTGTTGGAAGAATTTTAAAAAGAATTTAAAAATCCAATAATAAAGTTTAAGGAAAAGTTAGAAAAAAAAACAAGAGCAATCCAAGAAAGTCAAGAAAAGTATGAAAAGAAAGTCAAAGAACTGGAAATACAGAATCAAAAACTTAAGGAAGAAAATAATTTCTTGAAAACTGGAATTGGGCAAGGGGAAACTGAAGACATTCTAGGACACCAAGAAATCATAAAAAGAAATCAAGAGAATGGAAAAATAGGAAAGAAAGTGAAACAGATCAAGCTGGAGAACACATCAAGGAGAAGTAAAATAAGAATAATTTAAGTACCTGAAAATTACAATAAAATATTTTATACAGTATTACAAGAAATTATCAAGGAAAATTACCCTAAAGTTCTAGAATAAGAAGGTGAAACAGAAATAGAAAAATAGAAAAAGAAATACACCTGAAAGAGATCCTAGCAGGGAAATTTACAGAAATGTCAGTCAGGTTTCAAAATTCCCAGGTTAGGGGGAAAATATTGTAAGCAATAAGAAAAGTAAATAAATATTATGGAGCTACAATAAGGATTACATAACACCTAGCAGCTACTACATTGAAAGACTATAGATCTTGGAATACTATATTTTGTGGAGCGAAAGATGCAGTGCTAAGACCAAGGATAACCTATCCAGCAAAGTATAATCCTGAATGGGAAAAAAACTGGATATTTGACAAACTGAAATACTTTCAGGTTTTTGTGACAGAAACTCCAGAAGTTAAGGGGAAATTTGACATAGAACATCCAGGAAAAGCATAAGGTAAACGTTAAAGACCAATTATAAGGGACTCAATAAGTTCAAATTGTTTATTTCATATACATGAAAATATTCACA